>NW_026596095.1:24119985-24249392 GCF_907164565.1 Psammomys obesus
GGGGCAAGATGGCAGCGCCGGGAGGACTCTCATTCTGAGGAGCAGCACAGCAGGATTGGCACAGTGACCAGCAATCAGAACTCGCGGCCATAAAACACAAGTGGTTGTGTTTCTCAGGTGAGAGGATACCCCACGGTGGGGGATTCGATCAGCTTTAACTCACCCGGCTAAACCGCGGAAGAGATCCCCGTTCCGCCAGGCGCTTGGTCGCCAGCCCAGAGCTACCCGCTAGCGCGATCTGGTCACGGTCCCAGACTGAACTGTGGGCCCACAACACCATAGACTGGATCTCCCAGTCGAGAGATAACCCCACGGAGCAGGAAACAATTGGGACCAACCCCAGGTTACCCAGACATCCCCTGGAAAAGACTCGGGTTCCGCGGGTGCCCCAGGAGCCAGCCCGGACCCAGAGCCGGGAGGGACAAAGGCGCCTGCCTGCACAGAGCCCTGCCTGCGCGCGTGATTCGCCGCCTCAGATAGAACTGTGGGCACCAGGGCAACAGGGCACCAGACTGCGTGTCTCTGGCAGGAGGAAACCCCCAGCGGAGGGGGTCAGCAGCTCTAACGCTTAGGACACCCAGCACCAAAACACTTCCTGGACTCACGCAGACTCTAGTGCAGGCAGAAGCGCTGTGCTCTGCCGCCATTGTTGCGTTCCCCTGGGGCACTGGGACACACAGCTGCATCCTCGGACCTGCAGGAGTCAAAGAGCCATTACAGCAGCCCTCAGATACTGTGCCAGGGATCGGCCAGTTGTCCCTGGCTGGACTGCCAAAACTGTAGGAATCCCTGATCCTTCAGGGGGGCTGCACCCACAGCGTCTGGACCAGAGCAGTGCCTGTAGCCGCCATCCCAGACAGAGACACACAGCTTCTGGTCCAGAGTGAGGCACCCAGCCTCCAGACCAGAACAGTGCCCCCAGGTGCCAAATCAACCTAGGTGCACATTCTCCAGGTCCAGAGCAGAGCAATCAGCCTTTGGCCCAGAGACTTGCTGAGTGCACCTCCCACTTTCTCAGACAGAACTGTGCGCCCCAGGATAACAGACTGAGTTTCCCTGTTGGGAGAAAACCCCATAGCTAGGGAATCAGCAGTTTCTTCAAGAGGACTGTACATGGAAATTTAGTGAGCAGCAGCACACTAAATTTATAACAAGAAACCCAGCAGTGGGGCAGCTGTCTTGAGAAATTTCATGGGTAAGAGGAGATCCCCCCCCTGCCTAACATAGACCACAGCTACTACTCAGGGCTATAAACCTGAGGTGAGCAGTGGCATCTCCGGAGAAACACTGGCCATACAGTGACCATAACCAAAAATCAGAGAAGGACTCCTTCAGGAAAAATCATCTTCCGGCCAAGGGGATACTCCCTACCTCAGGACTCCAGGAAGCACAGAAACTAACAGCCAAAACCTAAATCAGCCCAATGGGTAGAGGTCAGCGTAAAGGCTCAACCAACAAAAGACAGAGCAATATGGCATCTCCAGAACCCAGCCATCCAGGGGCGAACAGCCCTGAACAATGCAGCATAATAGAAAACCAAGAAGAGGACCTTACATCTATGTTGATGAAGAGGATAATAGAGGAGACAAATAAAATACGTAAAGAATTAGAGGAAGATAAAACCAAACAGATCATGGCTATCCGTAAAGAAATGGAGGAAGATAAAGACAAGCAAATTAGGGCCATCCGTGAAGAAATACGGGAAGATGCAGCCAAACAGCTTGTGGCCTTCAGAGAAGAAATAATTAAATCACTGAAAGAAATCAAAGAGACAGAGTTGAAGGAACTAAAAGAAAAAGAGGAAAATACAAGCAGACAGGTGAAGGAAGTAAACAAAACAACTCAAGACCTGAAGATAGAACTAGAAAAATTAAAGAAAACACAAATGGAGGAAATAATGGAGAGGAAGAATTTAGGGAAGAAAACAGGAACTACAGAGGTAAGCATAACCAACAGAATACAAGAAATGGAAGAAAGAATCTCAGGTGTAGAAGATACAATGGAAGAAATCGATGTATCTGTCAAAGAAAATGTGAAATCCAAAAAATTCCTGACACAGACCGTCCAAGAAATCCAAGACAATATGAAAAGACAAAATTTGAGAATAATAGGAATAGAGGAAAAAGAAGACTCCCTTCTCCAAGGCCCAGAAAATATTTTCAACAAAATCATTGAAGAAAATTTCCCCAAGTTAAAGGAGAAGCCAATAAGGATACATGAGGCCTACAGAACACCCAACAAATTTGACCAGAAAAGAAAATCCTCCCGCCACATAATAATCAAAACAGGAAGTATACAGAACAAAGAAAAAATACTAAAAGCTGCAAGGGAAAAAGGCCAAGTAACATATAATGGCAAACCCATTAGAATCACACCTGACTTTTCAACAGAAACTATGAAAGCCAGAAGGGCCTGGACAGATATCATGCAGACCCTAAGAGAACACAGATGTCAACCCAGGCTACTATACCCTGCAAAACTCTCAGTCCTCATAGACGGAGAAAACAAGATATTCAATGACAAAAACAAATTTCAACAATACCTACACACAAATCCAGCATTACAGAAGACACTGGAAGGGAAAATACAACCCAAGAAAATTAGCTTCTGTCAAGAAAACACAGGAAATAATTAACCTTACTACAGCAAAACAAAAAGCAACCAAGCACACAAACTTATGAACACAGCCAACATCAAAATCAAAGGATCTAACAGCCACTGGTCATTAATCTCTCTCAACATCAATGGACTCAACTCTCCAGTAAAAAGACACAGATTAACAGAATGGATACGTAAACAAAACCCAGCAATCTGTTGCATACAAGAAACACACCTAAGACACAAAGATAGACATTACCTGAGGGTAAAAGGTTGGAAGATGACTTTCCAAGCAAATGGACCCAAGAAACAAGCAGGAGTAGCCATTCTAATATCTGATAAAATAGACTTTCAACCAAAAATAATAAAAAGAGATGAGGAAGGACACTTCATACTCATCAAGGGAAAATTCCACCAGGAAGACATCACAATCCTGAACATCTATGCCCCAAATACAAGAGCACCCACATTTGTAAAAGAAACATTGATAAAATTTAAACCACATATAGATCCCCACACATTAATAGTGGGAGACTTCAACACCCCACTCTCGACAAAGGACAGGTCAACAAAACAGAAATTAAACAAAGAAACAATATCTCTGACAGAGGTCATGAATCAAATGGACCTCACAGACATCTACAGAACTTTACACCCAAACACAAAAGAATTTACCTTCTTCTCAGCACCTCATGGAACCTTCTCCAAAATAGACCATATAGTTGGTCACAAAGCAAGCCTCAACAGATACAAGAAGACTGAAATAATCCCTTGTATCCTGTCTGATCACCATGGAATAAAGCTGGACTTCAACAACAACAGAAATAGCAAAAAGCCTACACACTCATGGAAACTGAACAACTTGTTACTAAATGACAGCAGGGTCAGGGAAGAAATAAAGAAAGAAATTAAAGCCTTTCTAGAACTCAATGAAAATGAAGACACAACATACCCTAACTTGTGGGACACAATGAAAGCAGTGCTAAGAGGAAAGTTCATAGCACTAAGTGCCTTCAAGAAGAAATTCGAGACAGCTCATTCAAGCAACCTAATGGCCCACTTAAAAACCCTAGAAAAAGAAGAAGCAGACACACCAAAAAGGAGTAGACGGCTGGAAATAATCAAACTCAGGGCTGAAATCAATCAATTAGAAACAAATAAAACAATTCAAAGAATCAATGAAACCAAGAGCTGGTTCTTTGAGAAAATCAACAAGATAGACAAACCCTTAGCCAAGCTAACTAAAAGGCAGAGAGACACCACCCAAATCAACAAAATCAGAAATGAAAAGGGGGACATAACTACAGACACTGAGGAAATCCAAACAATCATTAGGACTTACTTCAAAAGTCTATATGCCACAAAATTTGAAAATCTAAATGAAATGGACAATTTTCTTGATCGATTTGACTCACCAAAGCTGAATCAGGACCAGGTAAATCAACTAAATAGTCCTATATCCCCCAAAGAAATAGAAGCAGTCATCAAAAGTCTCCCATCCAAAAAAAGCCCAGGACCAGATGGCTTCAGTGCAGAATTCTACCAGACCTTCAAAGAAGAGCTAACTCCAATTCTCTTCAAACTATTCCACAAAATAGAAACAGAAGGAACATTACCAAACTCATTCTATGAAGCCACAATCACCTTGGTACCTAAACCTCACAAAGACTCAACAAAGAAAGAGAATTTCAGGCCAATCTCCCTTATGAACATTGATGCAAAAATACTTAACAAAATACTTGCAAACCGGATCCAAGAACACATCAAAGATATTATCCACTATGACCAAGTAGGCTTCATCCCAGGTATGCAGGGGTGGTTCAATATACGGAAATCCATCAATGTGATCCACCATATTAACAAACTGAAAGAAAAAAACCACATGATAATCTCCCTAGATGCTGAAAAAGCATTTGACAAAATCCAACATCCATTCATGTTTAAAGTACTGGAGAGTTCAGGGATACAAGGCACATATCTAAACATAGTAAAGGCGATATACAGCAAGCCTATAGCCAACATCAAACTGAACGGAGAGAAACTTAAAGCAATCCCACTGAAATCAGGGACAAGACAAGGCTGCCCACTGTCTCCATATCTCTTCAACATAGTGCTGGAAGTCCTTGCTAGAGCAATAAGACAGTCGAAGGAGATCAAGGGGATACAGATTGGAAAGGAAGAAGTCAAATTATCACTATTTGCAGATGATATGATAGTATATATGAGTGACCCCAAAAACTCTACCAGGGAACTCCTACAGCTGATAAACACCTTCAGCAAAGTGGCCGGATATAAAATTAACTCAAAAAAATCAGTAGCACTCCTGTATACAAAAGACAAAAGGGCTGAGAAAGAAATTAGAGAAACAACACCATTCACAATAGCCACAAATGACATAAAGTACCTTGGCGTAACCCTAACCAAGGAAGTCAAAGACTTGTATGAAAAAAATTTCAAGTCTCTGAAGAAAGAATTAGAGGAAGATATGAGAAGATGGAAAGATCTCCCATGCTCATGGCTTAGCAGGATTAACATAGTAAAAATGGCCATCTTACCAAAAGCAATCTACAGATTTAATGCAATTCCCATCAAATTGCCAACACAATTCTTTACAGACCTGGAAAGAAAAATTCTCAACTTTGTATGGAATAACAAGAAACCGAGAATTGCTAAAACAATCCTCTACAATAAAAGATCTTCTGGAGGTATCTCCATCCCTGATCTCAAGCTGTACTATAGAGCAACAGTTATAAAAACTGCATGGTACTGGCATAGAAACAGAATGGTGGATCAATGGAATCGAACAGAAGACCCAGAAATAAACCCACACACTTACGGACACCTGATTTTTGACAAAGATGCCAAAACCATACAATGGAAAAATGATAGCATCTTCAACAAATGGTGCTGGTCCAACTGGATGTCTACATGTAGAAAAATGAAAATAGATCCATACTTATCACCCTGCACAAAACTGAAGTCCAAGTGGATCAAAGACCTCAACATAAAACCAGACACATTAAATCGGCTAGAAAAAAAAGTGGGGAATACCCTAGAACTCATTGGTACAGGAGAAAACTTCCTGAACAGAACACCAACAGCACAGGCTCTAAGAGCAACAATGAATAAATGGGACCTCATGAAATTGAAAAGCTTCTGTAAAGCAAAGGACACCGTCATCAAAACAAAGCGACTGCCTACAGATTGGGAAAGAATCATCACCAACCCTCTATCTGACAGAGGACTCATATCCAGTATATATAAAGAACTAAACAAGCTGAAAAGCAACAAACCAAGTAATCCACTTAAAAAATGGGGAACAGAGCTAAAGAGAGAATTCTCTGCAGAGGAATATCGAATGGCAGAGAAGCACTTAAAGAAATGCTCAACCTCATTAGCCATTAGGGAAATGCAAATCAAAACAACCCTGAGATTTCACCTTACACCCATCAGAATGGCCAAGATGAAAATCTCAAGGGACAACACATGCTGGAGAGGTTGTGGAGAAAGGGGAACGCTTCTCCACTGCTGGTGGGAATGTAAACTGGTACAACCACTCTGGAAATCAATCTGGCGCTTTCTCAGACAACTAGGAATAGCGCTTCCTCAAGATCCAGCCATACCACTCCTAGGCATATACCCAAAAGAGGCGCAAGTACACAACAAGGACATTTGTTCAACCATGTTTGTAGCAGCTTTATTTGTAATAGCCAGAAGCTGGAAACAACCCAGATGCCCCTCAACTGAAGAATGGATGCAGAAACTGTGGTACATCTATACAATGGAGTATTACTCAGCAATGAAAAATAAGGAAATCATGAAATTTGCAGGTAAATGGTGGGACCTGGAAAGGATCATCCTGAGTGAGTTGACCCAGAAGCAAAAAGACACTCACGGTATATACTCACTCATATAAACATACAATATAGAATAAACCCACTAAAAGCTGTACATCTAAACAAACTAAGCAAAAGAGAGGACCCTAACTAAAATGTTCAATCCCCATCCTGAAAGGCAAAGAGGATGTACATCAGAAGAAAACAAAAATAGGAAACAACCTCGGAACCCGCTACAGAGGGCCTCTGAAAGCCAGAAGAAAACAGGAAACCACCTTGAAACCTGCCACAGAGGGCCTCTGAAAGCTTCTGCAGTATAGACTGTCAAAGCAGATGCTGAGCCTGATGGCCAACTGATGGGCAGAGTGAATGGAATTTTATGTAAGAAGTGGGAAATAGTAAGAGCTGGAGGGAACGGGAACTCCACAAGCAGAGCAACAGAACAAGATAATTTGAACACAGGGAACTTCCCAGAGACTCCTACTCCAACCAAGGACTATTTGTGGAGATGACCTGGAACCCCTGCACAGGTGTAACCCATGGCAGTTCAGTGTCCAAGTGGGTTACATAGTAATGGGAAGAGGGACTGCCTCTGACATAATCTGATTGGCCTGCTCTTTGATCACTTCCCCCTGGGGGGGAGCAGCCTTACCAGGCCACAGTAGAGGACAATGCAGCCACTTTTGATGAGAACTGATAGACTAAGATCAGAAAGAAGGAGAGGAGGACCTCCCCTATCAGTGGACTTGGGGAGTGGCATGCATGCAGAAAGGGGAGGGAGGGTGGGATAGGCAGGGGAGGAGGGAGGGGCTTATGGGGGGATACAAAATGAATAAAGTGTAATTAATAAAAAATAAATAAAAGATTTAAAAAAAAAAAAAAAAAGCTACAAATGTCCACACCTAGGCTCTTCCAAAACTAGAAATTCATTGTAACGTTAAAAGTAAAAACTACTCTCATGTAATAAGAAAAAAAAAAAAAAAAAAAAAAAAAAAAAAAAAAAAAAAAAAAAAAAAGAAGAAGTAATGTAGAAGGAATCTCTTAAGTATGTTTGGAAGTGTCACCTATCAATAAAATACTAATGGCCTATAGCTGAGTCAGGAAATAGAAGGTAGGACATCCTGCAGAGAGGAATGATCCTTGAATAGGCCCAGGCCAGTGGGAGATTTGCCTGGCAAAATGTGAGGAGGGCAGATGCATGATATCTAAGCACAGGTAACCAGCCACATGGCAGGATGCAGATTAATATAAATGGGTTATTTTAAGTTATGAGGTAGTCAGAGAAGAACCTAGCTATATGGCCTAGGTATTTATAAATCTATATTTTGACTATCATGAGTCTTTATTCCAGGAGTTTAGGGCAGGGTAAGAACCCCCTCAACATAATGAAGCACCATGTTGGGTGCCATATGCAGAAAGGTTAATAACATGAATATAAATGCATAAAATTAGTATGGTGGCAATTTATCTTTAGCCAGCTAGTTACCCAAATAATGAAAGAGAGAGACTATGACTTAATTAATTAGCCTTGAACATAATACTAAGCAATTATTATTCCATCCTAAACCTCTATTCTAATCTAGCTTCCTCCCAGCCAAAATCTCCTTCATTGTTGTTGTTGTTGAGGACTGGGATATTAGCACAGAAATCATGCAGGGTAAACTACATGAAGTGTCATCATGTCAGTGACAGTCAGTGGTGGTGGGGGAACAGTTTGTTACAAAAGCAACATCTCAGTGATAGCTGAGGGCAACACTCAGAACACAGTGTCTGCTTGACTGGGGCTGAAGCTGGTAAATTACAGTGTCCTTAACCTTGTTTTGAAAAACCCAGGGCTTTAATTGAAATGACTAGTCATGTACACTTCTTGTGATGCTTCCTAATTAATTGACCTATCTGGAATTCTGATTTAATTAAAATTCATTTGTTAAGGGCTTTAACTCATTTATCTTTTAGCAGAGTTTTTACTATTTACACAAAACCTTAGGAGAATCATTTGCTATGGATTGTGGGTAAAATGAAATGGCATGCATACATGCAAACACACACACATACACACTCAAACACATTGCTAGGGCTATGAAGAGGGCATTGCGGGTGCTTATTGACAGGGTTATGCAATTCAAGATACCTTTGAAATGGCTGCAAAGCTCTCCTCATGCTGATGGCAGGGGACAGTGCTGATGCAGAGCAGAGGCTAAGGCATCACCTGCAGCTTCCCAGCAGCCAGTACTTTTGCAAGGTGGCTGAGCACAGAGTCTGAGCAAATTACAAAGCAATGTTCTGTGAGGAGCAGGGACCAGCCTCCCTCCCACTACCGAATGCCAGGCTGCAGCGCCCACCGTGCTCCCCTTCATTTGTCTTCAGTGACAGCCTGACTCTCAAAAGTGTCACTAATAAGCCAGTTCCCAATTAGCTGTGGAGGTTTTTCAGAGCTCCTGGCAACGTTCCCACAGCTTCTGGGGGCTGTTGCTGCCTACAAACGGAGGATCGTTTCTGCTTTGCACGACTTAAAGGCAAGAGCTGCTGCGAAGGCCATGCTGCAGTGTCATTATTTCTTGCTAGCAGGAGAACAGAGCACATTGCTTTTAATACTGAAATATGTCATTTCAGTGGTGGTGGGGTGGAGGAAGTCCTCCTGCCTGAACCTGAACCATTTCTTTTTTCTTTCTTTCTTTCTTTCTTTCTTTCTTTCTTTCTTTCTTTCTTTCTTTCTTTCTTTCTTTCTTTCTTTCTTTCTTTCTTTCTTTCGTACAAGTGTGTGCACACATCCACAGCCCACACTCTTCTCACAGATGAGCCCTCAGAAAATCCTGCCTAGCGATTTGGGGACTGCGGGGTGTAATAAACTTAAGGGTTTGCAATGAGACTGCAAGAAAGGAGGATGCAGGACCTGCCACTTAGCTGCCATTTAAATAGTTGACAGTGGGTCAACTCTTGAGGTGCCTTTGTGCCTTTACGCTTCTGTGCCCTTCTCCAAGGAAAACAGCAGTTTTCATCTGGACCTTTTTATAGGGAGTTACAGCAGCCATACCCTGTCCTCTTTCAGAAGCCACACTGCTGCTTTATGTTAATCACTGGTTTGTGTCTGTGTTTAGAATGTGCGTAGGACAAAGAGAATCCCTCTATCCTTTTGATACTGTCAGTGCATTGCTTGCTTGGCATCCGCGGCCTCTAACTGTAGGGTAGTTCTCTGAAAGTACCCTTGTCTTCCCTGCCAGTGAATCTGTCAAGCTTCTTAGTACTCTCACAGAAGACATGTGTAGTAGGCACTGATGTCTGTGTTCCACAGATGATGTGGTTCCCTTTGGCCCAGCTACAGGCAAAGCCAGTTAGCTCAACATCTCCAACTCTCGATATGGTATGGTACATCATGTATGGAGGTGACTCCACCTACATCAGCTTTTAGGGATGGTCTACCAACATGGCAGATGTGGAAAGGCCTTTATAACATTCCTTGGTCTACTGAAAGTGAAGGGAGATGTGGACCCTGGAAGGAGAAACCTGCAATCTCTTAGTAAGCACCTAGTCCCAAGATCCTTGTCTCTTATGCGATTTAGGAAGGTATTGGTATGTTAAGGGCCTTTAGTATGGCTTCTCTAGTAAGTGCTCAACAGTTATCGTTCATTGTTGCTGCTGCTCCTCAAGGTGGAGTACATGCAAATGCAAATGACTGCAATGACTCCGTGATGCTTGAGTACCCCTGTGCACCCCAGTCACTTAACTCTTCACTGTGAGGGCCACTTGCCGTACCAGCCTCAACCATTCGCTTCATTCTCCATCCTTCAGGTCCTGTAGTCCTCCCAAGGGCCAAGGAATTCCAGAAGGGCTACGGTCCCAGCCGGCAGGCAGTAACTTCAAGGCAACTTAGTGGAGTTTAATGGCCATATAACTCCAGCATGATTATTGGGGTGCTGAGTACCTGTGCCTGTGGAAGGTAAAGGAAAAGAATGAGAAGCTTGGATCACATATTTTCCCTTTAACAAACACTGCTGGGGGACACAGGAAGGTATGGAGTGACGTGAGCTAGTGGGAGAAAGCCTTTAAAGATTAGGAAACATTTAAAGCGAGTGCTGCTGCATAAAATGCAGAGGAAGGGAACGGGGGCCTACGCTCTGTGTCCCTTCCCCTTGACTCTAGATTCTCAGTGGCTTCCTGATTGTGAGGATAAGAAGGGAATGTGTGTGTTAGATCCACGGGAAGGAGGGGGAGAGGTAGGCTGGTGACAAAGCTTTTTTTTTTTTTTTCAGTATAGACAACAGCATTTTTCAAATAAAACTTAAATATACAGAAACAACAACACACAGACATGTCTCTAGAGTAACGTGATTCATACAGGAGTGAAATTACTTTTGTTCTTCCTTTTACATTTAGCTGCTCATCCCAGCAATGCGGTCGCCTCTCCTCAGCGTTGACAGGGGCCTGTGTTAGACTACAGCTGCTTCCCAAGTGTTTTCTCCTCTCAGTTTTTCATAAGGAAACTTTTGGCAGGTGCATAGTTAAATGTCCCCATGGTTGAAAGCATCTTTTAGAGCCTCACAAAAGTAACTTTAAGGTTGACTGTAATTTTACTTAAAGTACAAGTGAGCGTCTACATCAGTGATTCTCCACCTGTGGGCCAAGACCCCCTTTGAAGGTCAAACAACCTTTTCATAGGGGCGTCAGATGAAATGCAAATATTTTGCATATCAGATATTTCTTTCGGCAGGCAAAGTTTAAAGCCGTTTTCTCTAATCCAGTGGTTCTCAACCTGCGGGTTGTGACCTCTTTGGGGGTCACGTATCAGGTATCCTGAATATCAGGCATGTATATGATGATGCATAACAGTATCCAGATTATAGTTACATAGTAGCAACAACCACAATTTTATGGTTGGCATCACAACAAGAGGAACTGTATTAACTGTTGCAGGGTTAGGAATGTTGAGAACCGCTCTTCTATGTGGTTGCCATATTTTCATAAGTATTTACTGGGAAGTTAGAATTTCATTAATAGGTTAGAAGACATGATGTGTTCATGTGAATTTTCTCCCCCAAAGAGTACTTTCTGGACTTGATGAATCCTAATGTCATCTTTATCTGGACTAGGTAGGGAAAACTTCTGCTTTCAGATGAGGCAGTTGCAACACTGTATGATGAAGGTAAGCCTTTCACAAAGTAAAATCAGCTTCTCCCTATGACGAGACGAGTGTTAAAATTCCTCACTCTGTCACATCCCGTTGCTTAAGGAACAGGTACAGCTGTGAGGAATGTTCGCGTTGAATTGCTCCAGAATACAGCGGGGGAAACAGGTTTTGGGCTTCCCAGGGACTCAGAGCACAGAGTGGGAAGTTGGCATGGATTTGGGGTTGAACATCTGGCTCTCCCTCTTCTCTGCCACCTGGGTCACCATGACACCTCCCATGTGGGATTTCTTTCACAGCCAGAGGACTCCCTTTGCCTTCTCTGATTCTCCTATATCTCATCTGTGAATTGAAACAATCAAGTTTGGAAGAAGTTTCATTTGTTAGCTATAACTTCTTTCTTCTTTTTCTGTAACTCTGCCTACCTCACTTTTTTAAAAACAGAAAAACTCTGGACAGCTGTTAGCTGCTACCCAAACCCATTCAATGCAAACATTGTTAAGGTTATTGTCCTAGACTCTTACTGACTTCCAAACTGACCTTATGAAATTTGTTCAGCTCCTGCCTCTGACAGAGCTCCGTGCTGCTGTGTTCGTTCAATAACAGTGAATTAGTCGTTGCTGCGGCAGCTTATCAGTCACCTAAAACACTTCTGGTTGCTTCCATTCACTTTAATAGCGTGCCTACTGTCTTTCAAGCCAAATCTCATAGATTAAATACTGGCTTAAAATACCATTTCATGAAACTACCATGTGCACTCCTTGTCAGAATATATTTTGCAGCTCCCCTCTCTAACTAAAGAAATTAAGTTAATCAAAATCTTTATCCTCAGATCTCTAACACAATTTCTTATACTGTGATAGTTCCATTTTGTCTATTTAAGAACTGATTTAAGATTAATATGCTTTTCATAAAATATTTCATGTATTATATTATGAATTATAATAGAATTTCTTTGTGTGATAATTCCTCTCAAAACTTTTCCTTTGTTGACCTTGTTATTAATTAATTTATTTAATCACTTCTAGCCGGATCACAGCCCCCTCCCTCTTCCTCTCCTATTCTACTATCAGAACCTTCTCCCCTCATTTCTCCTACCCCTTCTCTTCCTACTTGGGTACCAACCCATGCTGGTACATCAAGTCACAGCAGGACTAAGAGCATCCTCTCCCACTGAGGCCAGATAAGGTAGCCCAGTTAGGGGAAAGAGATCCAAAGGCAGGCACCAGAGTCAGACACAGCCCCTACTCCAATTGTTAGGGGAGCCACATGATGACCAAGCTGCATATCTGTTATGTAAGTGCAGGGTGTCTAGGTCTGGCCCATGCATACTCTTTGGTGAGTGGTTCAGTATTTTATGGATTATGATGGAATTTCTTTGTGTGACAATTCCCGTCATATTTATTACACATGTTTAAGATGTAGAACATGTTGTTTTGATATGCACACTGTCCTAGTTTGCTTTTAAAACACTTACCAAAACTTAATGAGGGAAGAAGAGTTCATTTTGGCTAATGAGTTTTGATTCCAGTCAACTACTGGGGGAAGCCAAGGCAGGAACTCAAGAATAGTCGTCTGGTAAGAGAGAACTTCAACTGAAAAAGACTATCTTGACGAGAATAACCCAAAAGCAAGTCAGTGTAGGCATTTTCCTTTTTAATGATCAATGTGGGAGGGCCCACTGTAGCTCGGGTAACGCCGGGCAGGTGGTCCTGGGTTGTATTAAAATGTAGGCTGAACAACTCACGGAGAACAAGCCAGTAAATCATTTCTTCTTGGTATCTGCTTCCATTCCTGTCTTGAGGTCCTGTCCTGACTGCTCTCTTCTGAAAGATGTAAGTATAAATCAACTGTATCCTTCTAAAATTGCTTTTGGACAGTTTGTTGTTTTTGCTTTGGTTTTTGGTTTATTTTTTTTTATTTTTTTTTATTTTGATTTTCTTTTTTAATCACAGCAATAAAAAGTTAACTAAGACAATATCTGCTTTGGACTAACTTGGGAAAATCTATTTGTAATATCTCACATTCAGACTTTGAGGGTTATTCTTTGGCAATACATCTAGATGAAAACATCAACACCAGTGCATGAGTCACTGGAGGGCTTTGGGGAAGAAAGGAGGCCCTAGTTTTGTTGGCCAATCTCAGTGTAAATCTCCTTAGGCCCTTGTAGGTCAGTGGTGGTATTGATGTTTTCACCTCTAATAAAACCTTAGATGGTACTAGGAGCTGTGCTCAGGCCATGTGGGGTCATGAGTAAAGTCTCTGGGTTCACTGATTTGTAGATGGATGCATGAGGGATGTAGCTGATTGGCAAAGTCAATATATTCCCTTTTAGTAGATTTTTTTGAATTGGAAGTAGTAGGTTAGGAATGTGATGAAAAAGTTACTAGTGAACTCTGAAAAAGGCAGAGTGTCAACAAATACAATGAAAAATTGAACTTTTTATCATCATCACAGACTTCAAATAGAATTTTGATTTCTGTGTAACATATTTTCATATTTAATCTCGAGTGAACAGTTTTGTTACAAATATCCACTGGACAATTCTCATGCTCATGTTACAGCATTTTAAAAATTTAAATCAGTTTTTATTAAAACAATCTATCCAACAACAACAATTTAAAAATAAAACCAATTGTCCCCTGGTTTATCCCTTTTTAATATTAGATCTGTCGCTTTGGAACAACAACTTTTTAACATTTTTGGTTGGTTATTACTCTTCTGGAGCTTTCCTCTACAATGCTTATGCCACTGTTTCTTGGATGGCCACTTTAGATTTCTTATCTTGATAAATGAGAATTCACCTCATTTACCACTGTTTTATCCCTGCTTCTTGTATTTTCTTAATAGAGTTCTGCAACTACATTTTGGGTTTTCAATGAATTCTTTTGTAATTGTGAGTAAATGAATAGTGGGTTTTTATCTTATTCCACTGAGTACCACTTTCCAGGCTGATGATCATAGTGAACCTGGCCTTCTCCTCACCGTTTCTTACTTGGTCACACCTGTACCTTGTCAGGATAAAAAATATTCACATCATAAAATTCACATAAAGATCTGCTCATCATCTATTACAGCTGATTTCTAATAGCACTCATTAAAGTGTTTACATTAACTATTTTGAAGGATAACTAGGTAACATACTGTAATTAATTTGCCTTTTCAACATCTTTGAATTTATTGTAATTTTTATATTCTAAATTCTGCATTACAGCTTAATAGTTTACTGACTTAACTTCCCCCATTTTGATATAATATCTTTATAATCCTTGAGAATGTTATACGTGTGCACCCTGTCCCAGTACTCCACAGCTGTCAGCAGGTCCATGGCTAAGGGTAGGAAGTTCTGAACTCCTCTTCCACTGCTTTCTGAGATGCTGACTGGCTAGATCTTGCACAGGTCTTGTTCAGGCCACCACATCTGCCTTGAATTAATGAGTACATCAGTTCTGTCATGTTCAGAAGATATTGTTTCACAGTCTACTCCCCACCCTCTGGTTTTCACAGTAATTCTGTTCCCTCTTCCATGTTTCCTGAATCTTCAGGAGAGGGGATGTGATATAGACGATGAATTTACAGCTAAGCGCACCATGGACACTTATTTTACTTGCTTCACCTAGTT
Source organism: Psammomys obesus (assembly GCF_907164565.1). NCBI lineage: Eukaryota > Metazoa > Chordata > Mammalia > Rodentia > Muridae > Psammomys > Psammomys obesus. The sequence goes on from NW_026596095.1 coordinate 24,135,164, forward strand.
GTTAGTGTCTATATTAATCATTGTTCCCTGCACAGAAAACTCCTCTGATAAATTCTGAGACTGCCAATAAACCATGGGTATGTGGATATGCATTTAGATGAAAGTTTGTTGCTATGTACATTTATCAAAATAATACTAATAAGCTGACCCTTGAAAACTTTGAGCTTTCTAGCCATGGAATTTTGGGCATATTTTCAATACGAGGCATGCATTTCCTTCTACGGAGAGACCCTTACATCCAATAAAAAGCAGTGGTTACTACCCTAACAATGAAGGGCCCATCTTACTAGGCGGTTTATTAGTATAGCCCACAGGGATAACGGCAAGGTAAAAAACTGTTGATAAATATTCTCCCCCAGAAGCTTATATAATATCCGTTGGTTTTATGAAAGTTGCCCAGAAGGTTCCTGGACAATAATAACGTTATATATTTTTTTTCATGCCCTATAAACAAAGTGTGTGGCATCTTCAGCAATAGGATGTTACTATTAAGTTCTGGTGGTAACCAAGAGCCATGGCAATAGCGCGTATTGTATGTGGAACCTCTGAAACATCAGTCTTACCAATACCTTCAGGTGAGGTATGCCACATGTGGTGCTGAACTTTCTATTTGGTAACATATAGCTTCTGGGAGGTGCATTATCCCTTCTCTATGGTAACTCCAGTTAAATTATTTATGTGTGTATAAGTAATACTTATATACTTACTTTATGAAATAGGTTTTCATATGGCTTTTCCAAGGTTCTTTAGTGTTCATTATCTAACCCCCTCTCCATTCCTCTCTTCTACCCTCACATACCGCCGCCCACTTCGACCTTTCTGTAAATTGGACTGGGTTCTCTAACTTGGTTACAATCTCCCGTTGTCTTGACTCATTCCACTGTTTTGATTTGCTCATTAAAAGAGAAACTTCTAGTGAAGAAGTATGTACAAGGCAAGAGTTTGTGCATCATTTATTTGTCTTTATTCTTCCCTCCCATGCACAAAGGAATAGGCACTATCAGCTATTAGCCATTGTTTTTTTTTGTAATGGTCATGAATCTTATTTAATACAAATGATCTTTAAAAACACTATGACAAAGTGATTAAAGAACTCTGTAATAATCACAAAGCAAATTGAAATAGAATTTCTATAAATAATGCTGAAACAAGGATGACACCAGATCCCTGTTCAGACTATGAGAAGAGCTAAAACCCTCTCTCTTAGCTCCTATCAGTAGCTCTTGCTTTCACGCCAATTAAACAAGCTCTCTCTGTTTCATATCTCCTAATTTTTAAATGAGAAGTACACAAAAATCGTGAATCAATCCCACTTTCTGACAACACCCAAAATGCTGCTTCGTCAACTTTGCAAAAGTCACTCAACACAAGCCTAAATCCTGTCCTATTAATTCTAATAGTGTTTTGTAAAATTGCCCAAGCATCCTGTGGGTGAAGTCTTCCTGAAATAAGAACCACTAACTCCACTTATCCAGCTGTACATTTATTCCTGTGGTCTTTGCTTAGTGGGCATTAACATAGTTTTTTCATCATCTGGCTAGAGATAGAACTGTAGGATAAAAAAAATCTGTCTCAGAGTTGAGGAGGATCGCTCCTCATTTTGCTACCCTCTGACTTTCTGCTGAGAAATCTGGTGCCAGTTTTGTTTTTATTCAAATTACATGTTCCATTTCTTTAAAGCTTTGGAGAAGGGTAATATTAGTTAATATTTATTGAGAACTTACGATGTTCCAAACACTAACTAGGGCATTTTTGGATGTCTTAGCATACTTAATCCTGGAAGAAGCCCAATGAGAGAGCACTACCTGAACTTTATATAAATGAAGTAACTGTCTCAAGGTCATAGCTAGTGAATGGCAGGGCTGGAGTTGAGCCCAGACCTGTCCTGCTCTTAATCCCTTGAGTTGCACAATTATGCTAATGATACTTCAAAACTGTCTCAAGAGCATTCTGGCACAGAGATTTACTTAGTGAAAAAATGAGAAACTAATGATTAAAATCAGAATTTGAGATTACATATGGCTTTCATTGGCAGGCAATTCTCAACTTAAAATTTCCTCATGTTCAGCTGAAATTCAACCTTGGGAAAAGAAAGCCAGTGGCAAGCCCAGGGAGAATAAAATATGATGAGCCACTCTCCAAAAGACAGTTGGAATTATATCATAAACACTAACTTGGAGAAGACTGACTCGCATGCTGGACCACACCAGAAATTTTTTAAAATGCGTTTTAAAAACACATAAATTTCATTTGAATCACCTAAGATTCTCTCTATTTCTTTTTGCATTTGGAATTCACATAGCTACATCAAAAGAGTTTGAGAAATGATTAAATGCATGAAACATGATCTCTTACAATGAAAACACAGAGGTCTAGATGAGTATAAGTTGAATTGGAAATGAATATTTTATCGAAACTTGATATTTGAAGGGACAATTGCTTTGTTTGAAGCTCTAGTCCGGCTTCTTAAGCCAGAGATCAGCTGTGGCTGAAGAACCTTGTGTTTGCATACGGGCCCCATAACCTCAGGAGAAAACCAAAACCCAACAGGATCACATAAAACTTTAAAAAAACAAACAACAAACAAACAAACCCTTCAGCTTTGAGTGTCAGCAACTTAGATTTATACCCATTTCCCATTTACTAGCCCTAGTGTGAACTGTGATGTCTACGCAATAGAGACAAGGAAGGAAGTAGGAGAATATTCACTTTGATAAAACATGTTACTGTAGCTTTAAGTCAGAAGTCTGTGGTTGCACCAGATTTTGAAGGTGTAGTGACCTTCCAGGAGAAGTGAGCCGTATTATACTTGATTTTACTGTAACCACAAAGAAAGGACATGGGATTTAGATTTAAGTCTTGGAACCACTCCCTGGCTTAGATAACAAGTCACCTTTTATACTCTAACTGACTTCCTCAAAAACTGTAGACTAATTTCTACCATCCCATGCCTTCTATCCTCTTCAGGGTTGCTTGAAATAATAGTGATGATATCTCTTCTTGGTCTCCAGAATTGGGTACACATGCAGGAAGTCTTGTATCAAATTTGTGTTGTGTTTTATGTGCATGTGTGTGAGGAAGGAAGAGGGGAGGAGAAGTGGGGAGAAATAAAGGGAGAGGGGAAGTTTGATGGTGAGGGAGAGGGAGGAGAAAGAGGAAAGAAGGGAGGGAGGGAAGAAGGGAGAGAGGAGGGTGAGAAAGAGTCTTTCAGAGCAAAACTCTTCTTCTGCACATGATTCCAGGCAGGCCTCTCAGTCTGTGTTTTCTTGGCCTAATGCACTTGCGTAGAACAACATGGTGGTGGAAGAAAGTAGCAAAGAAGCTCCCTGTCTTACTGGCAGACCATAAGTAAATAAAGATAAGAAAGGATGCTACTTTTTCCAGCCACGGCTTACCGCCCATAAAGTCTCCAGAATTTCCTAAAATAATGCAACACACTGGCAGCTCATGTCAGACTTTTCATACTCTAATCATAATGGGTGGCATGCATAGTGGGAATTTTGAAAAACTGGAGGGGATAAAGAATGAGGATCAGGACATCTGGATGAACATGGATTTTTTCTCTAGCTCTAGTGGTTAAGTAGGTACACCTTCAGTGCTCTGCATTTTCTGCTAATTCTCAACCAAGTACCTTTTCTAATTAAACCAAAAATGTATAGTTCTGTAACCTCAAGCAGGTCAATCCACTCTCTTTTATATAACACACACTATAACGAAGATGCCAAGTTCCTGAAGTCAAGGAGAGTAGGGAACAGCCTGAAACCTACGCCATTCTGATCTGTAGGAGGAAAAACTCACAAGGATTTTCTTTCTCTCAGGAGCGTGGAAATAAAAAAAAAAGCACCATCGTACCATTTCTGTGGGGTGGTTCAGGTTTCTGCAGGACCACATTTTCTTGTGCTTTCCTGTGGCATCTTGGGATCTTAAATATGGTTTCCTTGAGTGCAACATCTCTGTATGTTTCTAATATGTTACAGTGTAATTTAATAGCAGTTTCTAAAGACAGGTGATGGTGAGTATGGACCAGTGTTTCCCTTGGATGATGTAGTGGTGGAGGAGAAGGCAGTAGAGCTGGGGAGGGGGGTAGCAGGGCAGGGAAGTGGACTGGATTCTAGGGAGAGGAGATTTTGTTTATCTTCTCCCGACAGAAAAAAAAAATGTTGATAAGCTACAGAATTAAAACTATATCACACCCAGAGCTGCACTTCCTACTATTGATTAAGCCTCAAACTCTTGCTAATTTTATCTGACATTATCAACATGATCTTTCTCATCCAAAATCATGACAAAGAAGCCAGTAAATGCAATAGAAAAAAAATTAGATAGTCTAATGTTTCAAACACTAAAAAGTCTTTCAAGCAGTTAATGAGCAGTTATTTTTTAGAGTACTCATGCAGGTTAGTTGGTCCCTTACATGTTCCTTATTGATAAGGATGGAGTCAGGCTGAAATGCTGGCCAACCATCCCTGTGCCATGCACGAAAATCACTGCAGTGGAAGATGGTGAATTCTGGCCTTTGTGTCTTTGTGTCTTTCTGCAATGCTAAGGATGAGCTGAAAGCCTAATGAGTGCTACATGAATACTTTACACCTGAGATAGTCCTCATCCCTGGACAAGTGTGAACTGAACAATTATTTTCAGACTGTTCACAAAGTCACAGAAAGATTCTTTAGACCCATTGAGATTCAGTGGGCTTTACCTTCCAGGACAAAATACCGATGATAATGTAGGCCAATTGTCCAGTAACACATCGAGGTTATAGTACCAGGTATGTGCTGTCATATGCAGGAGAATTCACTTCTAGCATATCATTTCCTTTTGAAATCTCAGCTTATGAAGAACTAGCTGTTCAGCCATGGTTTCACTGTTCAGATCAATAAAGGAGAGGCGAACAAGAGTATGAAAACCAAGAAGCTATAGTGAGACTTTATTGGGGCTGCACAGCATAGTTATCTTGTGTCTGACAATAATTAGATGCACAGTAAATTATAGTCCCATCTATTTGAATACTTGACCCCCAGTTAGTAGAACTATTGGGAAAGGATTAAAGTGTGGCCTTGTTGGAAGAAGTGTGTCACTGGGGGTGAGCTTTGAAGTTTCAAAAAAAAAAAAAAAAAAAAAAAACAAAAACAAAAAAAAACTCCTGTCATTCTCACTGTTCTTTCTCTGCTTTGTGGTTGTGGATAAAGTTGTGATCTCTCTGTTGTGCCTTCATTCTGACGTCATGGACCCTAAGTCTCTCAAGTATAGGCCAAATTATATATTTTACATTATAAGTTTGTGTCCATCATAGTGTTTTATCATAACAATGGAAAAATAATTAAAACAGTACCCCATATAGTAACTTATTCAATGAAGTTTGAACGGTTGTGTGCCTCTGTAATAGCCTTCATCAATGGCAAGACAATGCTTCTTTGACAGGTGAGAGCTACATTTACCAGGCTGGGCTGCTACATGAGCTATGAGACCTAAGAAAGACCTGGAAATATGGTGATCAACTATTTCTTAAGTAGGTTCCTTGGGAGCTATGATCTCCCTCTCTTCAACAATGTTTTTTTTTCAATTATTTTTATTTTGTATGGATGGATGTTTTGCCTGTATGTGTGTTTGTGTGCCAGTTGTATGCTTAAGTAACTGCTGAGGCTAAAAAAGGATTCCAGATCCCCTGGAGGTAGTGTTACAGAGGGTTGTGAACGAACAAATGGGTGCTGGGAATCAATCCTAGCTCCTCTGGAAAGGCAGCTTCCTCTCCAGCCCTATGATTATTATTTATGAACAAGCTGTCTATGTTTTCAGCAGTGTTCAAGTTCTTTGCAACTCTTAATATGCTTAAGGTATGCTTAGGTGTTTGGCTGTTTCTAAAACAGTGACCAGATAGCACATATGCACAAGGAAATTGGGGATGGGATGGATTTGGCTTTCAGATCTGGAAAGCTCTGCCAAAGGTTCTAGGTGACAACACCTAGTTTTGTAATAGACAACTGAGATGCCTTCATGACTATAAACAAACTTCTTCATGTTCTATTTTCTTTCCAGAATCAAACAACTTTAAAAAGGGGTACTTTTTTCTTTCAAAATTTCATTATAACAGATACCTTAAGGCAGTCTCATGTAGGTATGACACACAGGAGGCACCCACACTGAAGCCAGTTAAGGTTTTCCTACTAGAAAACAATCCTATTTCCATTTTTTTTTATGCCACATCATTCCTATTAGAATCCTCCCTCTTATTGCCATCTACTCATTTGCTGAAAAATATTACCTCCCCTGCCAGAAACTCTGTGGCAGAGTGATTCCACCAAACCCAGAAATCTCAGAAAGGATGGATATGTGAAACTCTTAGTAACATAAATCTCTACAAATCATCAGAAGTATGAAGTCTTGCCTCAGTGGTTAGAGTTCCCTGGCCATAGAAAAAGTAAAAGTACATTTGCAAGCTACAGGAAATGTAAACATCACTGCACTCTCCCTTGTCTTCCAGACAGTGTTAATATCTAACTAAGCACTGCAGTACGTTCTACTTCTTGTTACTGAGTGAAACCTGTAAGAGAAAATTGGATTCCGCTGAAGGATGAGATGTTCCAAACACTCATTGCTTCTGTCTCACTTGAGAAACAGCTCCCTCACTGCTGCTCAGAGATGTATTAATATCCCTCCCCTGTCAGTTCTTTGCATTTGCTGGAAGTTGTAGGTAACAGAGGATCTTTGTCATAAATGCCAGAAAATTATTATGGGTAAAAGTTACATTTCATCAGCATTTTTCAAAGGTTATTTCTTTTCATATTTTTCCCTTGAAGTGAAAAGAGTTTCATTTTCAGACTGCGGTGAGTTCTGTACTCCCTTGGACTCAACTGAAACATGAAATCCAGCCCAAAGTGTATAAATCCCTCTGGAACCTTGTGCCTGGGTGGTAACATGGTAATGGGGTTCAGACATGTTATATGAGCACAAATGGTGACTTTATGGCTTGGGAGCTCACGTGATTCTGCCACATTTCTTTTTGAAACCTGTCTAGAACGTTGAAGTCTACATGACCGTGAGCAAATTTTGCCAGGTATGAAGCAGGCTCTCCTTCCTCAAACCCTTGCCTGCCCCTCCTGTGCTGCCTTTTCTTGCTCTCCTTGTGTCAGTCTCCTCATCTTCTCTATTCGATTAGAACTGAATCCAGGAGAAGGAGACAGTGGGAAAATGATTACTGAATCATGTAATTCTCAGCAGGAATGAGGTTATGATGCAAATGTAAGGTTAACAGTTTTCCTGTGGTAGCCCTGGCTCTGTTCCTCAGACAATTCTCTAAAAGACAGTCCAGCTAGTATTGGTTTACTGAGAATGGATGTGAATGGCAATTATTTGATAATCTAATATTTATTAAGCCTCGTGATGCCCAAAGAATGCTAAAAAGGAAATCATCTAGAAGCCAGTTCCAGGAAACAGTTTGTGTATGCATGCATGTGAGTGTGTGTGTGTGTGTGTGTGTGTGTGGTGTACTCATATAATGAATGGTCTGAAAGGATATTGTTTCATTAATACCGGACAAGAGGGATCAAATTCCTCTACTATATAGGAAAAAACATTATCTTCATTTTTTGAAAAAACAGATTAAACTTCTGTTTAATACAAAATACAAGTCAGATGCACCGTGCTTAATTTTAATTTTAATGTTTTACAAGCACCAGGAATCAAACCAAGAGCCCTTCATACATGTTAAGCAATAACTCCGTACTCCCCACACTGCAGAGGATCTTAACAAGCAGAGACTGAAGATTTTGATGCTCCAACTTGTGTCAGGTTCAGCATCTTTTTTTGTGTGTGTTGTGTATTGGAGGGAAGTTTTTTTTTAACTTACATCTAGAAATCGAAGCATATATTAATAACTATTAATTATCTATTGTTTTTAAAAAGGAAAATAAAATTATAGTCAGCTTATGCTGAATAATATATGCTCTTAGGCAAGTGAATAACAGATAACTAGTAAGGGACTTATTTTTGATTGTGTGTATATCTATGTGTGGGTTTGTGTACATGAGCACAGGGGCCAGAGGAGGCTGAAGGCTTGTGGTCCCTTGGAGCTGGAGTTACAGGCACTTGTAAACCAGCAGATGCGGGTGCCAGAGACCAAACTGTAGCTCATAGCTGCTGAGCCATCTCTTCCTGCTTCGCTTTTGCTTTTTGCTAAAGAATTTTTTTTTTTTGTCCTAAGATTTCAGGACCTTCTTATACCCAAAGTGAGACTCATTGGCTCTTTCTTCATAGTATTTTCAAACATGTCATTTCTTCCCGTTGCTACAGCACCATGATTGCTTTCAAGATATCAGCCTCAGACAACGTATAACTTTCTCTCTGCTTTCTGTTTTGTGAGTATGTTAACCAATGTACCTCTACAGCCAAAATGTGTTCTCCCAGAAGGCTGCATCCATTACAATATTATTGTCAAACCAAAGAAACCAGCAACTGTAAATCTTTTCAGTTTTTTTTCTCTTTGTTAAGGTGATTGTTTTAGGTATTTCATTATAGCATCAGAAAAGTGACCAACACAGGATATTTTGAATTGTTAGAGATACCTTAACAAACTAACACTAACTAATTAGTTTAAGCTGCAGAGATTTATTTGCTCACAGTTCTCCAAGGTAGAAGGCTGTGATCTAGGGCTTGGTAAAGTCCCTTTGAATAGCTGTGAGGGGAGGAACTGCTCCAAGATATTCTCCTTGCCTTTGTAGATGACCACCTCCTGTCTGTAGCTTTGAATGTCATTTTCTTTTTGTGTATGCCTGTCTGGATGTCCAGTCTCCACTTTAAAACATTTTAATTTTTAGAATTAAATTTTAGATTAAAATGTAATTACATCATTCTGTCCCTCTCAGGTTCCTTCCCTATTTCTTCTACTCCCTCCCAATTTCATTATCCGCTGTTGTTATATATACATAAAGGTGAATAATAAACATATAAGTACTTCCCACCGAGCCCCTTTGAGATTGCCTGCATGCTTATGGTTCTAAGGCTGACCACTTGGCATTAGACAACCAATCTGGTGGCCTATCCCTGGGGATGACTTGATTCTCCTTCTCTTAGCAGCTGTTAACTGCTTATAACTCTTCATCTAGTGTAGGCATAAGGTTATTGTGTAATTCAAGTGCTGGTTTATGTACCCCCATATCTGGTGCAGTCCTTGTTCTGAGAATCTCCTGCCTCAATGTTGTGTTCCTCGTACTCCCTAATTGTACTCTGGTATGCCAATAAAGCAGCTGACACCTGACTGCTGAGCAAGCAGAGAGAAACTTCCTGCCAGCCAGGGGAAGAGGAGTTACAGGAGGAAATAAGGGATTCAGCCCTGGCCAGATGTCCCAGAGGGATGAGGAGAGAGACCTCAGCAAGAGAAGCGAAAATATCTCCGGGATGCATGCTGGGAGGAAGCCAAATTAGCATAGAGGGTTAAGAATAGACTTAAAACTGCTCAGTTCTTGTGCTATGAAGCTTGTTAAGATAATATAATAGAGTCTCAATTATTTCTGTGATAGCCAGGTTACGAGAGAAATTGAGAAACAAACACAGTTTTACAAAAATAGCCATAACAATATAGGGCTTGGGTCCCATACAATCTCTCCTTTACATATTGGGATAGCAACCGTTGCTGGAACTGTTCAGGTTTTGTTTAGGTAACCATATTGTTGAGATTTCATGGACATAACTTCCCTGTCATAGCAAACTTCATGGCCCTCTGGCTCTTACTATCTCTCTGCCCTCTTTTTCTGGGATGTTCCTTAAGACTTAAGGGCAAGAGCTGTGCTGTAGAGGTATCAGATGGGCGCTGTTACCCTATGGTCACTTGTTCTGTGCATTTTTTGGCTAGTTGTGGCCTTTTATAATTGTCACCTTCTGCTGTAAAAGGAAGCTTCTTTGATGAAGGGTAGTAGTTACACTTATCAGCGGATATAAGGGTAAGTGTTTAGAATGCAGATGAGAATTACGCTGGTTTAAGAAAGTGGCAGCAGTAGCCTCTCCTTGAGGATCTATGACTTCACAAGCCACATGTAATTGACCAGGTTTACGCTGAACAGGGAAATGGGAGGGATGAGAAGGGGGACCTCCACTGGCAAGGGAGATCCGTAGATTGCATCAAGGATGATTGAAAACTCAGAGAGAATCATTATCTTGTATTTACCTAAAATTATGTATAATACCTTAAGTGTAGACTTATACATGTTTATATTTATATCTTTACATATTTAAATGAAGCCACATCACATGGGGTGAGAATACTTTCCCAAGAGCTATAGAAAATAATATGGCAACAAAATCCCCAGTACCAGGCATGAGAAACTCCCTTTTGAGTTTATTGGTCAGCAGAGTTTCAGACACTCTCAAAAACAAAAACAAAAACAAACAAACAAACAAACAAACAAGCTATTGCATTGCCCTTAGTTTTACCTCCAAGAAGTTGAAGGCAAGTCCCTATCTCTACAAACATCATGCACTTTGGACATCGGACTTAGGGAATTTGAGCTTAAACTGACCTGAAAGTCAACTCCCTGACAAACAGCTCTCTTTGTTCTGGAAGGTGATGCACCAGCTGCTAAGGGAGGGAGGCAATCAATAGCACTAGCCATCTGTGGTGGCTATGAACCACGGTAATCACCAGCATGGCAAAATACCCTTATAGGTGCAATTGTAGCATCTCTCTCTTGGGGTAACCAACAGCTGTCTAATTGAATTTAAGGCCCACAGAACAGGTCAGAAATCATGACCAACACTGCAAAACCAACCAATTCCCTTTTTATAAGGAAATTGATCATCTTGATTTGGGACCCACCCTGTGGCCCACATTTAAATTAATTGCCTCGATAGAGATCCTTTTTGTAACATCAGATCATATTCTACAGGCTTGAGGACTAAGAGTTCAACATGCTTTAAAATGAGTTTTTCAGTTGCCTGGGGAAGGGGCATGGGAGGAAAAGAGGGAGGAAGGGTAGGATTGAGAGGGGATGAGGGTGGGGACTACAGCTAGAATACAAAGTGAATAAACTGTAATAAATAAAAAATGTATTCTAAAAAAGATATAAAATTATAACTATATCCTAAAAAATTATTTCTTTTATTATTTGAGATTATAATATGATTATACCGTTTCTCCCTTCCCATTCCTTCCTCCAAACCCTCCCATATAGCCCTCATTAATAGCTTTTATTTTCATGGCCCCTTTTCTCATTAATTGTTGTTATATGCATGTATGTATATACATAACTATCGCAAAATACTTAAGTACAACTTGATTAGTTTGTGTAACGTTACTTGTATGTATGTTTTCAGGGCTGGCCATTCGATATTAGATAACCAAGTCTTCATAAAACTAAAAAGCTCTGTACAGCTAAAAATAATAAAATCAATCAACCAGTGAAAAGGCAACACACAGAATGAGAGCCAGCTCTACATTTGAAGATTATTAATATCTCTGGATGAGGAAGCACAGCGAGTCTCTTATGGACCCGGAAGAGGAGAAGCTCGCATTGTTCCCAGTGGACGGGCAGCTGTAGGTGTCTAGGTGGCAGGCATATGGCTGTTCTGTGGGGAACTGCCACATGTTGGGTGCCACCCTGCTGAATATTTGGAAAACGTTTCTGAGAGGTTCTGCTGCTGTTGCTTCTTTGAGACCCACACTGCTCAGTATAGACGAAGTATCGCTGCTCTTCTCTGTGGGCAGAATGCCTGCTTCAGTGTCTCTCCACAGCAAGGAAAGCTGAGGCTTGATCTCTGAGTCTGCCCTTACATCAAGATCTCTTGGTGGCCGGTGCAGACATCAGCGGCTCATACTGTCCTTAAGAGCTGGCTCCTGTTCTGGTCCCATCATTTTCCCGTTAATCTGCCCACTCACCTTTGGCCTTTGTTTTTTCCTTCCATGAATTTTCTCTCTTCATATCTAGATTCTACGGTTATAGTGCAGAGTGAAAACAGAGGCAGCATTTATTGAAATCCTAATGTATGATGGCAGGTTCTCTGTTTGTCTGTCTTTATCTTTCTCCCTTCCCATCTCGCTTCTCCCTCCTCTTTCCACTTATTTTTTTTTTTCCACTTAAGTTTTAAAACAGGAATATTTGTGACATGCCAAGTGAGGAAGCTGAAACCATTTATAAACCAAGCCATTACTATGCAAACTGTGTTTGAGGCAGGAGGATTTAAAATGTGGATATTCCTGACTCCTGGACTCCTTGCTCTCTCTATTAACCCATGCTGGGAAGGACACAGAACTCTACTAAATTTCTCTTTCTCCCTTTTCCTTTCTTTTAAAATTGGTGAACCATTATTATTTTTTTTTTAAATTCTCATCTGCAAATTTGAGCAGGTTTTTTTTTTTCCTTAAAAGTTACCTTTGCACAAATTTTCAGGCTATGTTAAGTCTCTATTTGCCATTTTATTTTATGTGTGAAAAAGTAAAACCTCATGCATTAATGTTCCCTTTTCCTCCACTGCACTTAATGTTCAATTAGGGCAATTAACTCATCAGAACGTGACATTGCGTAAAATGTTGGCACTGTCTTTACCATGGATGTCATGAGTGTGCTCAGCCTTCACAGCAGCAATGAAGCTGGAACAGGTATTTTTAGCCCATCTTGGGATTTTTATTTTTTCTTTAAATTGTATACTGTGGTAAAGTGGAAAGACAGATTTAAAGTTCAGCTCTGAAGAGGCAGTGGTGTTGGTGAGTCTTAAAAAAAAATCTGGATACTCCCCTTTGCATGTGTAAATATCCCTGGTTTATATGTGGGGACAGGTGCCAAAGTCAAAAGCCAAAAAAATTCTTGCTCTGTTCAGATCTGGGTTCTTTTATTGGCTTTGGCCAGACTGAGGGCCTGAGACACTCAAAGCCTGGGACAGTGCCACTTCCTGACTTTGAAGCTGGAGAATGAGTCACACAAACCCTCTTGACTGCTGCATGAGCCAAAGAAGGAAGACAACGGGGGACAAAGCAGAAACTCCCGGCCTCTATGAAGGTCCCATGGCAGACCCGGACCAAGTTCCCATGTTGGCTGGAGAGAGGTCAAAGTTGACACCTGAATAGACAGACCTTCACACACAGGGTGTGGCTGTTTTGTGGAGAATCCAGAGACCACCATGTGAAAGAAGGCGAAAGTCTTGTTGACTGATATGGCAGTGAGCTAATCAGGGTCTTTGCCAATTTTAACCCAGAGAGAGTTGTAATAGTTTTAAGTGGATTCTGGAGTTAATAACTTGTTTTATTCTGCTCCTGCCAAATCACCTAACTTCACCAATTCCTAGGAATCCCACGGATAAAGTGGTGTTCCTTCAGTGCTGATATTCCAGACAATCTGAGTCTACACATTAGAAAACACCCTGTTATCTAGAACATTCCGCAGAAGTATATACGGTTGTTGCCAGTGATATTATATTTCTGCTGGAATATAGTTTCTGTTCAGCTGAGTTAGAGCTGCCCTAATTCTTTCAACTACGGTAGGAAGAAGGCCCTGTGTGCCTTCTGAGCAAGCACTTGCCACTATGGGCATATGCTTGGTGAATATTTTCCACTCTCTGCCCAGTCTCAAGCTTGATTCTCACTTAGAGCTGTGAGAGCTGCCCACAGAGCTTATAAGACCCTCTCCAAACTCATTAGAGGCTCCAACACACAAGGTACTGGTTCAGTGTCCTGTGGAGGGAAAAGTAAAACTGACAATCATTTTCCTAATAAATTTGCACTGCCTGAGAGAGTTTGATGACAGCTAGGGGGTCCTCCCAGGGCTGTGAATGGCCTGATCCATGCTCTTACTTCCTAAGGCAGTATAGACCTAAGGTATATGTATTTCATGCTTTCCCAAAATAGAGTTGGCTATATTGCATAATTTTCTAGATAGAGAAAAACCAAAGGTTTTTTTTTTAAGTAAGAAAAGGTGTGCCAGTATATGCCAGTATAGTATAATGAATAACAGAATGGGCTTGGGGACCTAGAGTACCTGGTCCCTAATTACAAGATGTGCAGCCATTTAGTGAACTCTGTAATTTCACCAGTGAAATGGTTAATGCTGCATGAAGTAATGTAGCAAACACATGCCAGAAGCCTAACATGGGGGAATCTGTCTCCCTTAGAAAAGACTCAAGATGGCTGTTTCTGCTTTGTTGGTGGCTTTCCTCTGGGAGCAGATGAAGCATGTAGGCTGGTTCCATCTTGAGGCCTCAGTGTCTTTACAGAGCATGGAAGGAAAAGTGTGTGGGGAAGGCATTTGGTGAACATGAGTGGGACAACCTGGGAACTCTTTCCTCAGCCATCCCACTCTACCAGCTTCTGCAGTCGCACAGAAATGCCAGGAGCGCTTCCATTTTATTTCCATATGGATGCCAGGGGAAAGACAGAGAAAGAGGATTGTGAGGAAAGCGTGTGGCAGCAGACGAGAGAGTGGCAAGTGGTTAGTTATCACAAACCACTGAACATCAGTACCACAGTGATGCTTCCACTACGGCTTTCATAGAATAATGTTCAATGCTGGGAGTGTAGACTAAACTCTTTCCTCGTTTTCCAATGGCTTCAATGAGCATTAACACCCACAGCCACCATTATTAAGGCATACCTTTTGCTAGCTATTATACAAACGTTTACATGGATGTTCTTACTTAATCCTCATAAAAACTGTGAGTGAGGTTCACATGCAAGGCTCATTCAGAAACAGTGTGGAGAGGTGAAAGGTGCTTTTCTAAATCCATTCAACCAGGAAGATAAAGATGAGGTCAGCCTCCCATCCTAGGTTGTTCACTGCTGTACGGTCCTGTTTCTCCAGGGTTCGGAGTGTAAAAAAACTGCATTCATCTTCCTGTCGATAAACCTCAAAACTAAAGTTGTTAAACACACTTACCTTGGGTCCGTGTTGCTATGGACCCAAGACAGAAGATAGAGACAGGAATCACTTTGTAGAGATTTGTATGGTATGATTGCATGACCTGAATCATATTATTGAGAATGTGCTTAAAAGATGTGCATTATGTGTAAATGTAATAGAGCACTTTGTTTTGACAAACTAATCCATGTTCTTTCTTCACCCCTGTACTGATGCTGATAGATACTTTTCTTTTGTTTCTGGTTTTTTTTTTTTTCTCTAATTCAAATGGAGTGGTTTGTGTGTGTGTGTGTGTGTGTGTGTGTGTGTGTGTGGTGTGTGTTTTAAGTTCAAAATTGAGACAAGAGTGGTTCTTTTTTTAAATTTTTTATTAATTACACTTTATTCATTTTGTATCCCCCCATAAGCCCCTCCTTCCTCCCCTCCCGATCCCACCCTCCCTCCCCTTTCTGCATGCATGCCACTCCCCAAGTCCACTGACAGGGGAGGTTCTCCTCTCCTTTCTGATCTTAGTCTATCAGTTCTCATCAAAAATGGCTGCATTGTCCTCTACTGTGGCCTGGTAAGGCTGCTCCCCCCTCAGGGGGGGGTGATCAAAGAGCAGGCCAATCAGATTATGTCAGAGGCAGTCCCTCTTCCCATTACTATGTAACCCACTTGGACACTGCACTGCCATGGGCTACAACCTAGGAACCTTCTACAGAGGGCTTCTGAAAGTCAAAAGAAGAAAACAGGAAACAAACTAGGAACCTACCACGGAGGGCCTCTGAAAGTCTCTGCCCTGCAGACTATCAAAGCAGATGCTGAGCCTGTTGGCCAACTGTTGGGCAGAGTGAATGGAATTTTATGTAAGAAGTGGGAAATAGCAAGAGCTGGAAAGGACAGGAGCTCCACAGAACAAGAAAATTTGAACACAGGGAACTTCCCAGAGACTCACACTCCAATCAAGGACTATTCATGGAGATAACCTAGAACCCCTGCACAGAAGAGTGGTTCTTAATATCCCTGGCTTTGTTTTTTTTTTTTTTTTTTTTTTTTTCAGAAATGCTTAGTGGATCTAATGATAGAGAAGGTGTTTGGGATAAAAAGAAAAATGAAGTTAGAATCTATTCAGACTGGGAAGAGAAAACAGAACAGAACAGAAATCCCCATGGGTTGAGAAGAGAAGTGGGCGAGGGGGCATGTGAGAGTAGAAGCCAGCATAGTTCCCAGGGAGAGCAACCCAGGGTTCTGTTTGGAGACAGATTCTCAGGAAGGCAGAGAGACAGAGCTTGCTGGAAAGCCCATACAGATGAGGTCATAGGCAGCATCACAAAGACTTCTTTGGTCTCAGTCCTGCTGTTGAAATTGCATACTGGGCAACTTCTCTAACCTTAATGTGCTGCCTTTCCACTGGGACATCTGATTAAGATGCAAATGCTGACTCAAGAGATCTGGAACCAAGCCTTAAGGTTCATGTGCATACCCAGCTCCCAGGAAGTAACAAAGCGGGAAAGAAACGTAATGGCAGAGTCCCTCCCTCTACAGGATGGGGTCTCGTGAAGCACATGGATCCACTTGAAGCTCGTGGAACATCCACGGGGGTGCCTCTGAGAGCAGCCATCCTCTGAAGACTGTCGTTTGAGCAAATAGTATCCATCATCCTATCTAAAGGCCCAGAAAAGTTCAGCTTCTCCTTTCTTGTCTCTTCCCTTTGGTAATAGCCACAAGTTTGCCCACACCAAACAGAAGACAGGACTCCTAGACTCCAGAGTCTTTATGCTTCTTCCTGAGTGTGTCATGCTGTATAGACATTCTTCATGGGACTTTGGAGCTCAAGCAAAGAAGTAGAGTGCCTTGATCATAGAACAAGGTAGTGGTGACACTGAAATTCTCCACACTCCTGCTTGTGAACAAGTCCTCAAACCTCGGGTACTCACATGCTTATAATGAATGACAGCAACATTGACTGTTGACTCTGGAGTTTAACATGCGAGTGTTTGCTTGTTGGCCTTGCAAACATCATAGCTATGTACGTGCAAGGATCTCTCCATTTTGAGCATTTTGTAAATGGGAGAAGGTATTAAGATTTTTCTAAATGGCATGAATGACAGCTGAGACAAGTCAATCAGAGAGAACATCAATTCAGCAAGCTCTTTTAAAAATAATTTAAAAGATATTTGAAAAAGAAAGCTCAGTGTTTACTCCCATGAGTATATTTATGTAGTCTGGGTCCTTAGAAAAAGAGTTCACCTCATGACTGATGATGCTCAGGTGTCGGTAACACAGAGGGCTCTCACAGGACCACGCACAAGCTTGCTTTTTCCAGTAGTGTCCCCTAAATCTTCATCCTTCCCCTGCTCCCAGTCACTTATATGTTTCAGAATGTCTCTTCCATCCCTTCCTTGTGGTGCAAGGTTAAGGTCCTCTTGGTAACACTGACTGAAAAGAAAGTAATTACTTGACATAAACCTTCCTTTATTCCGGTATAAATATGCCAGACTGAGACAGGATCACCAATGAATAAACATTGTTTCGGGTACGCGGGAACACATTTCCCTTGCTCATGCTCATTTTTTCTGTTCCAAGGCACATTATACTTGATTCGGGGTGTTCTGCCTCATTCAGCTTGGGGGAAGACACATTTTGTCCAAGATGCATGATTGCTGCTAGTCTAAAGAAAATATTCACCACTTTCCGTTATGCAGGTAAGTTTAGAAAAGCACCTGTGGGGCTAGAAGCAGCAGCATGTGTACCTGCAGGGAGAAGACGATGGCTTCCTGCTTCCTTTGGCAGACTCTCTGCTTCGAAGGGAACAGAAGGCATATACGTGTGTGAAACCAGACAACAGCAGACCATGGTTGCTTATGCCACCGGGGGCAATACTCTTGACACTTGCGTTTATTCCGCCAGCAGCAACTCTACTAATAATGGCCATTTGCTCAGGGTTAATCATGGTCCAAGCACTGTGCTGATTTCTTGAAATGAAACTCCTAGTTCGCTTCCCTCAAAATTCTCTTGGAGGTGGCTCCACCACCATCCTTTGCTTTCTCCATGAAACTTTTACTAACTCATCCCAATTTCAATAACATTTTAGCTTCAAAATGTTGCTAGCTAAAATCCACTTCTTGCTATATAGTATATGGGAAATTAAGTACTAACATATTGGCTCCACTTGTTTTTATTGTCACAAACTGCTGAGTCTTGTGCAGCTTGGGTCCTGGAACCCTGGCTAGGGAAGATGAAAGAAATGAAAAAAGGACAAGCACACAGAAACACATACACTGAACCAGGGATGGGTGGGGAGCTCTAACCACCTGCAACCTGGAACCTAAACACGTGCATTAGCTACAGTGCAGGATGAGGAGTTAGCTAGTGTTGGTAGGAGGTCTCTATAGACTCCTGCTGTGGCCCTCCAGGAGGAAGAAGCTGCAGTTTCTATAATTTAAACACACTGATCAGACAATCACAAACAGACATTCCGGTCCATATGGCTTTGCCAATTGTCCATGGGTCAGTGGACCCTGGAGTCTTTGTCATAGCCATGCTTGTATCAAAATAGACATTCACTCTGGGCTTCAAACACTCAGAGCTTCCTCTGACCCTCACAACAAAGTCTGCGAATTAGGTAGCTTTATTTTAATGACAATTGTATCATTAGTACTGATAGTATTTTGAGCCATGGAGTAGATGCTTGGTAAACCTGTTTGAATGGATAAGTGAAAATCATGACACCAGTCTCATTTTACAAATGATCAAGTTAAAGCATTCAGCAAGCTTAGAAATTAGCCTAAATTCCCACAGCAAAGGAAAGGGAAAGAGAAGAACCAAGTCTGCTTCCAGTTCCAGCATGGTCAGCCAGGTCACAACATCTAGTTGGCTAATTTTTATAACCAGATGCACAATCAGCATAAGACAGCTCTCTGTGTCCAGAAATGCTAATATGACACAAACCTAACTGGTGAGATTGTAATTCCATTTGTTGGGCCCTGTGTTTGGAAAATATTTAGTGAGTGAGAGAAGTGATTAATTTTATGAAAAGAGAACAAGATAGCTGTCTTTTTAAGGGGAAAAAAAGGCCGAGATGGGGTTAAGGATGAGATGATCCCAAATTCATAAGCCAGTGTTAGCTTTTGGGTTAATTATTCAGTTTGACCAATACCTGAGATGAAGCCAAAGGAAGAAGATAAGAAGCGACATCATTGGAAGTGCAGGTAGTGATAAGGAGACTTGGAGTGAGCATGAATGAAGTCCTCTGTGAGTGTTTAGGCTAGGCAACAATATTGTCAAATCATATTTAAAGATGGTAGTCTCTGTGGTTGGCTATAGCATAGAGTTCAGAAGGCTGAAGGATTAGCTAGGAGGGTTTTGCAGACCCAAACCCAAAGTGATTAAAATTACCCTAATTGTAATTGTGCTGTGTGTGTGTTTGTGTGTGTAGGTGCACATATAAGGGAGGTGTGCATTCACAAGTGCCCAGATGTGTAGGGAGGGCAGAGAACAACCTCAGGAGTTATTCTACCGGGGCTGTAGACCTTTCGTTTGAAATGATGTTTGTCATTGCCCGTGAAGCTAGGCTGGCCAGTGGGCCAGTGAGCTCCAGGTGTCTGCCTGTCTCTGCTTTCCTCACACTGATTGTGGGACACACCACCATATTGGGCTGTTTCTATGTGGGTTTAAACACTGGTCCTCACGCTTGCAAGGCGAGCATTTTACTGACCAGAGCTCTCCCAGCCCTATTGCAATTGTGTCTTAAAAACTCCAATGACTCCGTTTAAGATGCTTTTTAGAAACAAATTGGGGGAGAGAAGCATATTTTCTTAGCATTAGTGTAATATTAGTATTTGATATCTAAGCCGTGATAGGGAAATGTATCTTTGAGTAAGGATTAAATATATAAGAAAAGGGCAGTTTGACCTGTTCCAGGGAACAAACCTTGCTTAGACTGTGGGAAAAATTTGGCTCAATTACAGGTATGGTTTTAATAGCAGTGTTTAATTCATCTCAATGACTATACTCAATTCTCTAGGGGCCCCATTACTCTGTTGTCTTATATATAACTGAATTACATATAATTTTACCCACCTGGACTCAAAATAAACTGGAACTTGCCACTTCTTTTACATGGTCTTTGCAATTTTATAATGCTGTGCTTCTAAACGATAGAAGAATTACAGAAATTGCCTTTGCCTTTCATCCCTCACCACCATGGTTGCACAGCTCCCTCACACAGCTCTTGCAATTGCGCAAACTTGCGGGAGTAGAAAAAAAAATGTTGTTTCTATGTCAGTGTGTGGGCTGCAGATAGAACATGAGAGGCCTCTTGAAATGCTAGTGGGAAAGGATGCAGGAATGCAATGCCTCACTGGCCTGGGGGGCTTTTCCAAGAGATGAACCTTTGAAAAAAATCAACTCTAATGAACAGAGGGGCATGGAGGCAGAATCAGAGGACACGGTCTGATGTGGTTTGTGAAGAGAAGGGTCACACCAACAAAGGGGGTATACTTTGGACGCTTTTGGAGCAAACTCAGTGAACCAGAAGAGGAGAAGTCCAGTATCCAGGACAGGCCAAGACAAAGTACAGTTTTTTTTTTTCTTCTTTGTTTATATGTTCAATTATGTGGTTGTTTCTTGCTTGATGGAGTGAGGAGAGGCAGAAAGTGGTTCATGGCTGGCTAGATAGATGTAAAAGAGTTTTTCAAAAGACAGACTAAGCAAAAGTGTGGATGAACCAGTGTGAACAGAAAGTCTATTCAAAAACTGAGTGCAATCCATGGAGCAGAGCCAACATTTTCCCCCCTGTAAAGATGCAGATATGATTTTAAGAAGGATGAAGACAGATGTTCCCTGGAAAGAGCACGGAGTGTAATTGTGCCTCTCTTTGCACGCTGCCAGAGGAGCTCTTGATTTCTTCTCTGGGGAAACAGGTGTAAAGCCCCTGATCTCTCTCCTTTTCTCACGGTCAATGACAACTCAGCACATGTTTAAGTGAACTCTTGAAGTTGAGGCCAGTTTTTGCCCTCCATGCTCTTCTATGCCACACTATGGGCTACTGCAAAGACTCAAGCTCCTTATTTCAGACATTGCTTTTGTCACCTGAAGAACAAAGTGAAACTGTATTTCATAATGCCCAAATCTGTCTTCACAGAGAAGACACTGTTTCAGAAATGCTGGCTTGGTATGTGTCAACTTTGAGTTCAAAAGAGTGTAATTATTTTGTACCAAGGCAGCAAGATGGGAGTAGACAATGCAATCAACATTCTTTCAAATACTCTGTTTAGACACTCAGCTTTCTAGTACGATGAATACTGGAGTGTTATGGCCTCTGTATTTTCTCAGGATGAAGAAAATTTTATGGGGAGCCAAATTATAGTGTTCTCTCTAGAACTACAAACACATGATTTATCCAAGAAGAAAGGGGGAACACAGGAGACCTTTCATTTGAAGATGATTTTAAATGATAGCATCTTAATTTGTAGATCTAGTAAACTCATATTTTTTTGAAATATAATCAACACGTATTGAGTGCCTCCAATGTACCCAAGACCACATTCATTACTTTTGTATATATGGAGTAATTACTCTCTCCATAGCTCTGTGGGGGTAGCTATCATTAGCATTGTTCTCATTTAAGAAGTGGGGGGGGGGGAAACACTCATGCTTAAAGGAGTCCGCCCAACATAGCAGAATTAACAAATGAAAGAGTGGAAATTTAAGCTCCAACTCTGTAATTTATTTTGTGACATATAGACAAACCAGCTTTCAAAATCTATGTCTTTAGGGAGAACTTTTAAGAAGTCTCCTAGTGAATAATTTCAATGTACCAGATTTCAAACAATTTTGTTTTGTTTTGTTTTGTTTTCAAGTCACATATACTTTTGACAGATAAATTCTTTTGGGAGAACAAGTTATTCAAAGTTCTTTTAAGTTTTAAGCTTAGATTTAATTGGAGTGCTTAACACTCCTTCATGGCTTTTGGTGAACACTAATCAAAATTAAATCCAGGACTTTCTTATTTACATATATGTTTACATAGGCATTTATATATCAAATTGTTTTTCATATAAATTAAAATAATTTATGATAACTATGCATGGTAAATATAGCATTGGTAATTCCATTACTAGATTCATTATTAAATGTGTTGATAAAAATATGATTATAAAGTAACTTTATTTTAATATTTTGTTAGCTACATTTCAGTATATTTTGTTTGCATTCCAGGCTTACATTGTGTTATGCTATAGGATCTATAAACTTCATTAGACTACCCAAAAATTCAGGGGCATGAAATAGGCTATAAGCCTCTAAAATAATGGAGTCCACTCCTCCAGGTCCAACAAGATTACATAAGGTAGAACTGATGTGGGCTAATGAAGGAGGGAGGACAGCAAGTGAGGAGGAAGGGATGATAGTGAAGAAAGGTTGGAAAGTGAAGACAAAAAGCATTCAAAGTTGTATTCTCTAAAGTAGAGGAATAAAGGTTAAAGGTTAGGGATAGGGAGAAAGTGAAGAGAAAGAAAAAAAAGAACAGAAGAAGAAGGAACAAGACCTTTAATGATTTTAGAGAAAAACAGAAAGAATAAAATTTGTTTAGTATTTGCTGTCCTACGATGACCACTAAAGTGAAAATGTCTTATAATAAAATAATATAATGTCACCTTTTGATCATATATATTTATGTTTTCAGTATAAATTCAAGTTCACAAAATCTGAAATCAACTACCTCTAGTTAAAGATTCTTTGAACTTAACCTGCCATTTAGAAAGCGCTTGAACAAAGTGATAAGAAATAGCTGGAGCCCAAACTCACCATCAAGGTCAAATCAAGAATTTTCAGTGCTGGGGTGTGGCTCAGTGGTAGACGGTTCGTGTAGACCCAGGGTTCATTCAACAGCCCCATAATAAATATCTGAACAAAACAAAATCAAGAGCTCTCTTTGTTGCGCCTCAAGAAATAAACGGCAATAAGTAAATAAATGGACAGTATGGAAAATATCCACGAGAGTGGCTAAGGTGAATCTAGATTAGAAGCATAAAATGCTAAATAGAAATACAGGGAGGAAGTGCTTGGGGTTTTGAGGAGAGGACTCAAGTACCTTGAGAGTATTCTGAGAGCAACCAGTAAATCCTGAAAAGGATCTTAGCTCTTCCAGTTCTAACACATGAGGTACAAATTATGGTAGTAAAATTAGCCACAGGGCTAGGCCTTGCTTGTCTATTAGGGTGTGGAAGAAAAGGGTGCTCCAGGGTGGGTAAGACCTGGTGACAATCATATTGGCCGGCAGGGGACAGAACTGGACACTAAAAGCTTCCTTCCACATCCAATGGAGAAAACAAGGCTTTCTCTGAACCTTTTTTCTAGATGTGTGATAGCAACTCCATATTATAAAGGAAGTACTTGAAGCTATGGGCATATGGGTTGCAAATTGGATAAAAATTTACTCTCGTTAAGACAGTGTGCGGCAGGGGTTTAAGACAGCAGAAAACACAGTGTTATTTCCAATCTGATTTGATGGTTTGGTAAGAATTCCTCATATCTGTTGGATTGGACTGTTGTTTTGAGCAGATAGAGCACTCTGCGTAGCTGGAAAGAATTAGATGGAATGAGAACATTTAGACTTTTTAAAAGCTCTTCATTAAAATATTTTTAATTAGAGTGTGGGCAAGCTTTCCTGTTTTTCAGTACTTATACCTATTGGGGAAATGTGCTAATTTATGCATATTAACCACAGCCTATCAGATTCTCTTGACACAGTTCAAAGAATGAGCTCTGCTTTGACAGCCAGTTCTAGGATTCAGTGTACACTGAAGATCTGAAAGCCAAGTGTATGTGTCATGCAATGATTTCTATCTGCTAACTTAGAATCCTACACATTGGATTTTCCTTTTCCTTTTCTGTCTCTTAGACACTGATTAAAAACAGACATATTAGGATTAGCATCTATATTTATTTAGTAAAGATTTAAAAGTTTGTTTTCCTTTTGAGACATTCTATGGTTTCATTATTAAATTTAAAATAATTATTCTATTTCATAAAAGTGTGTGTGTTATCTTGTTTTGGAATATATGTGCTATTTTTTCTACATTTCACTACAGCAACATTCACCATATGTATTAGCCAGCCTGAGTAATTTTACCAGAAGACAACTCTACTTTAAGGATGAAGTTACTGGGAAAATTTCCCAGCTCTTAGAAACACCAGAAGACCTAGGGAAAAAAAAATAGGTTCTAAATCAGGAGAAATAGCAGAACTTTAGTTCCGGCTTGTCCTAATCTGATTGCTGTTTCTGGTACCAATCACAGAACAATGCTGGAAAGCGAGAAGGAGCATGCTTGGCTCTCATTTTCCTTAGCACACTATCAAGTAAAAGTCTCAGTAGGTATATCAAGTTGATGAGAGGTGAGGTGCAAACCTGTGCTTGACCAGTTAAGTAGTGAAGAAACAACAACAACAAAAGTGTATTTTTTTATGTTTTATTCAACAGGCTTGTTTTCAAGATACTACAGGGCAGTTTCTTAATTTGTCTCCCCACTTTCACAAAAGTTACCAATTCAAAAGGGGAACACACATACACACAAGCATACAAAATCAACCAACCAACCAGCCAGCCAAATAAACAAACAAAAAACAAGGTTGTATGATCTTAAAGGTCATCTAACGTTTGCGGTCCCTTTTCCTCCACAGCTTGGACGGTCCTATAGAACCTTTGCTTGTTGCTTGGTACTTTATGTTGACACGAGTTTTCAAATGTAAATTTGTATCCTTAAGAAATAATCCAAACTAGAAGGAAAACTAAGAGAAAGAAATATGTTTCAGATGTACCAGCACACAGGCTTTGTTCCTGAACGGGCCTCCCTGAGTCTCAGCCTAGAGTTAAGTGGATTGTGGATTTCAATCACTGTTATCATTACTGCACTGAATATCTACAGTGTACTAAGTAGGTAGACACTCAAAGCTGGGAACATAAAATGCCGTTATTGGGGGACAATGAAAAGTGGGAGGCGAGGCTGACTTGGAGAAACTAAGTCACTGAAGATAACTCCTGGGACTATCTTTTACTCTGGCCCATTCTTATATTTATTCATATTATCTTTCTTTCTCATTCTCTCTCATTTTCTCTCTCATTTTCTCTGTCTCTCTCTGTCTTGCTCTGTCTCTCGCTGTCTCTCTCTGTCTTTCTGTGTCTCTCTGTCTCTCTCTCAGTCTTTCTATCTATCTTTCTCTGTCTCTGTCTCTCTCTCGCTCTCTCTCTGTCCCTCTCTGCCTTTTTCTCTCTTTATATCTGTCTCCCTCTCTCTGTCTCTCTCTGTGTATCTCTCTGTCTTTCTTTTTCTCTTTGTATCTGTCTCCTTCTCTCTGTCTCTCTCTGTGTATTTCTCTGTCTCTGTCTTTCTTTCTCTGTCTCTCTCTTTCTTTCTCTCTGTCTCTCTTTCTGTGTCTCTGTCTTTCTCTTCCTCTCTCTCTGTCTCTGTCTCTCTCTCAGCTACTACAAGGCAAAGAACTCTTTATGCCACATCTTGCCACCATGAAGTTCTTTCTGCCCAAGCACAAGAAGACAAGAGACCATGAACTGAGACATTAGAGACCATGAGATAAAATAAATCTAGAGATGTTTATTCTGGGTATTTTGCCACAGTAACAAAGTCTAACACCATGCTTTCATGATTACCATAGGAGTGGGGAAAACAAGACTGGGTGATCAGAGCAGTTAGTTCAGCCTGGGCATTTTTGATGGCTCAGGAACTTGAGCTCCAAAACCCTGGTGCTGTGGAGAGAGCTTCACCACAGCCAGGAGTGTCAGAATACTTGTCTTGTTAATCAAAGACATCTGCTCTAAAGTAGGTATGGGCCAACTTTGTGTCTCTCCTTTAGTGTACAGATGTATATTTTCTATTAAAATGCTTAATCGATGTAAAAATACCCCATGTATTTATGCCTTTTAATCCCTTCCTTAATGCTAAACAAATGCCTTCCCTTGTGGCTGTGAATTTTTAGAATGCAACTCTTTCCAATAAAATAAAGTTATGTGAGATAATTCCTCTTTCCTCTCTTCCTGAACTTGATGCAGGTTTTTCCTCCTACCCCATAAGCTCCTGGAAGAAAGCTCATGAGACTCATTAAATATTATTTACAAATACTGAGGCCATATAACTAGACTCTTCTCTGACTAGCTAATAACTTAAAATAACTTATTTATGTTAATTTACATTCTGCCACGTGGCTGGTTACCTGACCTCAGGCATCATGTATCCATCTTCCTCACATCTTTCTGGCTGAATCTCTTGTGCCTGTCTCTATCCCAGAATCCTTCCTGCCTGCTGGATGTCCCACCTGTTTCCTGCATCAGCCATAGTTTTTTTTTTAATTGACAGGTGTTGAATCCATATAACACATAAGAAATTTCTTCTACATGTACTCTCACTCTCCCAGATTCTCCTCTTTTGCTTCTATAAGGAAGGAATGCAGGGCCTTGCTTATTCCTTTGGAATTTACTATGCTGACTGCTAGGCACCTGCACCCTGCTGTTCTTTTTTTAATAGAGAAAGCATTAAGCCTTTCTTCCATTTGCTTTAAGATGCTGTAAGACTCATGTTGGGAGGATGTAATTAAAAAGACAAGAACAGCAGGGAAAATGCTAGACAATTACTGTGAGACATAGGGTAAAAACAAGGTTGAGACAAACTAGTTTACATGAAGAGAAGTTCTGATTAGGAGCATAGTTATTATTGGTACTTAACATTTATTAAGTACCAACAGGAGTCACACAGGGTAAAGAACATGGAGGAACCCTCTTTCTAGCCAGGAAGTAATACTTAAAGACCCATGAGATACTTCCAAAGCTGCTGGTCTTAGATGACATTTTTCTAGGAGGAGGGTGGGGGATTTCTGATCCTGTACAGCTCCAGTTGTTATGAGGGGAAAATACCCTATAAAGAATGCAGGCAAGAGTACTTCTTGTTATGAACATTCAATACAAATGAGTTACCCAAATGAGAGGACCAGCTTAATAATGAATAATAATACTGGAGAACCGAGTATAGAGTCTGGCTGCCTTGTGGACATTTCCCATATGAAACTTAGCAAAACTCTTCAATTTGTAATTTGTTGATGGGCCCTACAAATCTCTCCATATTAATTTGTCTAGAGAAAATGTTGAGGTAATTTTCATAGTACTCAAATAAAGTTATCAAATTTAAATATCAAGCCCTGGGTAGATCAAACAATGCTGGGAGACCCTTGTAGTTTAACAAAAAAGTTTGTTTTTCATCTGCTTACATTTTTAGAGCTGAAAAAAAAACTAGCTTAGTTCCAGTGGTAGAAACTAAAATGATGTGATCAATAAAAATACATGAAAACAATGAAATATATTTTAAAAAAACAAAGTAAGAAATTTGGATTTGAAACTTTCCAAAGAGACAACGTTTTAAGGAAGAAATTAGTTTTGGTCTCCCATACCAAGATGACAATACATGCCACACAAAGTAACCAATCATTTCATGTGGCAATGACAGTATCTATGGGAGCCAAGGAACCATCAGTTTATTCCTGTTCAGTTACCAAGTCCAGTGCATTCACATTTGCTTTAAGGCACCAGCTCATTTTTAGCAATACATTTCAGAAATAGTTTCTCTTTTAAGTGTTGAAACTTTTTTGGATGCATTTCTTCCCAATGTACATACCTCCTTTCTTTCCAAAGCAGAGTATATTCTGTTCAGTTTTGATCCACATATTTGTGGAATTATGTTGGAAAATTGGAACAGATTTAGAAAACACTTTTCCATGAGTTTCACAGCTCAAGAAACAAATCTCGAGAATGCTGCCTTCTCTTAATGAAACTGAAATGTCTTGTGAACTCCAAGTTCTAATCTGGTCCTTCGGGTGGTTTTGAAGGCTGTTAAACTAAGTAGACACACAGAATATACTTTAGTTTGGGACTAGCTTAGTTGATAAGAGCACTGGCTGCTCTTTTAGAGGACCTGGGCTCCATTCCAGCACCCACAGTGGGGCTTACAACCATCTTCAATTGCAGTTTTCAGAGATCTGATGTCCTGTTTTGGCCTCTTAGGTGCCAGGCATGCAAGTGGTGCACAGACATGCATACAGGGAAAACACTGATACATGTAAAATAAAATAAAAATTAGTGTTTAATATATCTGATATATATATAACTTATATAAAATAAATAAATAATTTGTTATTTGATATATAATATATATTTTAAAACTCAACACTTAAAATAATGTGATATTTCTCTTCTTGTCTTAAGTTCTGTGAATGTAAGAAGGTCTATATTGAGGTTCTTAACATAGGTACCCTTAACATAGATGACAGAGAAAAAAACAGGCATGACTATACATCTATGACATTGCAAGAAGACATATCTTCTCTTTGTTTTAAATTTATTTATTTATTCATTTTTCATCCTGACTGTAGCCTTCCTCTCCTCCCAGTCCCCACTGTCACACACAGCTCCCTTCATTCTCCTCCTCTTCTAATGAATCAGAAATGACTTTACAGAGTGGAAATTGATAAATCTCATGCCTCCTTTACACTAGACACTCTCAACCCCTGGAACTCTTTGATGCCATTGCAGTGTGGATTCTGCTATGAAAAGGCACCTGTACAGGAAACATGTCCACATGGCATAGTGGATCTTGCCGACGTCCTGAGGTTTGAGCGTGTTTATGTGTTTGAAGGTAAATAGATATTTCTGTTCTTTCCCTTCATGTGAAAACAGGGTAAATGGGCTTGTTTCTTTCTCTATGCATGCATAAACTGAAGAGGTAGCTTTTATTCTCTCACCTAACTGAAGGGATGGAACCCAGTTTCTTTTTTTTCTTTATTAATTACACTTTATTCACTTTGTATCCCCCCATGGTTCCCTCCCTCCTCCCTTTCCAATCCCTCCCTTCTTCCACCCTCTGCATGCATGCCCCTCCCCAAATCCACTGATAGGGGAGGACTTCTTTTCCTTCCTTCTGATCCTAGTCAATGAGGTCTCATCAGGAGTGGCTGCCTTGTCTTCTTCTGTGGCCTGGTAATGCTGCTTCCCTCTCAGGGGGAGGTAATTAAAGAGCAGGCCAATCAGTTCATGTCAGAGACAGTCCCTGTTCCTATTACAAAGGAATTCACTTGGATACTGAACTGCCATGGGCTACATCTGTGCAGGGGTCTTAGGTTATCTCCATGCATAGTCCTTGGTTGGAATAGCAGTCTCAGGAAAGACCCCTGTGCTAAGATTTTTTGCTTCTGTTGCTCTCCTTATGGAGTTCCTGTCCTCTCCAGATCTTATTGTTTCCCACTTCTTTCCTAAGATTCCCTGCACTCTGCCCCGAGGTTGCCCATAAGTCTCAGCATCTACATTGATAGTCTGCAGGGCAGAGCTTTTCAAAGGTCCTCTGTGTCAGGCTCCTGACTTGTTCCCTCTTTTCTTCTTCTTCTTCTTCTGATGTCCTGAGTGAGCTATCCTAGAAACAGAAAGATGCACATGTATATACTCACTCATATAGACATTTAATACAGGATAAACCTACTAAAATCTGTACACCTAAAGAAACTAATCACGAGGGAGTACTCTTGCTAAAATGCTCAATTCCTATCCAGAAAGGCAAAGAGGCTGGACATCAGAAGAAGGAACCCAGTTTCTACCAGTATTTGTGACATGATTTTACTTGAGTTTGGCCTCCTCTGTTTACTTCCTGTATACACTGGCTTAACTAGCCAGCTATGGTGTACATGCCTATAATATGAACACAATGGAGACAGAAGCAAGTAGATCTCTATGGGTTTGAGGCTAGTCTGATCTATATAGCAAGTACCAGGCCAACCAAGGAAACATAGTGAGACCTTGTCTCAAAGAGCAAGCAAGCAAACAGATAAACAAAACATTGACTTAACCAAAGAGAATTCTCATACCTGATGTGTCTGTCCATCTATATCTACCCTTTTGACATATCATGTGATGTTGTCTTCTACAAGCTTCATGCTTGATAACCATGAAATAGAATTACAAAAGCAAGCAAACAAGAAAACACAATAAATCAATACATACAGTGTTTTCAGTAAGTTTGTAGCTTTGCATTGGGTCACATTCATAGTTATCCTTGGCTGCCTGCAGGCTGTGGGTTGAACACATTTTCCATGTCCTCAATACTAAAATTCAGGCCAAGCAATCTAATGCTCCAGTCAATAACCTCTTGACCCTCAGTCCCAACCTCTGTGGGTGTCTGACTTCTTAGGTCTTGTTTTTGTGGCTGGCTCATAGCCTGAACTTCCTCTTCTGCAAACTGGAAAAAAGCAACGTGCTACCACAGTTGCTTACTGGACATTCACACAACATACTTGCATTGTGATTTGTCAACGCTGTTTGTAACATAGAGGCACAGAACTGCTTTGAACACAGCTCTGTGGTCATTAAGCTTTCGTAATGAACTAGGAGACAAATGCTTAGGGAACTAGAAGGACTATTTTCACAGAAAATGAAAATGTGTAAAAATTATGTTTAAGACATGAGTTTTCATTCCTGCAGTATTTTGAACATTTGCCAACTATGTGAATAATTAGTGTGTTTTAAAAGCCAAATATGTTGAGTCAGTTGTGTGTGAAAAATAAATTTATTGTGCACGACTTATTCCTTCTTATATTCTTACATAATATAAACATAGCCCAATTAACTGAAATATTGGTATGTGATCTACCACAGGTGGTCACGGACTAATAGAAACATATAGTAGGCCTGGCTTTTCAATCTATAGCTAATTAATAGTTGTGATGGGATTACATGTCAGCCTACCTCCTAAAAGCAGAGACTTCTAGGTAGAAGACATAAAACAGGCTAATTTAGTAAAGAGATTGTAGTTGATACAAGTAGGACATGCATACAATTTTTGTTCCCTTCTGCTTTGACAACTGTAGAAATATCAGTGTTAATTCAAGTTCCACAGCTATGATTATTGCAAAGGTCATTTGGAAATCCCAAAGGTTATGTTGGCACTCTCTCATATTACTAAGAACTGCCTTAGGTGAGCAGTTAAGTCTTCCTTTGGCCCAACTATCAGGCTGAGTACCTTGGTTGGGTTTATGATGCACACTCATCCATTGCTGCCTGATCAATTCTGTTGTTCTTGAGTCTGTCTCTGATAAACTTTAAATTTGGCCATGAAGATGCGCTTCGACGTGAGGAATACTATTGGAGAAGGGTCAACTATCTCATTCTTAGGTGAGGGGGCTTTGCGTTTTATCTCCATATTCTTCCAATCAAGAAAATGTTGTGGTTGCACAATAAACATGGCTAAATAAAGCACAAACATGGTAGAATGAGGGAGCTTGGAAGAGGAAATGGAAGATGTTGTCGTCATCAATTAGAGACTCATGGGAGATTCCAAGGAGACATCCATTCATATTGGATATAAATATACTAGGTTCAGGCAGATGTGTGCTGACATTTTGATTCTACTGTCTGCTGGCTGGCTGACTGAGGTACATCACAAAGGAGCTCCTTACCTAAGGGTTGCAGTAAAATGTATGTGAAAACACTAACTAACAGCCTTACTGTTAGCATCAGATGAAACGAGGCCCAGAGAAGACTGGATGATCAGCAAGCCAAGATTATAGTTTTTCCCACTCCTATTTAGAGTAGTGATAAAGCTAAGAAAATAAAGCTGTATAAACATTTACATAAATCTGCTTTCCCTAAGTCTGAGAAGGCTGTTCAAATGGATGTAAAGAGTGTCCGTTGCAGTTTTGACAAAAGCACTGTACTTCAAGCTTATACCATTATCGGTACTCTCATGGGAGAATAATCCACTAGAGAATTTAGTGTTTTTAGAGTTTAGCTAAAACATTATTGCTGTGCATATTTTAATCTTTTAAATTTTAATCATCTCTGTAGATGAGAAGATTGCTTGGCATTTATCATCTTAATGGTGTATTTTGTTTGCTCTGTCATTTTGGAGGAGTTTTATTGAAAGATGAGATTTTAGAAATTACAAATATAATGAAATGTGCTTGGAAAGAGGCCCCCATGGGTGGGTAGCAGCCCCTTAGGTAAGCCTAAAGTCTTGTGGTGTATGAAAGGATGAGCTTTCTTTTCTGAGTCAGCCAAAAGCATGCCTTGTGATTCACACAGGAATGAGCGCACCACGTGAACATGCCTCTCACTGTCCCTACTTTTTATTTTTTTCACATCTAAGAGTGCTCTATTTGTATGTACTCCTGCATGCCAGAAGAGGGCATCAGATCCCACTATAGATGGTTGTGAGCCACCGTGTGGTTGCTGGGAATTGATCTCAGGACCTCTGGAAGGACAGAGAGTGTTCTTAACCACTGAGCCATCTCTCCAGCCCACTAACTGTACTTTTAAAAAATTTATTTTTTATAAATTAGTTTATTCACTTTGTATCCCAGCTGTAGCCCCCTCCCTCATTCCCTCCCAATCCTCCTTCTCCCCTCATTTACTCCCATGCCCCTTCTCAAGTCCACTGATAGGGGAGATACTCCTCCCCATCCATCTGACCCTAGGTCTCATCATGACTGGCTGCATTGTCTTCCTCTGTGGCCTGGAAAGGCTGCTTCTCCCTCAGGAAAGGTGATCAAAGAGCCACCCACTGAGTTCATGTCAGAGACAGCCCTGTTTCCCTTACTAGGAAACCCACTTGGACACTGAGCTGCCATGGGCTACATTTGTGCAGGGATTCTAGGTTATCTCCATGCATGGTCCTTAGCTGGAGTATCAGTCTTAGAAAATACCCTTGTGCCCAGATTTTTTGGTTCTGTTGCCCTTCTGTGGCACTCCTTTCCCCTCCAGGTCTTTCTATCTCCCCTTCTTTCATAAGATTCCCTGCACTCTGCCCAAAGTTTGGCTATGAGCCTCAGCATCTGCTTTGATACCTTGCTGGACAGAGTCTTTCAAAGGTTCTCTGTGGTAGGCTCCTGTCCTGTTCCCTGTTTTTTCCCTCTTCTGATGTTCATCCCATTTTCCTTTCTGAGTGAGGATTGATCATCTTACCTAGGGTCCTCCTTCTTGCTTAGGTTCTTTAGGCGTACATATTTTATTAAGTTTATTTGTTATTCTATGTCTAATATCCATTTAGACGTGAGCATATACCATGCGTGTCTTTCTGCTTCTGGGATACCTCACTCAGGATAATTTTTTTCTTGTTCCCACCATTTGCCTGTACTTTTGGCAGTATGTTTGTACTCTTCTGTTCCTTAGCCTGGTGTTTACACATCATTTGTCTCTTCCTGCTTCAGTCTCCTCTGCACGTGACTGGCTGCTCTGTACTTTGCCTTCCTACTTATGATATCACCGACTCTTCTCCCCTGGCCTCTCTGAGACCCCATGACATTGTGCTATCAGCAAATCTGACATCGGCATATTGGATTATAAGGTGTATTTCTCTGTGGTCATATCTCAAGTCTCGCCGGGTGATAGCTCATTCTGAAATATTGAAAAACACACATTGACTAACGTTTGTATTCTAATCCCCCAGAGCATTATTTCACTGCAGTGTCTCAATGCCTGTTAAATACAAGGCAGAATGAAGTGATCAGTGCCACCTTTGAATGCAGTCTCAAGGAGTGGGAGACTGAAAGAAGAGAATAGCAGACTAAAAGTACCACTTAGGAGACCCCAAACATCTGCCTATGGGTAACAGTTTCCTGCAATATGGTCATACAATTTTTAAATAAAAAGTGAAATTCTGGAACACTGTAGCATTTATAGTGCTTTTGTTTGTTTGTTTGTTTGTTTGTTTTAAAGGACACCTGCTTTGTTTTTGATTGTTAGAATTCTTTACACAGGAAACATTTCTTTCCTTTGCTCTCCCATAATGAGGCTGAAGGTGTTAGCTGAAGCCTTGCTCTTTAGCTTCCTGCACTGATGAAGCATCACTCTCCCTGTTTGCTGTACAAAAGACTTGGCTGAGCAAACCATATGTTTATCAGGCAGAAAACATGCAACAGATTTTCTCCTTTTACTGTCAGTGAGCTGCAGAGCTTGAGTCTACAATTTTAGAAAGAAGAGTAAGGAAGCTTTGCAGCTAGAGCAAGCAGTCTCTGGGCGCCAAGTGGGTGAATGGGTTGGAGATGCTGCTGCAATTCAATGACTTTCCTAGGTAGCAAAAGATGATCTTCTCCTACTGGCACATCCCGTGGAGAGAGAGGTCATCTGGACATGCAAATAATTTAAAAATAGACATATTATTATAATAAGTTTGATAATGATAGCATCTATAATAAATAATACATCTATAATTGTGTAACCTATTTCCTATTCAGTTCATTCTTGTAGTTTAAATAATACCTGGTAGTGAGGCTGAGGGCAGCCAGTGATTAGAAAGTACAGCAGTAGCCGTACCCCATTTAGAGCCTGGTGGCTTGCTGGAGCAGAGAACAGCCTCAGTTTTGCTTTGAGCTATTAATTGACAAACCAGTCATTAACTGCTGTTAACAATTGATTTAGTACGAATTATTGCTTAAATAGCAGGAGGTATTTAAGAAGAATGTAAATTAAAACAAAGAGCTACTGGATCCAGAAGAGGAAGAAAAGGAAAAAAAGAAAAAGTTATTGAAATATAGAGACTAGCTCAAAGGGCCCTGTAATTACCCAGTTATAAACAGTCATCAAGAAGTGCATCCCTTTATTTTAGTGTGTTTTTGCCACAAATTATGACAGTATGTCTAACAACCAAGGATCTCGCTGTCTTCACTAGATGACTGCTCACAATGAATGATGTTGTGAAGAGCATGAGCGAAATAGTAAATGGTCATATTAATTATCAAGACATTCGAGTAGATCACAGATATTACGGAAGCTGAAGCAGCTCTAACTGATATATGCTCAACACAGCTCCTCAGGCAACATCTCAGTAGAGGGGTCAGGAAATTTGTGAGAGCCAGAAGACCAGGAAGTCTACTATGAGATGAGAAGGAAGTTACCTCCATGAAGTCTCAACTTCATGGCTGCCTAAGAAGACTTGAGTAATTCTAACAATAGTTGTCGTTACAATGTAATGGGAGAAATCAAACCAGGTTCCACTGCTAGATGAGGTGCAAGCCATAGGCAATTAATCACTGCTGAGAGAGGGGGTACTTGTCTTCCCCAGGGATAAACTCCTGACTGGTTATCCAATACTAAACACTCATCTCTAGAAACATACATGCAGACAACTCTGAATGAACGCAACAGGTGTTTGTTTCCATATAGTAACAATAGTGAAAGCAGAGGAGGCCATTAATTGGGAACCGGTGGGTGGCATTGGACATGGGAGGGATAGGAAAGGGAACACCAAGGGGAGAAACACTGTAACTATATTTTAATTAAATAAAAACAAAAATTCAATAAAAGGCAATAAATCTTGTCTAAGAGCAAAATTGCACAGTATACCCGCAATGAATGAATGACTTCAAGGACCTTGGGCAGATTTCTATTATAAACTATAGGCTCACCTCCTGAAGAAGCCCCTCTTCTTGTTACCTTGGCAACAAGATTTGCTGGAGTTACTGGTTTTCCTGTAGGAACAATGAGAAAACTAAAGTAACAAAGAAACTAGAGAAAATCTATACCTTCTTAGTCAATTATTGACCCTCCTACTAAGGTCAGTTTAGAAATTATTGTATCAATAATTCCCAAATTGCCCCCCTCCAAAAGAGTTTACCTGCCCTGAACTTCAAGGATATTCAGTGTCTATTATGCATGTGAAAGATACCATGGGAAATTTTCTTCCTGCTTGAACTGCTTATGGACGACTTTATTGCTGATTTTTTAAAACTTGAGTTAGGTGGCAGCCTCAAGTTTTCACTGTAATGTACTTGCCTTCTCTAGTCACTAGGTAAGGAAAAATGGTTTCCTAAAATGTAGTTGCAAGAAGCCTTGGTAGTCTCCATGATGAACTCTTAGAGTTGTCAGTGGTGATTCTGCTAGAATGCACCCTTCCTTCGAAACATTAAAAAAATGGGCCTAGAGAGGTGTCTTAGTGGCCGGGAGCACTTGTTGCTCCTGCAGACAACCCTGGTTTCCTGCCCAGCACGCATGTGGTGCTTTACAACCACCTGTATCTCCAGTTCCAGGGAATCGAATACCATTTTCTGGCCTCCACAGGCATTGTATGCACAGTGCGCATAGACGTGCAGGCAGACAAACGCATACATACACATAAAATAAAAGAAAATCTTAACAAAAATAAAAGGGGGGGTTGTGCATTGTAATAGTCTACTGACATTTAGCGTACACACACACACAGAGATACACAAAGCATTTTCCTACGTATTAACAGACACTCATCTTCCTTTGTGGATGTGCGCATAGGTGTGCGGGTGGATGCGTGTTTGGAGGCCAGCGGAGGATGCTGGGTGTCCTGCTATATGATTGTCTATTTTATTCCCTTCAGACAGGGTCTCTCATGGAACCCCGGCTGAGGCTAGCAGCCAGCACAGTGCCAGAAATCCTTTTTTGTCCCCCACCTTACAGTTCTGGGTTTACAAAGACTCTCTCAGTGGCTTTTCTTTTCTTTTTATCATTATTTATTTATTTATTTATCTATCTATCTATCTATTTATTTATTTATTTTTACAAACACAAATACTAGGAATTTACACTCAAATTCTCGGTTTTATACTGTAGATTCTTATTTACAAAATCATTCTGAGCCCTTATATTGTTTTCTAAGAATGAAAACACCATGAAAAATAAAATCTGGCAAGATTATTTCTTTTTCTTATTTTGAAATTTATCAAGATCAATTTACACACAGAGTTGCAAAGCTAAGAAAGATGTTGTTTGCATCTTGGAGCTGTTAACACACACTTGCTTCTTATTGCATCCCTAACTGCTATTGTCTAATATGTGCGAGGATTCCTTGTTTTCCATGTCATAATAACCAAAACCTATACCTATACAATATGTGGCTTTTCACTAGTCTATTATGAATGTGGTTCACAGAGAAACCACATGTAGTAGTGGAAGACTACAAAAAAAATTAAGATTTCCTTAATTGATTGACTTAAAAAGCAGTATGAGTACATGAGTATACAGAAGAAATGCAAGCACATTACTAAATTTATTAATAAAGCCTGTTTTAAAATTTATTTTTCCGCATAAAATTCCTTTTAAATGTTGATGTCAAATTATAATCGATATTGGAAATTAACATTGAAATCATTGATTTAAAATTAAGTTTGTTTCTTGATTTGTATAGACAACTAACTTACTTTTTCTCTGTTTATCATCAACTTTCTCTTGCTTATTGAAGGATACTTTGTCTAAAGCTATAAAACATGATTTGTGTGTGTGTGTGTGTGTGTGTGTGTGTGTGCTCGCATGCGCACGTGTGCGTGTTTGTGTTTGAAGAGGATTTTGAGATGATACTGACATTTAAGTTTGTGACCTTTGGGTGGATACATATATGGCCCTTTTTGTGTGGGTGGACTTTACCCAACCATTTTCAGCTTTAATAGAGCATAGAATGTCACCTGCGCCATCAGGGGCTCTCTGCTGCTGGCTCATGCTGCAGCTTGGCACTTGGAAGCCTCCTTCATTACTATGTGACGTTTCACCACAAATCTTTTTATAGTTCGTATTGCTTCTGTCTCTCTGGAGAACCTTGAATGATCACAATTGACCTCACATAATTGTCCTCTGTGGGGATGTTGTCAGAGTATTATGGGGTTTAGCACATGTTGGGATCCCACAGAACCTCTACCTTCGCCACCAGGATACAGACAGCTCTATTGTTCCCCCAAAATGCTCATCAAGGGGAGTTACACCTTTCACCTGTGAATCTGGCAACGAGTGTCCTTTTACTCTTTTTAAAGAGCATTTTAAAAATTGTCACATGAATCATATTTTGCGGTGCATGGAGACTATTTTCCTTCCTTTAGGATACTATTCTTAGGATTCATCTAAGACTCTTCATGTGTCAAATAGTATGCTGGATTTGTTTGTTTGTTTGTTTCAAGACAGGGTTTTTCTGTGTAGCCCTGGCTGTCTTAGACTAGGCTTTGTAGACCAGGCTGGCCTCAAACTCACAGAGATCTGCCTGCCTCTGCCCCTCGAGTGTTGGGTTAAAGGCATGTGTGACTATCACCAGGCATGGTACGCCAGTAGTCATTGCTAAGTAGTACTTCACTGTATGTCCATAATTTTTATATAAATTTGTATCTATATCTTGTCATGAATTTGGGGTTTTAAAATAGTATGCTACACATTTTGTTAACTATAACATATTATAGAGTGAATTGTTTGTTATGCATAAAAAGGCATAGACTATTTGTAAAAAATACTTTTCCTTTTCTTTTTTCTTTAATTGAAAATGGATTTTTATATAAAATGTTATCATTGTGGTTTCCTATTTCCCAACTTCTCTAAGATCCTCCTCATCTCCCCCTCAGAATCCACCTATCTAACAACCTGCCTATTGTTAGAAAACAAACAGGCATTTAAAGAATAAAATAAAATAAGATAAAAAATAAATCAACCAACCAAACAGGAATAAAACAAAATAAAGAAACAAATAGAAGAAAAAGAGACAAAAACTTACAAGAAACAGACATATGTGCAATCATATTTGCACATACTAGAATATCATCAAACACAAAACCAGAAGCCATAATGTATATGCAAAAAAATGTACAGTAAAAAAAATGAATGAATGAATAATAAAAGAAGTAAATAAAAACCCTGAATTAACATTCTGAAACCTAGATCCTTCAACATTCTGAAATCTAGACACCTTTGAGTTTGTTTTGTGTTGGCCGTCTACTCCTGGGCCTTGGGCCTGCCCTTAGAATGGTTTGTATCTCTGGTGAGACTACATTGAAGAAAACTAATTTTTTAAATTTGTTACTGGTTATCAACTGAAGATAGCTTCTGGTTTAAGAATGTGGGCTTGTGCTCATTTTCCTCAGCATGAGGACCCCATCTGGCACAGCCCTGTGCAAGTCTTGTGCATGCTGCCTCAGTCTCTGTCAGCGCATGTATGTCCCTACTGTGAAAGCCTTGATTCCTTGATGTTCTCCATCCCCTCTCTCTTTGATGATCTTTTGACCAACTCTTCTGTAAGGTTGCCTGAGGGCCATGAGATGAGGGATTTGATGGAGACACCCCATTTAGGACTGAGTATTCCAAGGTCTCTGACTCCTTGCACATTGTTCAGTTCTGGGTCTCTGTGCTTGTTCCCAGCTACTGCCAAAAGAAGCTTCTCTGATGATGGCTGAGCAAGAAAGTGATCTATGGCTATAGCAGAACATTGTTAGAAGTCATTTCATTACTACGTTCCTTTTGCAGAGCAGTAATATTTGGTTTTCCAAGGTCCCTGGTCTATCTAGTCTTAGGCTCTTGGCCACCTGAGCAGTTTCAGGGACAGGGTCAATCTCATAGACTGGGCCTTAAATCCAGTCAGATAGTAGTTGATTACTTCCATAACACTTGTCCAACTGTTGTTATTACGTAGGCATGTCACCATTGTAAGTCGAAGGGTCTGTAGCTGGGTTCATGTTTACCCCTCTCCTCGTTGAGTGTACAGAGTACCTGTTAGTACCATGAACACGAGGTATTAGGGGTAAAGACTCCGGGTAGGTACTAGCTTTACTTCTTTGTGCGCAATGAGCTATGTAGGCATTGTCTTTAGCAATCAGATTTACCACTAATAAATATGTGGAGAGCAACCAATTTCATTTGACAATCAAATCAATTAGATAGATCCCATTTCTGTCACTCAAGGTTTCGTTTGATGGTGAGAGATGTCTTGTTGGGGCTGCCCTATATTTTTGTGATTCCAATTAGATTTTGTGCTTCTTTAAATAAAAATGTCCCCCATAGGCTCATAGAAAGTGGCACTATTAGGACCTGTGGCCTTGTAAGAGGAAATATGTCACTGGAGGTGGGATTTGAAGTTGCCAATGTTTCAGCTAGGCCTAGTGTCACTTTCTCTCTCAGCTCTTTCTCCAACACCATGTCTGCCCACCTAAGTGGCTTTTATTCAGAGAGCTTTATTTTTTTGCTCGCATCATCAGACTCTTAGGGTGCAACTTCATGCACATCCTAGCTTCATCCTGAGACTAGGAAGAAAAACCACTATCTATCTGTCATATGCTGGACTCTGAGGAGAGAGAGAGTCACTGACACCCCCAATCCAATTTCTAAAGCCTTTTATTTATTGAGGGGAACATTTTTATTTTCCTTCATGTTTCGAATTCAGATGATATATAGTAATTGCTATATAAACTGTTTCTTCAGGCTAGTCAGTGTTTGACTTGGACAGTACATCATCTGATTCTACATGAAAAGACATAACTCCACTATTTTGTTTGTAAATGATAAAAAGTGGGTCAAATTAAGATATTTTGAAGCTTACGAAAGTGTTTTATTGTAGTTTCACTCACATACTGGTGGCTCAGACTAACTTAAATTATTTATGCTTATATCCTATCTCTGAAGAAATCTGTCCAACAGAGTTATTAGAAAGATTAAAGCCATGTTTACAGTAAGTTCTTAGAAAATGTTCTCACCATAGTAGAAATAAGGCAGAGGTGGAAGCTGACATTTTTCCTGAGACACATTATTTTAGGAAAACATGTGAAGCTTAAACATAATATCTTTCACCACATCTAATGAAATTAGCTTCTATAATTTAGCATTTTTAAATTAATTCATTCACTGTATTTTCATACAGATAATTCCCTCATGTAGTATACTTATCTTCCAATATGTATTTATCATCATCATCATAATTACTGTTATTATTATTGCTCTTTATTTGTTTCTGGGTACTGCCATGCTATGTGGTCGATGCTGATTCCAAACTCTTCCAACTTCCTGCCTCAACCATCTGAGGTTTAGGGCTTGTTAAAGAGGTGAACTACGCTACCAGGCCCCAGTCCTCTAGATCTCAACCCAAATATCAGAGCTCCGCATGACACTATTCCGAAAGATAAAGAAAAAGAAAAACAATAGCAAATATTGCTTGTTTGCTCCTTTGTGAGCAGTGTCCTAAATATTTATTCTGTTTTAATTAACTCACTAAATATTAATATAAATGTTATTAATATTTATTATTAATGTATTACATATTTAATAACTAAACACTATAAGCACTATGGGAGTACTGTATTAACATTTATCCTTCATTTTGTTGTTTAATAATGCTTTATCTTTTACACCCTATATTCAAACGTTTAGTATGCCAAATAGCACATTTTAAAACTAGGAGAATGTCTAGTCCTCGTGTCAGAACTAAAACCTCCTCTACTCAGGAGGCTAAAGTGGTGGTAGTTGGAGTTGCAAGTTCAAGGTCACTTGTAGGCAACCTAGTGAGACTCTGCCTCAAAATTAAAAACAAGTAAAAATGGAACCAAGGGTAGAGTTCAATGGTTGCAGCTTGTCCATGATGTATAAAACTCAGGCTCAATCCCCAACAACATACACCCCCTCAAAAACATTTAAAAAAGTAACAAGACCAAAACCTAATGCTATTTATAAAATAATTTATAGTTGTGTCAGAAAAAAGATGACAAGTGCACTGCACCAAATATTTCACCTCTCTTGTGTGTAGACTTTTTCATCCTGTTCCACCATATTCTCTGACTCCCACATATGAGTATATGGGACAAGAAAGCTCATCCAGTCTGATGTCAGGGGAAAAACTACTATGAAAGTTTTGGCCCAACCTGGGTGAACTTTTCCCATCCTGTGATTGGAATGATCTTTGTGTCAAGCCTTTGG
The DNA here is from genome assembly GCF_907164565.1 of Psammomys obesus. Classification (NCBI taxonomy): domain Eukaryota; kingdom Metazoa; phylum Chordata; class Mammalia; order Rodentia; family Muridae; genus Psammomys; species Psammomys obesus. The sequence continues at coordinate 24,176,699 of NW_026596095.1, forward strand.
CTCTATCATAAACCAAACCCAGGTACAGGCAAGCAATATTCACAAATGAATATTTGTGAACCTAAGAACTCGGCTCTTAACTACCAAGCTAACACTGCTTGTGATGTCTGGCAGAGGGAAACTGAGTCTTGTCCAACTTTGTTTGTATCAGCGTCTCCTCCCCCGAGCAGTTTGCATGTCACTGACTGAAAGACTGGCTTTTTTTCCTGTTATCTACAAAGTCAAATATTATTCACATGTATACAGATAAATTTAGTCTTGCTCTTCCAGTGACATTGCTGATTTTTTTTCCTGACACAGTAAGAAATTCAAATACATTTATGTGTCCTTAGTATTTAAAGTTGGGGCATCAAGTTCCAACAAACAAACAAACAAACAAACAAAAAGCCTGTTTTATTTTGCTTCTAGCTAATAGAAAAAAAAATCCTGGCATAGTGTGTGTACATGCATTTTTCTGTTAGACAAAGTTGTATACAAGGTTTTCTTTCTTTTGTTTTGTTTTTCAAGACAAGGTTTCTCTGTGTTGCCCTGGATGTTCTGTAGGCCAGGCTGTCCTTGAACACACAGAGATCTGCCTGCCTCTGCTTCCCGAGTGCTGGGTTTAAACATGTGTGCCACCACGGCCAGCTGTGTACAAGGCTTTCTAAAGCCTTCAATAATCACCATTCTTTTGTGTGTGTGTACATGTGTGTAATGCAGATTTGGATCAAATATTTAACTCTCTGATAATGAGGTTAAAATTTATTCAAATAGTGGCATCATAATATATAAACTTAGGTCTGATTTTGAAAAACAGTGAAGGGTATATATGATGTTCAAGAATATTTCAAGCCTGAATTATCAGCTTTTGTTATGACTACCACCACCCAAGACAACCATCGAATGCCAAACTTCTTCAGGCTGAGCCGCTATGCCAGATTCCTACCATTCTTGGCTCTATGCTGACTTAATTATGACTTATCAAGCTTGATCATTTATGATTGTCTTCTCTAACAGGATTTCCAACACAAGTTGTGGTCTGGCAATTCTGGTCCCACTCAGGGGGGCCCTCAGGGTGTTATGCTCTTGGCTGTAGGGCTGTATTCACTGCCATGCACAGACCTTGGGGAAGCTGTGCTCAATGCCTCTCAGGCAGGGTCACCAATAATACAGCCACAAGTGAAGCAAGAAGCTAGATGCAACACTTTCCAAATAAATGATTAATGGAGAATTTTTATGTTGTGATTAACATTTATTTATGATTAAGTCTAAAGCAAAGGTGACATTGATTTCCAAAATATGACAAGGGATTGGAAAATATGTGACGGTTGGAATGCCTAGATTCATGGCCCATGCCTCTCCACCACTTAGGAAGAAATTGGTCTTTATTTTTTCAAGCCTGAATTACCTACCTTGCTGTGGCTTGCATTGCTCATTAGCTCTTGGTCATCAGTGAAGCCATCAACATACAACTGAACCTTTTGTTTATCTGTTTGCTTCTCTGTAAAATGATCCTCCTTCCACACTTCCTTCCAGGCTCGTGAAAACAGTACTTCTTGATATTTTCAAGGTGCTGAGAACCCCTCTGCCCGCAGTAAGTGCTACATAAAAGCATGGCAAACTCAATAACAGAATTCAATTTAGATGTAGTTAGAAATTGTGATGGTTTCATTGCTGTCAGCGTAGAGACAACTGATTCAAAGAACTGGTTCAAAGAATGATTAGGAAGTACCTGAGACTCCATGTCAGCTGGTCCTGTCTTATTTTTCTTTCCTCACTAGGACCTTGTCTAGGCATATGTTGTAATGCCACCTTCATCACTGGAATGCAAAAATGGCCTTTTCATTACTGCATTTCCTTAACTTGTCTCTTTCCCATTGTCTGGATAGAGTCTGTGGCTATTGTTTCTGGACTGTGTGTATGTAGATTCTGTGGGAACATTGTGGAATGTAAATTCTGGTTAGTGAACCTGTCCTGAACTTTCCTGTTCTGTCAGCAAGCTCTTGGGTTCCGGTTCCTAGTCACACTTTCACGAGCAATATTATACTGAGATTATTATCACGTAACCTACAGTGCACACATACACACATCTTGTGCATACGTGTGTGTGTGTGTGAAAGGTACTAATGTGAAAATATTCTTTATTTTAGGGTACAGACACATAAAATACATCACATAGCATTGTCACCGAGAGAAAGCTTTTCTGCTTTTTAATGTTTCATCGTCTGAGAAAACCAGTCAGAATATACAACAATAGCATTTTGGTTTTTTAATTATTTATTTTAACTATTTATTTTGATGTGTGTGTTTGCATATGCTCACACTTCTGTTTGTGGATACCACCTTGTCCAGAAGAGAACATCTGCTCCTCTGCATCCTGACTTATAGGAGGTTGGGGGCCATCTGATACAGGTACTGAGAACCAAACTCAGAGCCTCTGAAAGAGAAGCAAGTGCAGCTAACCATTGAGCCATCTCTCCAGTAATCAAAGATGGCATTTTAAATGCACCTTTTCGGATACAGTCTTGTGCACATTAAGCAGAGAACTTTAGAACCCTCGCCCCCACCGTGTTCACATGCTCCGTGGACACTTGAGCATGGACACTTCAGTGGATGTTGTCCTTGTGAGCAGAGCCTGTTTCCTGGACTCTGCAGCATATGGTGACCCTGTGAGAGATGCCCCACGCAGGTAGGGACTCTTTGATAGTCACACACAGTCTCTGCCAACCTGAGCTCAGGTCTCAGCAGGAGCTGCATGAACAGGCGCCCACTTCCAGGGATGGTACCAGAATGTCAAAGCTCTTCCCATGCTGAATTATTAACACAGTTCAAGGGGAAATGTTCACAGAGGTTTTTTCTGTAGGAGTTCCCAGGAACACTCTTTCTACCCAATCTGGCCCCTCCTAGAGTTCCACGAGATCACATCCACTGCTATGAGCTCAATTGACCCATTAAATAGTACAAGTTTGTCAACTTTTCAACTTTTAAAATCACATGAGATTTTTAGCTTCCTGGATGTTGATCGAGTGAACCACAACTAACAACTTCTTCTCAAGAAAGCTTTGTTTCATCCACAGATAGAATTGATATCTTTAACTGTTTATTTCAAATACTTAAAAAAATTTGGACATTACAGATCAAAAGCATATTGTCTTTCCTTTCAGTAAAAGTAGACTACAATTTTATACCTTGTGTGTGTCAAACATTAGAGCTCCTGACACTGGGCCTTGTCTTGGTGGCTCTCTGATTTGCTCACAGAAGCTGAATGCAGGGAGTGGCAATGCCAGGCTGCTCCCTGTGAGCAGATGCCCCAGGCTAACGAGCAGCTATGTCCAGTAGGTGCCATCTGCTACACCTGGCAATGGCAAAAACTGTGGGTTGAAGTCTTTCTGCAACATCTTGGCTCCCTGAGCTTGCCTGGCAGGGTGCTGGCACAGGTGGCCTGGCCACAGCTTGCTTTCCAGTATGTTGTGTTCTGAATTAGTCCTGGAAAAAGAAATGATTCACACAACCCCATCTCTGCTTCCTTGTTCGGCTTATTGTTGAGGCTTTAACATGACTGGAATGTCGTCCAAAGTGCAAGAGGCCACAACCAACAAAGGCCACAACAAACCAAAACATTTCCTCAGATACTATCTCCCGTCAAAGTCAGGGACTCCTTCTTCATTGGCTCCTTTTCTTGGAGCCATTTTTTGATCTCTGTATTCCTTTTCATCTCATTCGGTTTATATGAGCTGCACCCTTCCCTTCCAGGCCTTGTTAACCCACTGAGAGACCTATCAGAAAAATAACTTCTCTGGTCAACGAACTTCTCAGGGCTGTGAATATGGTGTTTGCTCATGGATGCTGCTGCTACCTCAGAATGGTATCCATGGGTTCACTTTGCAAATAGGCAAATGCTCAACTACGGATTTCCACTGCTCTCATTTCATCAGGACACACCATGCACAAAAGCACTTCTAAGAATCCTAGTGATTCTGGAGATTCCTAAGACAGGCTGGAAATTTCTCAAAGAACCTGTAGATATGCTGTAACTAGCTGCACCTTTTGACTCTGTGGTGACTATGCCACAATACATCCTTGGTTTGCTTCTTTCTGTTGTCCTGCTTTCTTCCTAAGTTTTCTATTTTACCTCCTTTTCTCTTTCGCTTTCCATATTTCTTTTCTAACAACATTTTACCCCGATGTCATGCTTTTTCTCCTCCAAGCAAAGATGAGAAGGTTTTGCCTGGTTAAGAGCAAGGTTCTCCTGCACTAAATGGAGAATCATAAGACAATGTGTCTAAAACAAAAGCAACTTATGCCAAGGTTGAAGCAGGCTTTAGTGCAACTAGATCAGAGCTCTGGCTTTCTTAATGCTGGAGAGCATTCATTGTACTTCCAGGAATAGGTGTGGCTAGCCAGATGACCAGCTCCGATGTGAGCAGATGAGGTGCACACCACAGGTGGGTGTCACTGGTTTCTTCAGAACTGCATGCTCCTGAGACAGCAATGACAAGTGCTTGGGATGGTGCCTGTTCCACCAGCTTGGACTATGATCACGACAAGAACAACATCCTAGGAAGACATCAACTTTAGTTGCTTTAGACAAGTGAAAATTTGAAGTTATTTTACTATGGTATAAACTTAGCCTAGTCTGATTGATACATTTTCAAAATTGGACTCCATGGAAGAAAAAGGGTATCTCTGCAAGACACTAATGGCAAATTAATTATTCTTAATTGTGAGATCAAAGAATTGAAGTTATTTCCTTTAATGTCAAACCATAACTGAGTGACAGTAGCATATGGACGTTGGTGTCTTTATACAGAAAGCACTGGGATAGAGAACAATGCTTCCAAGCAGAATATTAAAGCAATGGGCGTGATGAGATCTCACAGTGAGGACAGAGATCACAACCAAGACCTTGAAAGAAATGGCCACCCAGCAGCTATTCATCATTCAAATATTTAGCTGTCAAGAATTTTATTAGGAGCCAGGAAAACAGCCGCCAGGTCAGAAAAGCTCTGCCGTATTCAGGGCTCTTTCCCACTGACTGATGTCTTATACTAGCATACTCAGCGTGGTTTAAAGTGAGGAAGCTTACCTACATACAAGCAACCAAGAAGCTGGATCAAGCTCACACAGGCAGGAGCAACAAATCCAGACCTTAAACTCCATTTTCACACTGAGGTCATGTTAAAATGTTCAGTTATAGGAAAAGACCCTTGGGACAAATTTGGATTATCTTTAAAGTATATAATTGTTTGATCAAGGAAAAGGACATTTTAACCATGGATATATGAAGGACGTTTTCTGAAGCCCTAAAGTTGTAGACAACACAGAAAAAAAATCATCAAAGTAGTCAAAGGACACACACACACACACACACAGAGAGAGAGAGAGAGAGAGAGGGAGAGAGAGAGGAGTGAGAGAGAGAGAGAGAGAAACTGCTCAACACGTACGTACAAAGCAGAGGGAAGATAACAGAAACCTATCCTCAGTGTCACATTTCCCAACAACTCAAGCATCAATCAGGCAGTGGAGGTAAATTTCTAATACTCTTTGTGCTTGTGAAAACATCAAAACCAGAATGATCGGAAAACTTCAAATCTGATTTGGAGATTTGTTATGTGGATTATCACTGACTCTCCTGGAGAAGACATTATAGGGTTAATTTTCTGTTTCATAGATGTATTGAGGTCGTGAAGATAGGAGGATGTAAAAATGTGCCTGAGGCTTTGTTCTGCTTATTTGTGTGCAAACCAACACCAGAGAGGCAAGCACTGGGCTTGCGATGTAGCTGGGCTCAGCCCTGAGCATCTCTGGGAACTTTTCAGTCCATCTGAAGAGCCGTGCTTCCCTTTCTGCTCTTCAGCAGCCCATCACTGAATCCTACAGCACTGTATTAGACACGGATTAGAATATCTGGTAATTCCGTTGAGTCATTTAGAAAGTGTTACATAAATGGAAAAATAAAAATGCAAACACGACACAAAACCCTATGCTCTAGGTGGCCATCCATGGTTTAACACATATAACAAGTCCTGCTCTGTATGTGTCAGCAATACAAGTATTGCACAAAGTATTTTTACTCTGATCTGACTTGCACACCTCACTTTGCTCCCTTTTTTATCAGCCAATAGCATTGGGGTGGGAATAGAGCTGGAGAGGACTGGAGGGCTGAAATTTTAGTCTCTTGCTCCTGAGAGCTGCTGATGGAGAAGCCCAGGGCCTGCCCTTTCTCCTCTCCATTCGTGGGCTTCTTTGTTATTCAGATGCAGATCTGTGATGCATTTCCCAAGTTGCTTTCAAACTTGTGATGGTTTATTAGCCAAGCTTCTGCCAGAGACTAGAATATGCCCTAGATGTTTCATCTAAAGAGAAGAGGAGCTGTTTCAGCATTTTGAGCAAATGGGAAATGAGACACACCCGGCTGACTCTTTAGCAGCCTCAGCTGTGAAGAAGGGAATGGGGGAAAGAGAGGAACTAGAACCCCAACAGCACCTTGGTTCCACATGAAGGCCAGCCAGGCAGACATCGGAGACGTAGATACACAGAGAAGGTTCAACATCTGCAGACAGCAGGAGGCAGGAGGAACAGTCTGACTTTGCTCTTTTCCAGCCCAGATGCAGATATAAATTGACCTGGAAAATGCAGATGCCCAGTGGTCAGCCTCACAGGACAAGACCAGGGCAGGGACATATGTGGAAAGGGACTAGTAGGAGTGGAGAAGGAACTAGCTGCCATAAGGTCTCCATTATTCCATCCTTCTCTTCACTTGCAATTCACAGACGAAGAACCAGTTCAGGGTTTCCTCAGATGTCCTTCTGTTGTTGACCTTGCATTTACTGAAGAACACATCAGTAAGAATAATACGCTTTAAGCAGAGATAATTCTGCCCTGCTTCTTTTCATTTCTTCTTCTTTGCTGACATTATATTTATGCCGTCCGTGTGTCTAGCACAAAGATGAAGCAGTCTTACCACTTTCCGCCTCCAATCCAGTTTGAAGAAATGCATTTTATATACCTCTTTAAATTCACGTTGCTAATAAATCAGGCCTCTTTTCTTTGAAAAAACAAAACAGCAATACAAATTTAAATGAGTCTGTGCAAACAGGATGTTTTTGTAAAAAAAAAAAAAAATCACATCATTTCCAGGGAGAGAGAGTTGAAAGCCATCTTTGATATTTAAGTGGCTATTGTGAAGAAGAAGTGCAGGCTGGCTTCGTCTGGTCAGATGATCTGCTTTTTCAGGGTTCACATGTAATCTGGAGGGGATGAAGTGGTGCCAAATCTGGGGTCATTTGTTTGGTGTACACCAGTAGATGGCAAGCCTAAACAGCACAGCAGGCCCCCAGCTGCTTGGAATTCACTCAATTGAAAGGTCTCTGCAGGTGGAAGCCCTGGCTCCAGCAGAAGTACATTCTGTAGAGAACTCCTCTTACCACTTCCTTTGCTTCAACTCCTTGCAGACGCGCTTCTAGAATCCCGGTGTCATCATTACCAGGTCAGAAAATAGCCTTCTTCGGCAGGGCACCCTGTAAAGAGTCTAGCTTTGAGGGTGAATAAAGCAAAACAAACAAAATGGGATGGAAACATAAACGCCAGAGGGTTAAACAACAGGCGTGAGGTTTCCCAGCAGCCATCGCCAGCATCATTCTTTCACACGCATTGGCTTTACTCAAGTCCCCACAAGACCCAGCAGTCTCGTAACACAAAGACTAATGCAGAGCAAATGTCACCTGTCCCTGGGTCAGCTCCAGCAAAGTGCATCATGGGAATTATTTCTTTTCTGCCTGCCTTTGGCAAGGTAGGGGGGCTGACGCTGCATTCTGAAGACAAATCTTAAATCTGCAGTCTCAGAGGACACAGGACAGCTCTCTAGTTGGAACAGGCACACTGAAGGTGGCCTTTAGGAGGAGGCCACTGAATCTGCCTCTGATTTCCCTCAGGAATGAAGAATATGCTGGCTTTCTAAACATGAATCTCAAGATTTGACTTGGCAGATGCGATTTATCTCAGTCTTGAAGCTTCAAAATATCCAGAGAGCTACTGGCGCTTGCAATTCCCATAGTTAAAATGGAGATATGCTTGTTTCTGGTTTAACCCAGAGTGACCACTGTCCTTCAGCTGCAGCGAAAGAAAAATGATTGATTTTTGTTCAGATATTCAATCTTGCATGTGAAGTATTGAAATTTTCTAATTCTGAACAAAGCTACAATTATTAGATATTCCTTTCTCGATCCATCTGTCTGCACAATGATCCTGGGGTGATGTTCACCCAGTTTAGTCAAATAACAATACTTGAGGAAAAGACCTAAGGCTGTAGTGTTAAATGAGGAGCCTCTCATCCTACCTGTGAGGTGGGTGAGCAATCAGGCTTCCTACACAGCACCCTTCTCTCTGAGGAGCCCGAGCTTGCACTACAGATGGCCTCTCTGCTTCTTTTGGTTCCTACTCTCTCCTCCCCACTCCCTCCTGCCCCATGCTCTCCTCATCTCTTCCCACCTACCTCTGCGCTGTGATGCATTCTTGCCAGGAAAGGCCTTTCCCCAGACTTGTATGCATCTAACTCTTATTTGAAGACTTAGTGCAAGGCCCTCACTTTTTAAAACATCTTCCTGATGACATCAAACCATTGAATCTGTGTATCCCCTTTTAAGTCTTAGTAGTGCCACAATATTATCTGATAATCATATTATCTCTACATAGCAGTCTGCTTCACACATAGAAATGTGACTCTTATACTTTTGTAACTACCTTGGGAGATAGCTGAGTGCAGGGCACAGACTAAATCATGTTAATTATTTTCCCCTCTCTGCTATTTTCTTTTCAGAATTTTTACAATTTCAGGTCATTTCCTCAAAAATATCATCTTACCTTTTCTTGTTCTTTACCTAGTCTCTTTTGAATGACAGCACTCACCATTTTCTGATATTATGGTTAATTTCCAAGGCTAACTTGATGAGATGTAGAACTGAATACAACAGGAGGCAGAAACTGTTCAGATAGCGCAGGAACTCCTAGGAATGTCTTTGCTGGAGACCAGGAAATCCAGAAAAGAGCTCTGGTTCTTTATTTCTCCTTCTTATTGTCTTTGTCTGGAAGCTATCCATGAGGACATGCCTGGAACTTAGAGGAAGAACCTGGACACCTCTTGGTTTGATCAACAATGCTGACCAGCTCATGCCTCCCTTTTATCTCATGCCAGTCTCTACCATAGATCAGTTTACAAGTCCTTAGACAAACAGCTTGACGGAACCCTATTTTCTCTAAGCACTCCTGTCCTGTCCTTCCCTTTCTTGAGGTCACTATAATAAAGCATTGCTCCCTAAGTCCCACCCTCTGTAGTTTTCGAATTTCATTTCTCACAAATATGAGACAAGAGCCTGAAAGATTGTGGCTCACTTAAGTTTTGTGTGACTGAGTATCAAGCTCCCCGTGTACCAAGCTAAGCTCATCAAGAGCCAAGAAAGGCTCCATCAATCCTAAGGACAACCGGAAACTTTCTGTGTGGGAAATGTTACGGAAACAATTGTTTTGACATGCCTGTTAAGGAGTCTCTACATGAGTTCATTGAGTAAGAAGACTGACCTTAAATGAAGGTGCCACCTTCCCATGGGAATAAATCTCTGGACTGAGAGAGGGGGAGAAAAGCATACTGAATACAGCTTCACCTCCTTCTCTCCTTCCTGACAGCAGATGAAATGTGACAGCTGCCTTGTACCCCTAGAGTCATAATTTTCTCACTATGGTGGACAGTAATCTGTATATCAAAATAAGCTTTTTCTCCCTTAAGTTGCTTTTGTCACAGCAACAGGAAAAATAACTGCAATTGATAACTAATTAACATACACATACATGCAATGTGTGTGTTCTTGTGTGTGTCCGTGGGGGAATGTACATGTCCAAATTCTTTGGTATGATGTAGAGAGAGAGAGACAAGTTCAGAAATTATGTGAATATCTGGGTGAGGAAAGAAAAAAGTTAAAAATTGAAAACCTTCTATGAGCAGAGAGAGTGATAATCATTAGAATAAAACAAGGTCACTTCTTTACTATTAAAGAAGAAAATTAAGTTTTAGGACATCCAAATTGGGGCCACCTTTATTAGGTATGGTATTTTTTTTTTAATCTTGGAAGTTGAATTTAACAAATAAAACAATTGAAAGAAGTTTTGAAGGGGAGGCTAGGAAAAAAAAAACTCAATTTACTGTCTTAACTACATTTTATTACTACAGAGTCATGTAAGCTCTCCAGAAACCAGGAAGAGCATCATGGATATCCCAAGGATTCATCAGTTATATCACTGCATGAAAACATGGAGCAACATTGCGATTTATTAAATAGAGACAATTAATCACAAATATCTGGTAAAAGAGTTTGGTGAAATTTGGAAACCAAATGGAGAATTTTATTTGGCTCACCAAACACGAATGTTGCCTCCTGGTTGTATTCTGAAGGCATTTAAAGAAATCATAGTACCCACAAAGCTGACCTTCCCTCTGATCTGGCAGCTGTTCCTTTCCACATGATGGACTGACTCATCCTGGAACATGGCTATCTCTGAATAAGCACTTCAGCTAGTTGTACCTATGCCTAGATGTCTTTGCTAATATATGTGCATTATCTTTGCTGTCCTGAAAAGGAGCTTCTAACCGTTCATAATTAAATATCTAGGTTGTTGAAAAGATTTCTCCTTACCTGGCAAATGCAAACAGAAAATAAGGATGTGAGCTGCAGCTTCTCCTGTTCCTTTTACTATTTATTTATTTATATATTTATTATTATTATTATTATTATTATTATTATTATTATTGATAAGGATGATGATGGTAATGATATGAGAGGATCACACTAGATAGTTCTGGCTGACATTGAACTTTCAGTCTTCCTGCCTCAGTACCAGAATTACAAGGATGTATCATCATGATGCTCGACTTCAGTTAACTTTGTTGTTTTTCTTCTTGAGACAGAGTTTCACTATGTAACCTGGCTGACCTGGAACTCACTATGTAGACCAGGCTGCCCTTGAACTCACAGAGATCCTCCCTCCTCTGCCTCCAAAGTGCTGAGATTAATGATATGTGCCACTGTGCCTTATTTTAATATAACACTGCTACTAGCCTCTGCGGTGCTTTTGGTTAATCAAAACAAGGAGTTCCTCTGGATAGGAAAAGGTCCTCTGTTTAGCTCAAGTCTTAGGAAGGAGCGAGTGTTGCTTACACTTCTACTTACACTCACAGTCTGTCATCCTTGTGATGCACATAAACTACAATGATATTTCTGGAGCAAGGCCACAGAAGGAAGCTTACATTTAGCATCAAAAGATAATATTTCGGATTACTGAGTAAGAGGGTATGGGCAGATGAATATGTTCTTAATTTTTCTTACCAATGAACATGACCCTTTATTATATGTTTCATCCATAGGGCTTACATTATGAGATAACTGACCTAATAAGGAAAATATAATTAAGTAATAATATTTTACACACTCTTATTTTATACTCAAATTCACATAACTTACAACTACAGATCTTGGGAATGCGCTTTTGTTTCCTGCTGTGCTCAAGGCTTTGTTTTCCATCCTGAACTATGGACCTTGTACAGCATAAATTGGTAACTGTCATAGAAGAATCATGCAATTCTTATGTGAAGTGAATTTGTCCTTTTTGTTAGTTTATGTGTTGGTGAGCTAAGTGGATTGTGATTTTCATGTAGCTTTTTTAAAATTTTGATGATTACTTGTAAATCTCAGGGGTTTGAGATATTAAATTTAAAAAAATTGCTTTAAAATGTGCCATAAATGATTTCTTCTATTGATAACCTTGAAATACAATGTAGAAAAAAATTAAAAGGGAAAAAAGCTTAAGTTTAAGGAAAGAATAAATAAGGCTTGCTTCAAATTCTTGATTTTCCATAGTATAAAAATTAGAGCTGGTTCTGTCTAAACATTTTGTTTTTGTTTTGAGAAAATAACATTTTTATTGCTTGATGAAAAGTAAAAATTCTTCTGTGCTCCTTGTCCAGGGTAGATGACCAGCGATTTCCATTTACTCATTTGTTTTAACTTAGAACGTGTGTAAGAATCCACAAACCTCTGGCAAGATCATCATCAGGAATCAGAACTGATGGACTGAAAAAAAAAAAGAAATGAATCCTAAGGTTTTTTTCTAGAGTCATAAACTGTAATAATGGTGAATAAACTTATGAATGAATTTTTAGTATAAATTTAAATATATATGCTAACTCTAGGAAATATGTGTGTACTAAATACATGCATGCATTCTGCAAAAATAAAATGAATGATGAGATAGAAGCTTTTTTGTTAAAAGAATGCAAAGTCTAGGTTTGATGACGAGGGTCCAGTTGTTGGTCATGTTTCGACAATTTGATTTAGGACTGAACATGTATCAGTTTTTGAAGCAGGCACTGCCAGTGCTGGTTCTCTGCACTCTTTCGTTGGCCTCAGCACTTTCTCTCTGGAGCCTAGCATCCACGGTTGTTTATGGAGGTCTGCTTTCTGCCAAGAGGCCAGAGTGTACAACAGGTTATCATCTCAGAGGCCAAAGGCCTTCAAGGATCTTCCAGGGCTGATACATTCTCAGCAAGCTGCCTACAAAGAGAGACAAACCCTGAAGTATGTTTATAAGCTAGTGCTGCCCTTCAAAAGAGCCAGAGAATGTAAAGTGAATGAATAAATAAATAGGGGGTAGATAGATAGATAGATAGATAGAGTAAATAAATAAATGAGGGTTAAAAAGAGCCAGAGAAAACAGCTTTGCATGCAATTGACACAGCATGATTTTTCTTTTGCTACCTGCTTCCTTCAAGTTTCTCTGGAGATCTGCTGTACAGAATCCTTTGCACACAATTCTTGTCTTCTTGTCTTCTGTGGAAGCTGACCTAAGAATAAAAGCAACTATCATCAGGGTGAAAATGGTCAACAGGAATATGAAATGTATGTTGGATGCTATGGTGATTTCAAGTTAATGTGATGAAGACACCCTCCCCAAGCATTTGTCAATTCAACTTCTTTCTGACCAAGCCACAGAGCATGGTACTGTTGCTTTTGATTCCACTCCTCCCAGTCACTGTGATATTTATTTATAATTATCAACTTGATATATCCTGTTGCCATCTAAGAGGAACAGCTCAATTAAGAAATGACCTAGGTCAGACTACCCTGTGGGCAAATCCATGAGAGATTGTCTTAGTTATTACTTGATAAGAGAGGGTAGCATCAACCCTAGACAGGTGGTTCTGGGGTATAAAAGAAAGCTAGCTAAGAATGAGCCTGTGAGATACCCAGAGAGCGAAGTCCCTCTGCGGTTCCTGCCTCCACATTCCTGCTTTGAGCTCCTTCCCCAATTTTCCTCGATAATGGAATGTGACCCGGAAGTGTAATATGAAATAAATTCATTTCCTAAGTTATTGTTGGTTAGAGTGGTTTATCTCAGCTACAGAAATGAAACCATTGCAGATTCTGAGATCTTCACAGTATAGCAACTGTCTGGTGTCAGCCTGGATATTTTTTAATATAAATTTATTTATTTTATAACATATTCACTTTCATCCTGATTGTAGGCCCCTCCTTCCTCTCCTCTTGGTTTCTCCCTCCTTCTTCCTTCCATCCCATCCCCTATTCCTTAGAAAGAGGGAGTCCTCTTCCCCTACCATCTGACCCCCAACCTATCTAGTCTCATCAGGACTTCCTGCTTCCTCTATGGCCTGGCAAGGCCACCCTGCCCAGGGGAGGTGATCAAAAAGCAGGCAACAGAGTTGATGTCAGAGACAATCCCTGCTCCCCTTACTAGAATATTAAGCAAAGAACCTCTGGGGAAAGAAAAAGTGATCTCAAAGCACCCCATTGCTGCCTTTTTTTTTTTTCTTCATCATTACACATTTTGGAAAATGGTTCTAATCAGAAATCACACTAAAGAACATATTTTCAGAGAAGAGTGAGGAATTTTCTCCTATCTTTAAAATCAGAAGAATTTAACCCCAAACTTCAGATCATTTCCCAAAAGATGAAGCATGACTTTCCTGGTGTCAGAACATAAGTGATGGATGTCAGCAGCAGAAACTCAAAACTATTTTATTCTGTATCAGCTCTTTGCTTTAAAAAGTAAATTACAAGATTCAGCTGGAACAAAATGAAGTTTCCTTTCTGTTGTAGCTCCTACTGCCATTCTCTGTGGAGATCACTAATGCTAGTGGTAGTTTCTTTCTTTTATGCAGAGATAATTTTATGTAAGCAGACAAACACTGTTTTGTATACTGTTATGAACTTTTCTTTTCTCATTTAATGAAAATTAAAAAAATTATTCCCTATGACTAGTAAAATTCGCATTCAAAATATAGCAACTTAGCATACCATACTGTCTCCTTACCTTATTCTAAAAATGAAAGAAGAAAGTAAAGCATAATTGGTCGCCATAGTTTTGTTGTTTATTATTTATGTGGACCAAGGGTATGTCTGCAGGGTACAGAGCATGTGTGTCAGATTCCCTGGAACTGGAGCCACAGAATTGTGAGCCGTTACATGGGTGGTAGAAACTGGACCTGGTTCCTGTGCAAGAGCCATCTCTCTAGCCTCACGATGTCTCTTTTTTACTACACAAAAATCAAATTAAAATTAGATAGTGGCTCAGATGAAAAATATGAAAGTGAAAATATCAGAAAGAAATGTGAAGGTGGTGTTTTACCTGTTGGGCTGGTCAAGAAATTTTGAGGGAAAAAAAAAAAAACTCTAAAAACACACTATTGAAGAAAAGGAAAATAGACATTCTTTAGGTAATATCAGAATCTAAAGAAATGTATTACTTTAGGAACAATCATTAAAGTGAAGAGACGAAGTAGGAGGAAATATTTGCCAATTATACATCTAATAAGAGTAATACCTAAAATATATAAGGAGATAAAAAATCCTCAGCAACAGAAACCAAATAATTCAGTTTAAAAATGGCATTATACTTCAGTATACCTTTCTCAAAAGAATACATACAAGTGGACAATCAGTCTATAAAGATCACACTTAATGTTACTATCATCATGGAAACACTGATTAAAACAACAGTGTGAAAACTGTGATTGTACACAATGCAGAGATAAACAGATCATAGGGCACTCAGCCCTAACAAATACACCTATGCCACAGCTTCTGCATCTAGGGCTCAAGGAACACTATGGAGGAAGGTCAGAAAGATTGTAAGAGCCGGAATATGAGGCCTCCTTCTGTGAAATGGTTATCCCAAGCTGCAAAAATAAAATCAGAACAATGACAGTATCAATGGGCCTGATAATGTGGAAATTTTCAAGGAGTCCCAGAGCCCAGTCAAAAACTGCTGAAAGAAGGAAAATTAGTCTTTCCTAGTGATGAGCACCCTTACTGTTTTTCCAGTGCAGAGCAGAAAGCCCTGAAACTACATATGCACAAACAATAACAATGAGCTTAACGGGTTGTATTTATTTGTGCATATACATACATACATACATATATAATATATATATTTATATGTAACAGTAATAATCAAAGAAAAAGAGGCTATCAACAAAAGTGGAAAAACATGAGAAAACTTTGAGGGAAAGTAGCTGGAAGAGACTGGAAAGAGGAACTGGAGGCCAAAAAATGACGTAGTTCTGTTTCAGTAAGAATATAATTTAAAAAACACAGTCCATATCACTTTACTCTTGTCAGACTGGCTATCATCAAAAAATAAAAGGTAGCAAGTTTGGGCAAGAATTGGAGGAAAGGGGACCCATGTTTATTGTTGGTGGAGGTGCAAATTAGTACAGCAGATATGTAAGTTCTTCCAACAATTAAAAATAAAATCAAAATATGCTCCAGAAACTCAACTACTTGGTACATGTTCAAAGGAAATAAAATCAGTATGTTAAGGAGACATGTGTGCTTCCATGTTTATTGAAACCATATTTTCAATAAACAAGAAATGGAAATAAAACAAACGCCTGCCAGCTAATGTGTAGATGAAGACAGTGTGGGATACCATTCCACCATAGAGATAAAAAGAAAATTGAATAAGAAACAAAACTTTCCATGATGAAAACAGATTAAAAGAATTTATGACCGCTGCATGAGTTGTACACCGATTCCAGCATGAGTTCTTTTGATGGAAGAGAAGACAGACACCCTCAGTGAATCACGGGAGGTAATAAACAATACCAAACCAGAAGAGACCTAAGAAAACTAATGGTCTCAATTCCCCAAAGATAAAGATGCATACTAGCAGACCAGCTTTGGAAAACAGGATCCATCCTTTTGATTTCTCCAAGAATCGAGGAGCACGTCAATGATAGAGACAACACCAGGGGAAGAGGATAGGAAGAGGTATTTCTCGCAGATGGGACTGAGGATCAAGCAAGTGTTATTTTGCAATCTATAGACTACAAACCAAAAATAGAAGAGCTAAGGAAGTTCACTAGATACCTATTGAAGGAACAATCATCCAAGCAGATTTTGTAATTCTGAACATATAAGCACCAAACACAAGTGCATCGAATTTCATAGAACAAATATTGCTAGATATAAAGTCAGAGATTAATCCCAGTGCGTTGATAGTTGGTAACTTCACTAGTTCACTCTTCCCAATAGATCACTCATCTGAACAAAAGCTAAACAGGAATCTTGGAGTAAAATGGCATCATAAATCAAGTAGCATAACGGAAGTTTGCAGAATATTATACCCAAACACGAAATAATACATATTCTTTTCAGCTGTCTATGGAACTTTCTCCCAAACTGACTCATGTTAAGACACAAAGCAACATTTGACAAATACAAAAAACAAAAAAAAAAAAATTGAAATAACTTTTTTTATTCTGTCTGATCACAATGGAACAAAGCCAGCTATCAACAACAGTAAAAGCCACAGAAAGTATGCTCATTCGTGAAGACTATACAGCACTTCAGAGAGTGGAAACTGGGGCAATGAATATATCAGGAAGGAAATAAAACATTCACAGTATTGAGTAAAAATGAAAATGTAACATCTGAGAATAAAGGCATTCAAAAGAGGAAAGTTTATAACACTAAGTATCTAAATAAAATACTTGAGATATGTAGAATTAATAACTCCAGGTCTTAGAACAACAAGAAAAAATCAAACCTCAAAGCAATAGATGGGAAAAGAATAATAAAATTCAGGGCATAAAATAGGTGTCCCGGATAAAATCAGGACACAAAATGGAAACAAACAAAAAACAAAGAATTGATGAAATTTTCAAAAAGGTGGTGCTTTGAAAAGATAAACAAGACTAACAAATCGAACCAAAGATGAGAGAAACTCAAATTAAAAAAAAAAAAAAGAAATGAAAAGGAAAATAGAATTAAAAATCACTGGAATTAATAAGTCTTAAGGATACACTTTAAAAACCTATATTTCATGAAATTGGAAAATCTAAAAGAAATCGATAATTATCCAGATGACACACTAAGATTAAACCAAAAGTGAAAAAAAGAGGGGTTTAAATAGATCCATGATCAGCAACTAGATTGAAGCAGTTATAAAAATGCTCTTAACTAAAACCAGCCCAGGGCCAGAGAGATTAATGCCAGAATTTTACCAGAATCTCAAAGAACAATTTATATCAATTTTACTCCTATTATTTCATGAAAAAGAAAGGAAAGTAAACCTACATTTTTTTTTCTTAAGGCAGTATTACTCTGGTAACAAAACTAGAAAAATATACCAGACAAAGGTACCAAAATTAAGAATTATCTCCCTGATGAACATGGATGGCACAATTCTCAGTAAAACATTGACAAACTGATTTCAAGATCACAGAAAAAAAAATTATTTATTCTGGAAAAGTAGGCTTTATTCAAGGGATGCAGAGATGGCTCAATATACTCAAATGAATAAATGTTGTCTATTACGTATATAGACTCCAAGAGAGAAATCACGTGATAATCTCAATTGTTGCAGACCAGGCTTTTGACAAAATTCAATATTTCTTCATGTTAAAAGTCATGGAGAGGCTACAAATGGAAGGAGCATACCTCAATATAATAAAGGTCATATATTACATACACACAGACAACAGCATGCTCAATGATGAAAAGCTTAGTTTCAATACAAGTAAGATTAAGACCAAGACAGGATGTCTATCCTCTCCACTGCTATCCAGTGTTTGAATTCTTACCTAGAGCAGTAAGACAAGAGCAGAAAATAAAATGGATAAGTATGGGGGGGTCAAAGTATCCTTATTTGCAGATATACACGTCTATATATAAGAAGCCCTAAAGACTTCATGGAAAACAACTTAGAGCAGATAAACACTTTTGGCAAAGTGGCAGAATATGAAAGTATTCTTTCATAAGCTACAAAACAGTAGCCTTCTTACCCACCAATGTCAAACACACTGCAAGAGAAATCTCAGTTCACAATAGCCACCAATAAACAAACACACAAACAAATAAATAATAAATAGCTTGTGAATATACCCACACAAGGAAATGAAACACCTCTTAAATGAAAACTTTAAGGCATAGAAGAAAGAAGCTCAAGAAGATATCAGAAGATGAAAAGACCTTTTATGGTCATGAGTTAGAAGCACTAATATGGTGAAAATGGCTCTCTTAGCAAAAGTAATCTACAGATTCAGTGCAATCCCAATGATGACACCAGAGCCATTCTTAGTAGACATATAAAAAAAAGCCTTAAAATGTATATAGCAACATTAAAAAAAAAGAAAAAAGAAAAAAAAACCCACCAAGGTTACTCAGAGCTATCTTGAACAACGTCATAGTGGCTGCTGTATGCATATGACTTGAACAATATCAATCTAACTAAAATCCCAGCACGGATGAGGGAGGGGCTTATGAAGTCTGGCACCCTCCTTTGACATGCCAACACTGACCTTCTGTTCCCAATGGCACAATAGTGACAATATGGCTCTGGGGCTAAAGTAGAGGAATGTGGAGTAAATGGCTATTTGTAGAAAAAGGCTTCTATATTAGGGGGCCATTAATAAGAATTGGGGGGTTATACTGGTAGATGGGCATGATTTATTTATCTTTTTAAAATTTATTTTACATTTCAAAGGTACCCCCTCCCTCCTCTCTTCCCAGTCCCCCCTTCCCCTCCTTCCCCTTCCCTTCTCTGTTTCCCCCAGTAAAGTAGAGCTCCCCTCCCCTGTATCAGCCTTCCCCAGCACACCAAGTCACATCTGGATATATTATATAAATATTTGAAACTTCCAAAGAATAAAAACATTACAAAGCAGACATGGTGTTAAATCTTAGGGGAGAGAAAGGCAAAGGCCATGCATCGCAGTGCCTACCTCTAACCCCAGCACTTCAAGGGAAGACCAGACACCTTGCTGGTCAAACATCTAGCCAATATTGTAAGCTGCAGGCTCACTTAAAGAGTATGTCTCTGAACTGATTGGCCTGCTCTTTGAACACCTCCCCCTGAGGGGGGAGCAGACTTACCAGGCCACAGAAGATGACAGTGCAGCCACTCCTGATGAGACCTGATAAACTAGGATCAGAAGGAAGGGGAAGAAGACCTCCCCTATCAGTGGACTGGGGAAGGGGCATGGGGGATACAAAGTGAATAAATTGTAATTAATATAAAAAAGAGTATGTCTCAAAGATTAGTGTGGAGAAACATTTGAGGAAAAGGTCTAGAAGTCAACCTTTGACTTTTATGCATGTCCACACGGGTGAACACCATCCACACAGGCATACGCTACCTGCTCTTCACCCCACCCCCTTATATGGAGATAGATGCATTTACCTGAGTTTGAACATGGCATGGTATATCTCTGTATGGAAATATGACACGGGACATGATATCTCCTCAATAAGTGTGTGTCAATTTAAAAACAAGGTATTTTTCAAACATTAAAAAGGAAAAAGTCACAGAAGACCATGGTGGACATCATCTCTACGTTTGTCTCTCCATGGCGAAGGGGACAGAGTGTTACTTGAAGCCAGGAAACAAGAAGCAGATGCACTGTTGTACCAGTCAAATTGGAAATGATGCTAAAAAGCACCCTGGCTCTCATGCTTCCTGGAACAGTGCTCCCTGCAAGCGGCTCATCACCAGGCTGCCTGGAGACGGCTAGCTTCTTTCTTGGATACAGCAGTGGATGCGGGACACACACAGGGAACCTGGAACTAGTTTGCAACCTGCTGGTTCAAAATGAGAAAACAAGTTTTTCATGTGAGGAACTGTTTAATAAATATATGCCAATATTGATAGTTTGGGGGACTCCAAAACATTTAAATTAATCTTCATCCCAATTTTTTATTTTAAACCTGATGAACTTTAATGGAAGGAAAGTTCTTCTACTGAGCAATTACATTCCTGATCGAAAATTATTCCTGCAGGAGACATCTTCCTTAAGAAAGAAAATTTGTAATTATGAGCAGAGGCAGACAAGCAGCCAGCCCTTGAAAACTCGGGGCCCAAGACAGTAGCACAGGAAAGGACTGAGAGGAGGTCTTGAGGAGACATCCTAGCGCACAATCAGAAGTGCTAAGAGATGAGTGGAAACACATGAGAGGTCCATGAAGAATCGGGTCCAAGAAGGTAACAGACCCCAGGGTCACGGCACACAGAAGAGGAAGCACTCTCGGAGACCGTGGAATGGAGGAATGATCCCTGAGGGGGAACAAGGGAAGCAAGTGGAGAAACAGAATGGAAGATCGTGGCAGAGATTTTTCAAAAGCCAGAGAGCAGCATATCAAACGTCAGTAAAACCCCGTTTATAATTCAGTGCAGGTTATTTATTGTCCCTGTGCTTGGTAAGTCACACTGCTTAGACTGGGGCTCATTATGTAGCCCTGGTTATCCTGAGACACTCCGTAGAGCAGAGCGGCCTGGAACTTAACGGAGATCTCTCTTCCCCTACATCACGTCCAGCTGTGTTTGCATGTATCCCGCCTTTTCCCGCTATGGCAACAGGCTTAGCATTACACACCTCAGCCACCTCACCATGCTTGGCCATCGACCAAACAGGGCCTCGAATTCATCAGGAACGGGCTCTACTGCTGAGCTAGACCCCTAACACTTTTCTTGCTTCTATGCAGTTCTGACTCACTCTACCTTTATCAACGATTCTTTAGATTTTAGAGTCTGTGAAGCCTGGATTTGGCGCCAGTCCACTCTTGCCCAATAGATTATTTTTTAAAGCCTTTTAAGATTTCTCTTGGTTGACTGAGGTAGCAAGTTTTTTCCTGGTCCTACTCTTTAGATTACCTCCCTACCGCTACCCCTCTTCTAAAGCTGGAGGGAGCCTTCTCCAGGGCACATTCCAGGATCAATATGGGCAGGCTCTGCGGATTGCGGATTTGAGATGCTCATGTGGTATTATGTAATGCAGAGGCTCATGGTGAGGGTGCTGAGTGGTCATGGTCACAGCAAAGTCTCTGCTGTTCTTTTCATAAAGTCCCACACTCTTGCCTTAAATGTTCCTGGAGTTAGGCAGGATGTTCCAGTATTCCAGGTGAGCTTCTCACACAGGCCTTTATGCCCAATGATTGCTAACCAGTGTTTAGGATCACAGCAACAGGAGAAGACAACTTGGCTTCTCACTGATAACTTTACACATTGACCTAGGTTTCTAGAAATAACGTCAGAGTAAACAGGAGTGGTCTCAGAACTTATGGACTCCAACCTCAGGCAACAGCTGATATAGATAGCTAGCCTTAGATTTTTCTCCTCTTACTCACCAATATCTGTTGACTCAAAACAATGAAAAGGCTCTCGGTTAACTTTACCAAGAGTTTACATGGCATGCACCAACATGTGGAAAGCCCCCTTCGCCGTCCAGAAGTTAGCGGGTGACAAGCTGGGGAGGAGAGACTCTTCTCCCTCTTGAACAGCTACAGCGGAGAACAGGGACACCATAAAAGCTATACTGGACTACAGGATAGAAGCAGAAGTGATCTGTGTTGCTGATGTAGCCTCAGTTTGAATTATTCTCTTGCTCTCTTGGTCCCCCTCTTTCTTGGCTATCGCTGCTCGCTTTACTTTACATGGCTGAGAACACAAAGGGAGGAAGCCGGCTCCTGAGCCATGGCTTCTCGGACCTTATCTACATGGAACTGTGCCAAGAACACATCATAAAGATATTTCTCCCCTCTGTCTCTGTCTCTTTTCAAGTGTGTGAACATGGACTTTATGGTTAATTCCTCACCAAAGCATCTGTTTTTAATTTATCTTAGCTAACACAGATAGCAAACCGTGTACTTCATTGATATAAAGGGATAGTGTAATTCCTTACTTCAACCAGTATCTTTCTGTTTAGGTCATTCTGCTTTACTCTTTGCTACTGTCATAGGGTTTCTGTTTCGCAACTAAACACCATGACCAAAAGCAAGTTGGGGAGAAAAGGGTTTATTCAGCTTACTCTTCCATCACAGAAGGAAGTTGAGACAGAAACTCAAGCGGGCAGAAACCTGGAGGCAGGAGCTGATGCAGAGGCCATGGAGGGGTGCTGCTTACTGGCTTGCTTCACATGGCTCACTCAGCCTGCTTTCTTATAGAACCCAGGACACCAGCCCAGGAATGGCACCACCTAACAATGGTCTGGGCCCTCCCCCATTGATCACTAATTGAAAAAAATACCTTACAGCTGGATCTCATGGGAGCATTTCCCCAACTGTGCTCCTTTCCCTCTGATAAAGGCATAAATTCTGGATGAGAGACTAGACAGTGATACTCCAAAACAAACAGTTTTCTTTTGTATCCTCAGAAGTAGGCACTTTTGCAAGTTATATGCTACATGAGGCCAGAACATCAGCTCAGATGAACACAGAATTGTTTAGGAAGGACACACCCTGCTCAGGCTGATGAAGCAAGTGTATTCTG
Organism: Psammomys obesus; assembly: GCF_907164565.1. NCBI lineage: Eukaryota > Metazoa > Chordata > Mammalia > Rodentia > Muridae > Psammomys > Psammomys obesus. Next base: position 24,199,505 of record NW_026596095.1, read on the forward strand.
AGGTCCTTATAATGTAAGTACCACATGTGGATTTTCTTCCCATATGAAAGTCAAGTTGTAATGGACTGTGGGGACGTCAAGGAATAGGGAGGGAGAGAAAAAGAGAGAAAGAGAAGGAGAGGGCAGAGAACCCTTGAAGTGTCACCTAGAATTTTGAGGTACAATTCTTTCAAGTATTCTTAACATGATTTATTCAATAAGGGAAAAATTTTAAAGCTATTATTTTCTTCATATTCTTTAGCCACAAAGGATGAATGTTTTCTATGTCTAAATGTAGAAATGAATGCAAGCCAACTGCTTGCTGTAAGTCCTTTCCCAGGCAAATAAATGGTCTGCTTCCTCACTCCAACATCAGAATCAATGGTGGGCTCTCCAAAGTCTTACAAGAGATAAACTGTCTGTGTTTAATTGATTGAATAAACAAAACTTTTGAGTATTTGAGAGATGTGAGAAATTAGAACTTAAAAAATAATGAAGGTTAATTTTAAAGATGATAGTGCCAAATTTAAACTATAATTATTAATCTCAGGCTCAAACACCCATGCTTTAGGTAGTAGAGGAATCAAGAGTCGGTGTGCATCCTAATTTGTGACAGGTGGACAGTTGCCCTCAGAACACTTCAAATATCACAGGGGCAGGTGTGAGCAGCAAGCTGGAGGGCTCTAACTGACTCACTACCAATATCCTGTCATTCACTGTCTCCGTTTAAGGTTCCAAGGGACAGATTCACCGTTCTTTCAGACTGCTAACATTTTCTATTTGTTTTTTAGCATAGACAACTCCTCTGGATGCCATCCTGTGAGTACACTACAATATATTTATCTGTTCAAATTGCCTTAAGATATTCCCACTGCATGATGGGTATTTCATACCTGTCTTCCTGTGCACGTTTAGGGAGTATTATTGTTGGGCTACAGGTGTGCACATTTAGAAGACATTTGGTAATTCGTTTTCTAATTTGGTTCCTCCAATTTGCTTTTTCAGTTATGCCCTCATCACCTCAGCAGTCTCATTTGAAGATCTCTGCCAGGAGTGTCACATTTCCATGCCTCTGATTACTGCTGAATTAAGTTGATAACCTTGTCACACACTTATTATAAATTCAGATTTTTTTCCTTCTAAGATGAGCCTATTTATGTCTTCTGTTTTTTACTTCCTATCAGATTATTGACTTGTAGAAATTCTTTTCCTTGAATGAATTTATAGCAACATTTAAACATATTAGAATATTGTAATTGTTATAGACATTTTCTCTCAGTTGTAATTTTGTCTTTTTTTGAAAGCAGCTATTCTGTGAGTATTGATCCTGTAAATACAGTTAGCTTTATTAATTCTAAATTCTGAAATTCCTATGTTTGTCTTAATTATAAAATTACTAGTTCCAATTTATTGGATTAACTTGAATTACTCTTATTATCTATGTAGTGATCTAATATTATTTCTTATATGTGAACATCTACTTGTCCAAATACCATTTGTTGAATGGTTCTCCTTATTTAATTTTTTTTTCTGTAAATTGTACATTTTTATTAAAGTTAGGTTTTCTCTGTTTCTAGTTCATCAGATTTCTTTGTGTGCAACTATGTCAAAATTACACTGTCCTAAATACTAAATGTCTTGAGAGATTTTAAGAAAAATACCCTTATTCCTTGGTCTATGCTTTCTATTTTTTTTTTTTATTATCCATGTCTGCTATAAAATGCTATCCAGAAATGACCATTAACATGTATAAAAATATGTGTGATTTTGATTGAAATTTTGCTTTGTAGATTAATTGGTACCATACATCAATGGTGTTGAATCTTTTAAACATTTAACCGAGCATTTTATGTTTGCTATCAAAGCTGCAGTAGCGTTCCCTTAAAATTGTTGTAAGTTTTAATTCTTGTATTTATTTATAACAGAGATAAACATTATCTTTGGCTCATTACACCTGCTATCAATAGCTACTTCATTTGCAAATGAGAAATTACCTCCAGAACCAATACAATCACAACATTAGTTTAGTAAGCTTGAGAGCTCATAGGAGAAGCAGTAGAGTACAGAGCCTGACAGAATTTCTTTTAAAGAAGTCTAGCAGGGTGTGGGTGGAGCTCAGTGTAGAGCATGCACAAGGTCTTGGGCTCAATTCCTAACTTCAAAGAAAAAGATGGTTTTTGTTTTAGTTTGATATGATGAAAAAAAAATAAAAGGTTTTGTCTTATTTCTAATTGTGTGTGTGTGTGTGTGTGTGTGTGTGTGTGTGTGTGTGTGTATGAACTCTATAGTTGCTGGAGTCAAGCCTTTAGTGAGTCCACACTTGTAGACTTGCACTTCATGTGGACCTCTTCTTATCATTCCTCCTCTTGCCAACCCAGGTCAGATTTGATGGCAAGAGCACACTAGAGCTGGGTGTCTCCTTTTCCCCCCTCGGAAGGCTGAGGACTGACTGGGGACGATCTTCTCTCATGTCAGTTATGCTATCACACAACTCCGGGAGTTGAGTCCTTACTTTATTTAGAACACACAGAGAATAGACATTCTCCACTGAGGTTAGTAAAACAGTTTTTCTCAACAGCATCTCTGTATTTGTTTTTACAATGAATAGTCAAACTTACTAATCTCTTTTTAAAATTATGCAAACACCATTATTGTGCTGCATGAACTTCCTTTGGAAAGTGTCTTTTTTCTTAATTACACCCCCAGACTCATAATAAAGGAGAAGGAGGAGGAATGGAGTTCATATTAGTGTCCATCAGTCCATCTGCTCATGAACTATTTTCTTGATTTTAAATAAAATCATATGTGGATTTATACTTCAAAGTTGATAGATACAATTCAAAGCTGATTTCTCCCTTTCAGACATTCAAATATAGTGTCCATTTGAGGGGCTTTGACTCCCTGTATGATATCAGAGATATTTCAAATCTATATGTGATGTGGGTAGTGTTTTGATCTAATTCTGACTTCAATCAGTAAATCTAGGCATGACTCTGGTCAGTAGTCTCTTCTTCTTTCTTTTTATTTTTTCTTGTCTTTATATTAATTCAAATTTGCTTGGTCTTCCCTTTTGTATCATTTCCCTGTAATAGAAGCAGAACTTTGCTTCAGTTTACCAATCCAGCATTAGCAGATACTAAGTACCTCATTTTTAAATGTTTCTAACCAACACTGGAGAGATGGATCAGCAGCTAAGTGTGCTTGCTTGCTGTTCCCTCAGAGCGCCTGAGTTCTATTTTTAGCACGTGTGTTAGGTGCCTCACAATAGCTATAATACCAACTCCAGGAGATCTCACGCCCTCTTCCGGTCTCCTTAGGCACCTGCATACGTGTGCATGCACACAAGAGAGTGCACACAGAATGCATACAAACAAATGAACAAAATATCTTTTAAAAGACAGACTAAAAATTCCTCTCTAGAGTTCTTTGAGAGTTGCATTGATAACTCTTTAACAAAACACACCAACACCTCCGAGATAAAGAGACTGGTAATGCATGTATCTAATGCATGCATTAATCCTTGCACCTGTGACTGACACTAGTTTAATGAGTTACCCCTATATATTATTGAAGTACTCATTATGTCCAGTTCGCATACATCAGTGCATCCTGATGTTTTCTGCCCAGGGTGATCTTCTGTTGCTTTTCTGGCCAACTTCTATGGCGTTTTCTCTGTCCAAGTCCCTCATCACTGACACTTAGTTCTTCTTACTTTAGTACTGTTATCATTGGCACTTCTGCTTGTAAATATGTCAGTGTTAAGATCAGACCTCACACTGTCTCCCGAACTTTCTGTTGCGTGAGAAATGCTCCATGTCTACTATTAAATATAATGGTCAGTACCCACAAGTAGCCACTGAGTACTTCAACTCTGTTCCATATGATTGAGGAATTAATTGAATCATTTAAATACTTTTAATCGACTTGAACAAACTAGCATTGCATGAATAATGGTAGGTAGCATATTGAAAGTACAGCTCAAGACTTTAAGGCCTCTTTTTGAAATATACGTTCTTTTCCCTTTGTGATGATTCCACAGCAGATAGTAGCTATTCTGTGACTCTTAAATGAACGGCTAAGTAAAAGCTAGAAGACTGAAGATTCATCTTTCTGCAGGAAAGTTTCACACATCAAGAGAGCCATGAACACTGTTGAGAATTTGCTCTGCTGAGTCCTGCCACTCTTTCAGTCTTTCCAGGGTCCTGAGTTTTTAAAAAAAGTTCAGGGATTAACGATGGGGGGTGAACTGGAAAGTACAGAGAAATGAGCTCAGGCAACTGAAAGGTGAGTTTGTGTTAATTTTTCTCTTGTGATGGTTTCGGAAAAGGTCAGCATCAAGTATGAATGTGCACTAAAGTGAAGGTTTCTGTATTCAGAAACCTGAGCTCAGAGAGAGAGAGAAGCTGTGTCAATTCTTCATGTGCAACAACCATCATTTCCCTTCTTCAGCAAGGGGTTAAAGATGCTGATTTTCTTCTACTTGACCTGGTGGAGAAATTGCAACTCCTTTTTGGAATTTGATTGCAAAATTAATAACAGTAATGATAATAATAATACATTTTTGATTGATGTGCACGAAAAAAATGAGAAGAGCTGGTCTTTTAGGAAAACAAAATTGAAATGTTGTCATCAAGTTCGCATTTCTATGTTATAAACTTATTATCCTGGGAGGAAGGCAGGAATATTATGGCTCTCCCATACAGGGGCTGGTGCACAGAAAAATGCATTGCTTAAGCATGAGGCGGAGTGCACACAGCTGTAGCTTGGTTGTATTTATGAGCCTCAGAGTTTCAGACTAAGCATCGGTGAGGACCCTTGTTCCATTGCATTGAAGATTCTCGATGTTTTTGCTGGTTTTCCTTCATTAAAATGTCTAAGTTTTGAGGAAGGTAGAACTGCTACAGAAATCCCACTGAAGTTCATTTCCACTGTTGTGACACAGTTTGAAAAACATAAATCCTTTACATTTTTATGAACCTATTCTTCTTTGTTCTTCGGTTTCATTCAAAATGGGCTAACTAATGCTCCATAATAAATCAATCTGAAGATTTAAAAACTGATTCTTTTCAGCAGGTGATTTCTGGTTTTGCTTTTACCTCCACGGGGGCTTGTCAATGTGACTGCAAGCCCAGGCTGCTCCAGGCTCAGCCTTGATCAATGTTTTTGGGTTCACAAGATAAAAAAGGAAAAGATTTGTGTGTGAAAAAACAAATTCAGAGTCAGGAGTATCCTGACAGTTGACTAAACTCAGTGTGCAATACTTTAAGGAGATGCTCTTGTGATGGGATGCTGCCTTAGGTCAACTAACACTTTAAACCATCTCTGTCTATGAGCATCCTTAATCATCAAAAATGTAATGTTTTCTGTATAGTGGCTGAGAAGTCACACTTCGGTGGCAATTTTTAAAAAAGGGTTTTTTACTGAAATAAGAGGAAGAAACACATTTTAAAAACAAGTGTATAAAGTCATAGGGCCTAAGCAGTTGTCAAAGTCAACTGTCAAGTTCTGAAATGTGTTTTCATCTTGTCTCATTCATAACAATAACCCCTCACATTTCTACCTATAGGTGGCAATATTGGTGTTTGCTCAAGTCAAGCACAAAGGATGGGATGAGTGAGGGAACATAACTTAATGACCTAATTAACAAAATAATTATCTCTGGAATCTTCGAGGAACACAAAGTAACTTTTGAAATAGGGTCAATTTACTCATCTTTGTGGAATTTGACTGTCTTTGCAAAACATGCCTCGGTGAATTATAGATTTGAATAGGAAAAATATCCCTTCAGTTGTGTGTACTGCATGGCAAGGCTCAGTGTTATTGTCCTTGAATATACTTTTCTTATTCATAATATTTCAAACTATCAACAAACTAGACTTGTGTTTCCTTTTGATACATTAGAATAAAGCCTGAATATTTATCTAATACCTGCAGCCAGTGAGAATATAACAAATTTTATGGTTTTTTTTTAGATAATCATAACCAACGATGACTCATTTGATCATTAAATGCATTTTAATTTGTAAACTAAATTAATATTTCTTGGAGCTCATAAATACAAGTATGCATTGAGTCATGAGAAAAATCTTAGAAGTCCTCTTCTACTCTTTGTAAATGATGGTATCCCTGGCAGTGGACAAGAACAGGTTTCTGTTAAGAATCGTTTATAGATAGCTCTTGAATGTTGTAATTCACCATTCAATAATTTCTATATAAATTCTTCTCTATCTATGCAGCTTCATCATTCCAGTGTGGAGGGAAATGAGCTACTTGATAAGTAATACATTGCAGAGAAAGAAAAGAGACTTCAGAAAACAGAGGGTATTGAATTATTTGGCCTGAAAAATATCGACAAATAAACTGGACATTCCTAATTACATAATAAACTTGAACAGCATGCACTTTCTCTTACTTTGTAGACCCACGGCATCTGGTAAAATAACTAGGAGCTGTGTTGTGTAATTTAAATAAATTAAGGCACTGTAAATCTTCAGTTCCTCAATCACAGGAACCACATATGAAGTGCTAAGCATCCCGTGTGTAAAGTGTAACGGCTTGTGTGGTTCTAGAGCACCCTAACCATTGCAGCAAGCAATAGAGGGCAGGGCAGCACTGGAGGTACTGTACAGTCACTGCATGGTGATAATCTTATTTCCCTCAGTAGCCACCTAAGACACTACAAATGGCATCCAGAGAAGATTTCCTGTTTAAAAAGTATAAATGAGTTCTCTGCTCCTTCTTGTTCCAGAAACATCTACATCTTTTTATGCATTGCCAGCCTAGTCCTTTAGACAATGGTGAAGGTTAGAGTGAATGGATTTGGATGTATTGGGCACCTGGTTACCAGGGCTTCCTGCTCATCTGGAAATGTGAAGATTGTTGCCATCAGTGACACCTTCTTTGACCTCAACTACATGTTCTACATGTTCCAATCTGACTCTACCCATGTCAAGTTCAACAGCACAGTCAAGTTGGAGAACAAGAAACTTGTCATCGATGGCAAGCTCATCACCATCTTATAGGAGAGAGATCCTGCTAACATCAAGCGAGGTGATGCTAGTGCCGAATATGTTGTGGTGTCTACTGATAACTTCACCACCATGGAGAAAGCTGAGGCCCACTTGAAGGTTGAGGACAAAACGGTTATTATCTTTGGCCCTTCTGCCAGTGCCCCCATGTTTGTGATCATTGCCAACCACGAGAAGTATGACAACTCACTCAAGATTGTCAGTAATGCTTCCTGTACCACCAACTGCTTAGCTCCCCTGGCCAACGTCATCCATGACAGCTTTGGCATTGAGGAAGGACTTATGAGCACATTCCATGCCATCACTGCTACCTAGAGGACTCTTAATGGCCCCTCTGAAAAGCTGTGGTGTGATGGCCGTGGGGCTGCCTAGAACATCATCCTTGCATCTACTGGTGTTGCCAAGGTTGTGGGCAAGGTCATCCCGGAGCTGAATGGGAAGCTCACTGGCACGGCCTTCCATGTTCCCATCCCAACGTGTCTGTCGTGGATTTGACATGCCGACTGGAGAAACCTGGCAAGTATGATGACATCAAGAAGGTGGTGAAGCTGGCATCTGAGGGTCTACTAATGGGCTACATTGAGGATGAGGTTGTCTACCTCGACTCCCACTCTTCCACCTTTGATTGCCAGCGCTAGTGTTGTTCTCAATGACAACTTTGTAAAGCTCATTCTCTGGTATAAGGAATATGGCTACAGCAACAGGGTTGTGGACTTCATAGACTACACGGCCTCCAAGGATAAGAGGCTCTGGGCTACCCACCTCAGCAAGGACAGGAAGCAAGAGAGAAGCCCTTTGCTATGAAGGAGTCCCTCTCCCAACTCATTCTCAGACTCTGAGCATCTCCCTCACAGTTTCCATCCCAGATGCCCAGGAAAGTGGGAGGAGCCTAAGGAGCCCTACTCTTTTGAACACCATCAATAAAGTTTACTGCACCATATACATATATATATATATATATATATATATATATATATATATATATATACACACTAGGGAAAAATGTGGATTAAAGTTGACCATTTTGCTTCACAGCCCAGAAACTCTGCAGTCATACAGAAGATGCCCAGGAATATGTGAAAGACGCTACACTCGGTGTTTACTATAGCTCAGCTTCCAGCTTTATTCCTGGCTTCTCACTCCCATTCCTCCTGAAGGTTCCACGGCAAAGCCTTTGGCCAGGACTACTTTGTCCTAGCAACTGCCTTAGGAGCACCCTCTAAAGTGGAACCTGCCATCTGTCCCGTGCTGTATTCTTTAATTGACATTAATTAATTCATCCCTTTTTAGTTTTCAATTTGCCTGGATGATCCATTATAAATCAGAAAATGTAACATGTTCAGGTTCTAATCTAAAGGGCTCTCAGCTGCTAGTCAATAAATTTGATTCAGGAAAGGATAAACTAAAAGAATGAATTGTTGACGCTAATTTAAAGAATATTAGTTGCTATGGGCAGAATGATTAAAATGTTTGAAGCAGAAAAATTAGACTGCAGCCACCGTGGCACCCACAGGTAACCAGTGCCTCTGAACTTACGAAAGGATTAAATGCTTTATCTCTTGCAGACAGCTGCAGAGGTTGTTTTTCCTGCAACTAAGATACATGTGTGGCTGGTAGAGCTGGATGCGCTCATCTTATAACTCCTATTTCTCCTCGGGAACACAATGCAGCAAAGTCAGATTCTGAGGTTAGCTCTGCCTCTTTGTCTCGATACATACGTAAGCAAGAGGAGTGTCACTAGGCCCTCCTCCTAGCCTCTTTAGCCATTAGGAACACAGCTCCATAAGTGCCAATCACTGTGTTAGGCCAAATTTGACCATTCTCTAGTTGAGTATATAGATAGCACAAATTTAACTTTTTTATTAATACTATTATTGTTATTATTATTTTATTTCAATTATTTGTTTTTTAGGGGGGAGGTCACAAGGGTTGGGGTGACATGCAAGAGCTGGGAAATGATGTGAAATTCCCAATGAATCAATAAAAATATCATGTTGAAAAAATATTGACTCAGTTAATTCTAAAAAGAGTCAATTCTAAGTTTCTACTATGGTCATCCCATTTCTCAGACATCAAATAGAGTCACAGGGGCTTTAAGAAGTATTCTTGCGATGATACAGGGGTAAGTGCCAGATTCCAGACCGGACACAGGATATCTACCGAAGGCAGATGACCTTCAGCGAGGGCACCTGTAACTAGATACTGATTTCAACTCAGGAGGACTATGAACATTTAAAGATGGGTTTTCACTTAACATTACATGACCCATTAACTCAAAAACTATGACCCCAGAGGTCATCAGTGCTGAGGACTGCTGGAACCCAGACAGTGGATGGGCAAGATGAAGAACATTTGCTCAGGACTATACGTTCTCACGAGGGACCAGCAGGATGTATCTAATACTGTCAAGTGATTAGCAGCAAACGGAAGACATTTTTCAACAAGAACATTTCCTTTTATTCAATCACTCACATACTTTAAAAACACTAAACAATAAGGACTAGTCTGGGTACTGGACAGACAAAACTGATAAAGGCACCATGCCCACTCACCAGGAAGCCTGAAGGAATAACAGCAAATGAAATGCTGAAAGATAAATGAGCTGAGTTTTCTTTTTGAAAGAAAAGTTTCGGGGAAGAAGACGTTTGAACTGAAATGTGGAAAATGAGGACAGGGTGAGGTGAGGTGGCAAGCACTCTAGCCTTGTCATGTCTGATGTTTTGCACTGGATCAGTTTTTGCTGTAGAGAACCAGGTTGCCCCCCTTCTGGGAGATATTTAATATCAGCTTTGTCTCGAGGTAGTGTTATAGTACGTTCCCAGGTTATCTCAATAAGAAACACCTTGAGATGTGCCAAGTGTATCTGGAGGGATTAAATAGCCCCAAGGTGAGCACTGTTGAGCTTCATCGGAAGGTAGTAAGAGCTGAAGGGGGGGGGGGTGGGGAGGGAAAGAATCATATATAAGCGGATCCCCTGGGGGGCTGGGAGATGGCTCAGTAGGTAACATGTTCACAACACAAGGATGAAGACATGAGTTTGTAGGCACAGTAGCCATGTAAAAGCCATGAATGCCCATGAATACCTAATATCTTAGAGCCGGGAAGGCAGAAACAGGACAACTTTGGAGTTAACTGGCCAGTCAGTGCAGTCCAGCCAATCACAGAACTCTGGATTCAGTGATAAGCCCTGTCTCAGATACAAGTAAGTAAACAAACAAATAGAAAAGTGATAGAGAAAGACACTTGACCTTTCATCTATAGACATGCATGAACACACACACACACACACACACACACACACACACACACACACTTCCTCTATACGGTCTTGAAGATTGACCTAAATTTGGAACTGGTGATTCTCTTGTCTCTACCTCTACATTGTTAAGTGCTAGGATTGCAGCCATAGATCACCACTGCAGTTTAATTGCTATTTCATTTTTATGATGAAATATCCATAGGAGGTTTTGTATTGTTATGATGCTACCTTTGGCCCTCACTCAAAAGCATGGACAGTAATATTCTTCCTGTGAAAAAAATAACACAGATTGCTAGACTTATATTTAGAAGTGGCCATCAGGGAGATGCAAATCAAAACAACCCTGAGATTTCACCTTACACCCATCAAAATGGCTAAAATCAAAACCTCAAGTGAGAACACATGCTGGAGAGGTTGTGGGGAAAGGGGAATCCTCCTTCATTGCTGGTGGGAATGTAAACTTGTACAACCACTTTGGAAATCAGTCTGGCGCTTTCTCAGACAATTAAGAATAGTGCTTCCTCAAGATCCAGCTATGCCACTCCTAGGCATATAGCCAAAAGATGCTCAAGGACATTTGCTCAACCATGTTCATAGCAGCTTTATCCATAATAGCCAGAAGCTGGAAATAACCCAGATGTCTCTCAACAAAGGAATGGATAAAGAAATTGTGGTACATTTACACAATGGAATACTACTCAGCAATTAAAAACAAGGAAATCATGAAATTTGCAGGCAAATGGTGAGATCTAGAAAAGATCATCCTGAGTGGGGTATCCCAGAAGCAGAAAGCCACACACAGTATATGCTCACTTATAAGTGGATACTAGACCTCTAAGAGGATAAACATACTAAAATCTGTACACCTAAAGAAGATAAAAAAGAAAGAGGACCCGGGATAAGATGATCAATCCTCACTTAGAAAGACAAATGGGATGGACATTGGATGTAGGAGAAAACAAGTAACAGGACAGAAACCTACTACAGAGGGCCTCTGAAAGACTCTACCTAGCAGTGTATCAAAGCAGATGCTGAGACTCATAACTAAACCTTCGGCAGAGTGCAGGGAATCATATGAAAGAAGGGGGAGTTAGTATGACATGGAGAGGATAGGAGCTCCACAAGGACCAAATATATCTGGGCACAGGGGTCTTTTCTGAGACTGATTCTCCAACAAAGGACGATGCACAGATATAACCTAGAACCCCTGCTTGGATGTAGTCCATGGCAGCTCAGTATCCAAGTGGGTTTTCCTACTAAGGGAACAGGGACTGTTTCTGACATGAACTCAATGGCAGGCTCTTTGACACCTCCATTCCCTCCCATGAGAAAGGAACAGCCCTGCTAGGCCACAGAGAAGGACATAGCAGCCAGTCCTGAAGAGACCTGATAAAGCTAGGAAGGATGGAAGGAGAGGAGGACATCCCCTATCAGTGGACTTAGAGGGGAGCAGGGAGGAGATAAGGGAGGGAGGATGGGATTGGGAGGGAATGAGGGAGGGAACTACAGCTGGAATACAAAGTAAATAAACTGTAACTAATATAAAAAAATAAAAATTTAATTAAAAAAGGAGTGGCTGATAAGTTCTAATAATATCACAAATACTTATCTACTTAATAATGCACATGAAATAATGTTTTATCCTTCAAATTTGTCTTCATAAGAAATGTTTGGGCCATGGTGTTTGTAGTTTTTACAACTGTATTACTGTCTATATTCTGAAGAGCTAAGTCATTATAATTTTGACATCTAGCTAAATGAGATTTTTTTTTTTTACACACACGACATAGTAATCCTTTAATAATTGTCAAACTCCGAAAGCAGCTCATATTTTGGCAATCTAGAACTCTTCTCAACAAAGTAGCGAGTAATGAAATGGGATTTTTCAAATAGGGAATTCTACTTGCCTTAAGACTGTGTACACACTTCATCTGAGCTCACATCATTCTGCCCCTCTTAAAACAGGAAACCACTTAAGATCCCTCTGAAATGACCTCTGAGTGCTGATGGCTCAGGAGAATCAGTGATGTGAAGAGACAAATGTTGAGGGACGGATGCGTTCCAAAGGCCGGGGAAGAAAGCCGATAGAGTCGCTCGCTCTCTGCCTATGACACATCCCAGCTCCTGGGAGGAAATCAAGAGCGGAAGCTGGGCGGCCATGAAGATGAGTCATAAGGAAGGAGACAGCTAGCATTAGGAAGCCAACAGCCGCAGGCAGAACAATGGAAGCCGTGAGAGGCTATTTTTGTTTGGTTTCCACAATTAATTGTACCTGGTGGAGCTGACAAGTATGCGCTGCCTTCTCTCAATCTTCTATCCCGAAAAGTGGAACGTTTCTACGTCAAAAGCCAGTATCTCTTTCCTGTTTGAGAATGATTAAAATGCCACTGTACTCTTTCATGTGTTTATCTCAGAAGGAGTTTATTGCAAGACAAAAGCATCCAAACGTTGAAAAATGGCAAGAGCATTACTGGGCTTCTATTGCTGCTGCCTAAAGCTGAATTGACAACTCTGATGTCCTGTGGACCTTCCTGGCAGTAGGCATGCCAAAGGATAGCCAAAGGCCTTCAGCAGCAGATGCTTTGCATAGATACAGTTGTATTTTTTCCTTATGTTTAAAATTTTCAACTACACGTCCATAAAAATAAGAATTCATTCAGGAAAAAATTTAGTTATCCCTGAAATTTTATCACTCCTTGTCAAACTGCCCCAAAGTTGAAACAGGTTTGAATTTAACATTATCATATCAGAAAATAAAATTTGAGACAGAATTCTGAACATTACATGAAAATGTTTGTCAGTGTGCTAATCCTGGCATATCATGATCATTTGCTAATATCTTCCCAATCAACATTGGCCCTTTGGAGCCATGAAGAGACTGAATAATTTTCCTAAGTTTGAAACATCTCTTAGGTTGTAGTACAGAGGGTAGCTATGGAGGGATAAGGAGATCAGTAGGATTGGGGTGCATAGTGTGAAATTCACAAAGAATCAATTTTAAAATGTTTAAAAAAGGAAAAAAAGAACTTTTTTCAAGATTGAAAGGCATTCTTACCTGAATGAGCACATGTATCACAGCGGCCGTAGGGTTGACATCAATGAGCAATGACTAAGGTTGACTCCAATGAGCAATGGCTTGTAATGCCTTGAGTAATGTGGGCTTCCTCAGGTGCCTCTTTTTAAACTGGTTGTCTTGGAATTCCAGAAGGGCAGAGACAACAGGAAAAATCTTAATCATGTCAGCAGGGTTCATCACATATTGATGGGAGAAAGAGATGGACCATTACAAGAAAGTATAGACACAACTAAGTTACGGGGGACAGCCAAGTCTGCAGGGAAATGACAAACTGAAGAGGAGAAAAGTAGGAAAAATGACCACAGATTACTCCCATTCTTGCACACCCTCAAAGACAGCTCTAGTTTCTCATCTCTAAAAAGTGATTACATTTTTCTAGTCTTTTTCCCCCCCAAATGCACCCATGTAAGCACAAAAATTATGATGCTCTTGACAGCCATTAGCTGCTGTGGGACTTCAGTATTTATTCTATTTCTTTCTAATGAATTTTTTTAGGGTATATGATATTGTATCTCTTAAATACAATCTGATGTTTTAGGACATGGTTTATGTAGTTTCTTCCACTATTACTTTGAGTAGAGGATCAAAACATAGCTTAAAGGGGCCTTGTGGATGTAACTCAAGTGCTTGCCTGCATGCATGAAGTCTGAGATTTGGTTCACAGCATAAATAAAACAGTTAGATGCTGGCTGAGTCCGACCCAGCCTGGACTATGTGAGACCCTACATCACCAAACAAGCAAACATCAACCAAACAAAATCAAACAGAAAAGAAAACTATTACAAAGACTTAGGAACTCATTTCTCTTGAAGTTCATGCACAGAAAAGTTTGGTTCTTCATCTCCTGTTCTTTCCATGCTCTGAAGCTGCTCATTCTCCCACAACCTAGCTCTTCTGTTGTTGTGGGGGTTTTTTTGTTTGGTTTTCTTTTCTCAATATAAAATATGAATTATTATGGACTGAGAAATTTCTTATCAAAACTTCTTCCCAAGGTACAGTTACTTTTTATACATTTATTTAAGACATCTTTTAAAAGTTACCCTACATTTTTTCACGCAATAATGTCTTGGAATTTACTCTGTATTATAATGTTTACTTTTCTGAATATACCTTTTAAGTCTTGTTTAATATTTCAAAATCACATGTGAGAAGCATAGCCTTATTCTTTCCTTGTGCTATTCCAGTACATTTGTGTTATATTTGGTGCTATGATCATCAGAAGACTTCATTATCTTCTGAGACGACCATTTATATAGCCAAACTGCAATGTTACTTGAAATATTTTGACTTCAGGCTGATGTGCAGTGCTCCTCTACAGTGGTTTGTGTGTCGAAGAGAACATATGTGCCTGTGTGAGGTACACATGTATGAGACAGAGACAGTGAGAGAGTGAACAGGGAATAGCAGGTATTAAAAAACAATTACTTAGAGTAAGCCACGATTGCTTAAGTATGCTTAAGATGAATGTGAGTTGCAGGCCTTTGATGATGTAATTTATGTCTTAACTATTCCAATAAAGCCCAGATGAGCTCACACTGCTCCCCACTTCCTCCTCCTGTCCCCCACCCCGTGTTTTCATTTTGGTATTATTTACACAGTTTTAGATCTCATATGTTCTTTCCATTTTATGACTTTTAACCAGTTTATATTAAAGTCTT
Organism: Psammomys obesus; assembly: GCF_907164565.1. Classification (NCBI taxonomy): domain Eukaryota; kingdom Metazoa; phylum Chordata; class Mammalia; order Rodentia; family Muridae; genus Psammomys; species Psammomys obesus. The sequence continues at coordinate 24,214,505 of NW_026596095.1, forward strand.
ATGAGCCAGCCTTTGCTTCCCATTTTGCATCACCTTTTATTCACTCAGTTTCCCCATCTCTTGATTTGTCTCCTGAGGCTGGTGCGAACGGTAGTCCGTCCTGATTCTTGCAGGTCTGTCTGTGGTGTTTACTGAGCTGAGCACTGTGATCAGGCATGGAAATCATTGCTCACATATGTCTCCCAGGGTGCTCCATGTCACAGTGTTTCTTCACTGTCTTCCGGGAGGTAATGAGTGTGGGGAGTCTGACATCAGCTTAGTTTTCTTTCATGAAGTGACCTTGACATTTCTTCCTGCTCTCAAAGATAGTTTGTCTTTAAGATGAGATGTTTTCAACTTAAGCCTCAAAGTTGCCTATTCTGTTCTCTGATGCAATCTTCCATGGGTCATGCTTTCCTCTTCCAGAGATTTTGTAACCAGAGATTTCAGGGTTTTTGTTTGTTTGGTTTTGTTTTTGAAAGAGGGTGGCCTTAAGCTTCCTATTTAGCCAAGGATGGCCATGATCTTCCTGCCTCTACCCTCTGAGTGCTGGAATGACAAGGCCCACATTTGAAAAGACCTTGTTTCTTTTCACCCTTTACTGCGCTTTTATTTTTCTGGTGTTGGGGCTCATACCCAGAGCTTTAAGCAGGTACCCTAGCCACAAACTGCATTGCCAGCTTTCTCAATGTGTTTTTTTCACTGTTCTCAGCCCTTCTTTTGATCCTGTCCTTTAGACTTGTTTTTTAAAATAATTCTTTTGTTAGTTAGTTTGTGTCACTGGATTCCAGTAGTTCCTATGTTACTGTCACAGGCTTGATATCATTGTCTCCTGCCTACTCACATCATACTGACTATTTCATTCATAACTATAATCACTTCAAACTGTCATGGAGAAATGTATAGTTAATTTAAAAATTATTATTTTTTAATTTATTACAATTTGTTCACTTTGTATCCCAGCTGTAGCCCCTCCCTCATTCCCTCCTAATCTCACCCTCCCTCCCACTTCTCCCATGCCTCTCCCCCAGTCCACTGATAGGGGAGGCTCTCCTTCCTTTCCTTCTGACCTTAGCCTATCAGGTCTCATCAGGACTGTCTGCATTGTCCTCCTCTGTGGCCTGGCAAAGCTGCTCCCCCATCAGGGGCAGGTGACCAAAGAGCCAGCCACTGAGTTCATGTCAGAGACAGCCCCTGTTCCCATTACTAGGGTACCCACTTAGACACTGAACTGCCATGGGCTACATCCGTGCAGGGGTTCTAGGTTATCTCCATGAATGGTCCTTGGTTGGAGTATCAGTCTCAGAAAAGATCGCTTAATAGAGGATAAACATACTAAAATCCGTACACCTAAAGAAACTAAGCAAGAAGGAGAACACTGGGTAAGATGCACATTCCTCATTCAGAAAGGCAAATAGGATGGACATCAGAGGAGGGAGAAAACAGGGATCAGGACAGGAGCCTTCCACAGAGGGCCTCTGAAAGACTCTACCCAGCAGGGTATTGAAGCAGATGCTGAGACTCATAGCCAAACGTTGGTTACAGTGCAGGTAATCTTATGAAAGAAGGGGGAGGTGAAAGACCTGGAGGGGACAGGAGCTCCACAAAGAGAGCAACAGAACCAAAATATTTGGGCTCAGGGGGTCTCTTCTGTATATTTAGTTTTATCCTTTTTTTTGGCAACTTTTTTTTCTGGAGACTTTCCTCTGAAAGTGATTTCCTTTTCTGTTATTCTGCATTTTGATAGGTTTTAAACTTTTGAAACAGCTGTATAAGTACCACATGTTGTGTTTAAAAAGTACTATATAGTGGATGGCTTAACTACAGACTCTTATTTTTTTCACATTTTGTAAAAAAAAAAAAAAAAAAAATCACCAGGGCCCTGCTTCATGTGAATCCTGTATGGACCTTCACTCTTTGCTTCCTGCTTCTAGCTCCTGGTGATTTTCCAGCAAAGTAAGTCCTTCAGCTTCAGCCATTCTCCTTTTGGGTCTCTCTGTCTTCTCAGGAGGGTACTTACAGCACTGGACTTAACTTAGCTGCTTGCTGCTCCAATAGTTACCACATCACAACTAATTACGTACAACCACTCTGGCTCTAAATAAATTCACATTTTGAAGTATTTAATATGAAACTCCTTTATACATTTGGGGGTACACACATAGCATATTGGAGCTATAATATGGCTTTGTTGTCATTACTCAAATTCCATTGTTTCCTTGGAAACAGAGTGCTTGCAAGTGAGAATCCAAGATATGAAGTTGCCAGGGCTTGAAGTAAGGGGATATACATCTATAGAATCTAAAAATCTTTTTACTTTAGAAAACAACAGTTACATTACAGAAAAGAAATAGAGACTTAATACATCAACTATCTGCTGCAAGAATGCTTGGGAGATAAGATACTTCCAGTGTCTAATGCTTACAGGTGTCTGTACCTTGGTAACTTAGGTACTTTGGACACAGGACTATGTGTGGTACTTTACAGTTACTATAGTAACAATGGGATACTTGCCACCTTTGGATAAGTAAAGGAACAATATCATGGTAAAGGGTGATGACTTCTACTTAACAAAGAAATCATGATATTTACAGGCAAATGGTGGGATCTAGAAAATATCATCCTAAGTGAGGTATCCAAGAAGCAGAAAGACACACATGGTATATACTCACTTATAAGTGGATGTTAGACATATAATATAGGATAAACATATTAAAATCTATACACCTAAAGAAGCTAAGCAAGAAGGAGAACACTGGGTAAGATGATCAATCTTCATTCAGAAAGGCAAATGAGATGGACATTGGAAGAGGAAGAAAACAGGGAACAGGACAGGAGCCTACCACAGAGGAACTTTGAAAGACTCCACCCAGCAGGGTATCAAAGCAGATGCTGAGACTCATAGCCAAACTTTGGGCAGAGTGCAGGGAATCTTAGGAAAGAAGGGGAGACAGAAAGACCTAGAGGAGATAGGAGCTCCACAAGGAGAGCAACAATAAGAAATCTGGGCCCAGGGGTCTTTTTTGAAACAGATACTCCAACCAAGGACCATGCATGGAGATAACTGAGAACCCCCTAGACATATGTAGCCCATGGCAGTTCAGTGTCCACATCGGTATCCCTAATAAGGGGAACAGGGACTGTCTCTGACATGAACTCAGTGGCTGGCTCTTTGATCACCTCCCCCTGATGAGGGAGCAGCCTTACCAGGCCACAGAGAAAGACAATGCAGCGAGTCCTAATGATAGGCTGGAATCAGATGGAAGGGGAGGAGGACCTCCTCTATCAGTAGACTTGGAGAGGGGCGCGTGAGGAGATGAGGGAAGATTGGGAAGGAATGAGGGAGGGGGCTACAGCTGGGATACAAAGTGAATAAACTGTAAGTATTATTAAAAAATTTAAAAAAGAGTGATGATTTAATCAGTAAATCCCACTTTTTGAAAATGGGCCAGAAATATATGATTCCAGATATAAATGAAACCTAAACTTATCGCATACAATGTGAACCGCTGGTCCACGTAGGGCTTGGTGTATGTATCTCATCCGATTTTGAACACGTACAACAGTCGTGTTCTTCCCACTGGTGTTTGCACAGCAAGCCTTGGTTTATTGGGATGCGCACAGTACAAGTGCCATTTCTGTGACCACAAGATCTTAGCATATAGGTGTATAGTGTATACACTACAGTGTATAGTGTATAGTATGATAGGCCATCAGGTCAACTCCACCTTGATTTACTCTGTATTGACATTTTGCTTCTGCTGCCACCAGGGCTTTCAAAGGAGATTATGCCCAAAATTAAGCCTCTATTTTATAACCTGAGATAAATTCAACCCTGTTCCATTTTTAATAGATCTCCATGTATTCACATGCACCTGGCTCAAGATATAAACCATTTTATGAAATCTAGGTGATTTTCACCAGCAGCTAAATCTTTTGTGATGCTTTCCTTAAGCCCTGATGGAGAACAGAGCTGCTTTGTTTCTATGGTAATGCCCTGAGAGATGACAATCTGGAGCTTTCCGAGGAGATGTCTCTGTTCACGCCAGAGCCACCCAGGAGAGAAACAAGTACTCTAAAACCTTGTGGCCCTTATGCCCCGGTGCTGCCAACTGAGGAACCCAAGTCTACTAATTAGCTCTCACAGTTACAGGAGTCATTCAGGCAGTTCTCTCGTGCTCTCATCTAACCTGATCCCTCTTCACTATTTCCTCAGACTCTGAAAGAACGGGCCCCAGACCCAAACGTCCTACCAATTTCAGGCCGGTTAGTACTGTTAAAGAACTTTTGATTCTATTTGATAAATTGGTTCCAAGACTTCCCATCCATTTAAAGCTGTTAAAATCCTGTAATCTGCAACTTGCAGCCAACCGAGTTTACACACCACAAATCTCATCTTCCTTCAAGCACAAAAATCTCAAATCCCCTAAGTAAAATGTTTAAGGCAACAGTGCATACCTGTCATGTCTGAGGCAAAGATTTAGTGGGACTGGCATATGTTTCCTGTAGGTTTGGTTCCGAATTTAGTTACATTGTTCATTCTTCAAGCCAAAGAATGTTCTAACAATGATCCCCAAGTTTGGCATAAAAATAACCCTACTGATTTAGTTGTTGTTAATGTGAGTTCTCAACATTCTTCCTTCACTCAGGATTTATAATGTGAGTTTACTTTTCATGTTCGGGGAGATGAAAGTTAGCTACGTGAAATGAGGAAGATGTGACAACCTCTCTGAGAAACTGTTAAAAACTGAGAAAACGTGAAAAGTAATTGATGTGCGAACTGCAGTCTGTCTTTACTGTTTACTGTTCCGGTCCATGTTCACATGCTATTTTCAGACCCACAGTCTGGTTTCCTCTTAACCCAGTCCCTTCGCCTCAGTGCCTTCACCAGCTGGGGACAAAACACTGCCCAGTTTCCCACTTTTTGCTCCCAGGCAAGCTTCTTGCAAGCCACTGCCTTTACCATCTTCATTTCTCTTTGTCCCCTCGATCACTGCAGACTGTCCTCAAGTGCTGTTTCTCTTCACTTAAGTCATTAACGACAATATTAGTGCCCAAACCAATGCATGCATTTAAGATTTGATTGTGTTGCATCTTCCTGTAGCTCCCCTTTGAGGCCTTCCATGAGCGCCCACTCTTTTGCTTCTATTCTTTCATAGCCCTAATTATCTCTGGAGAAGCCCAAAGTCTCTAAATTGTCTCAGAACCAGCTTCCTCTTTATTATTTCTTCAGGTTCATCTTTCCTGCTTTTCTCTAGCAGTTTTCTATGTCCTTCAGCACTCAGCATAACCAACAATAGCCAGTGATTTGGACCTTGTAAATCTGTTATCTTTGCTTGAATGTTTCTAAAACATCCTTTTCCTTACCCTTGAGTTTCAGTTTGGTAATCATTTCTTGCAGGAAATCTCAGATTTCTTTTGTGGTCTTGTGAACATTTGTCTACAGGATAATCTCAGAGCCCTTATTGGTTTACCATGGCTGGGTTTTTTGTTTTGTTTTGTTTTGTTTTGTTTTGTTTTTGTTTTGTTTTTTGTGAGTTTTTGGTCTAATTTCAAAGGATATCAACAGTTATCTAATGAGGATACTTCAATGGTCCTCCCTTTTTCAACTACTTTTCTATGTCAGGTCAGTGGTTCCTCTTAGACAACATTCTTCTCCACAAACTAAACAAACCAATCCCTGCATATCATATCAGACTAAATATACAGGTTGCCATATTGAGCAAATGAAAAATTTGTCTCTTATTATGCAAGACAGATTACAAAAAGAAAATTATTATACCATATTTTTCAGTTTTCTTGAAGGATGAAGTTTTTTGCAAACATTGTTATGATGATTTAATAAAAAGAGGTTTAAATAAGTTACTAAATTCATGGTTGACAATTAATTTTCAACTACATTAGCAAGTTTGTCCCAGCAATTTGTAACAATGGGAAAGTACCCTGATAAAATGGTGGCTGTGTGAGTGCCATAAAGAAGTGCCAGGCATTTAGATAGGCTCGTCAACACAAATGTTTATATTAGTGATGAAAGGGAACATGCAGAGCTAGCTCCTGTACAAATAGGTGCGGTATAACGCGAATAAAAAGTGTTTGGCAAAAGCCAACACTTGCTCATACTGAAATATATCACAATTAGGAACAGAGGCAACACCTTCAGTATAGCAGAGCTGTTTACTTCAAATCTAGTTGATGCTGTAGCTTACTTTTTGATAAGATTGTTTTTTCTGTTGTTGTTTTCTGAGTTCTTATAACCCCTCCCAAGAATTTATTTATTTATCATGGTTCTCCAAAAAAACATATGTATGAACATGTATTATCAAAAATTATTTAATGTAAAATTGCATAATTGTGTCAATTATTTGTGTTATCTATAGTGTGAGTGAGGATGCTGATGGTGATATATATATATATATCGGTTTCTGCAGTTATGGAGGCCAAGGTGCCTGGAGTGAAATGGTTTGAGAATGAGCAGGGCCCCCTAAAGGAAGCCGAGTCTAAGAACAGGAATTCAGTTGTTCAGCTGTAGACATGGATACTTCAGCTTCAACGGGACAAATTCTCTCTCTTTCTCTCCTCCTCAGACTCTCAAAGGACAGGACATGCCTGTCCCCAGCTTACCAGAGCCTACATTCTATCAGTTGTTCATCATCAGACTTGGCTATTTTCACTGATCAGTTATTCAAGCCTTTTTCCCTCTTGTATCTTTTTAATTTCTCATAGCATTTCAACCACACACATTACTTTAACCGTTTCTCTATCAGACAGTGAGAACTGGGACTTAGTTTTTTATCTTCTTTACTAATTTAATTTAATCTAATTGACTAACTCTTCTCATATAGATTCGAAGTTACTAACATCTTAATTTTAGACAACATTTAATCAGTTTCCGCTTGATTCTAACTTATCTGCTATCTGTTTATTCACGGTGGCTATACTTTCTCTGTCAGGCTCTTACTTGCTTCTTCAAACATGTTAGGAATAGCTTTGAGGACTACATTTTTTTACCATAAATCTTATATTTTTATGTGTAGTCATTTTATTACATGCTGAATATTGTTTATGAAACAGAGACTTTTAATTTTGATATATATATCAAAATTGATATATATATATCCCATCATGCTTAGAGATTATATATATTATATATATATATATATATATATAAGCATGATGGTTTTTCAGTACAGGAAACAGTTATCTATGTCTGGAATCACCTTCTTAATTCTAAAACTCCGACTGAGGTAGTGGTTGAAAGTTTGCCTTTTCCCCCATGGCTTTCTAGCTATAAATTTCACCCAGTCTCCTCCATGTCTCCCTTGTTTACGTGTAATTCAAGGTTCAGCCAAGGACCTGAGTAGAATTTACAGTTCTGGGAACAGTTTGCTCATTCTAGCTTCACTTACAAAGTATGTTCTTTGACTCCTCTTGTCAGTAGCAGCTTAGTCTCTGCTTGTGTTTCCCACACAGTATGCCCACAAGAAAGAGAATCCACAAGTCCAAACCCACCTACTATGGTTTTAAGAATTGATCTCCCTGAAATATTGAATCACTCTTGACCTCTCTCCAGTGCTTTCATATAATGGGAGGGAAACCACTAATAGCTTTTAAGGTTTTTCTTTAGGACAGCAACTGACATTTCTCTGACTTATGTGCTAAAATTAATTACATTTGGGACAAATATTTCAGAAGCTTTTAGATGGGAAACTGTAGTGTTGTCATATTTATAGAGGAGCTCTGTCCTGGAAAATGAAGTGCTATTCTCCACCCATGTCTTTCATTTTCGTGTGTTCACACTCTCCTAACCTTGAAGATCCTCAGTCTGCGTCAGGTGGGAGCCTCTGCCAGCTTGTTCTGGAGAGACAACCTTCTGTTCTCACACTGGAGAGGCAAGCACTTTAACCACAAAGAAATCTCCGAAATTTGGGCATATCAATATGTATGTCTATCTCTCATCACAAACAAAATATTTGGAGTAATGGCTATGTAAAACTATTGGCCAGTAATCAGAGGGAAAGTTTAGTCTTTGGGGAGTCGACATTATAGTAATGTTTTAGAGGCAAGAAGGTGGTAGCTGTGAAGAATTACATAACAAGCCTCAAGTCATACCTAGAGGACGGAAGGTCATGGAACAAAAATACTTCCGGCTCTTATTTATTTCATACTGCCCATTAACTTACAACCTTGCCCGACCTGTTTCACTAGGCTGGGAGAAACTTCTATCTGCAAAATACAGAGACCATTACAGAAAACCACAACTGATCAAAATGCTGAGAACAGCTAATGATAGCGTGCCCAAACCCAGTGTATACATTATAATCCAGCTCCTGCACCCAAGACTCAGGGAACATGGAGAAAGAGTTTGCAGAAAGATTTTTAAGAAACCTGCTGCAATCTCTTGGAAATGACAGGGAAGCTACATGCATGATAAACATTGTGGCTGCCTAAACCGGACCTGAACAACAACACCAATAGACATGCTATTGTGGAAGCAGGATATTGCACTGGGTCCTATCCCTAAACAAAGAACCACAGGCAAATAGGAAACACTGAGAAATGAAGACTAGGAAGAGAATACCAATTGGCTATTCAATACCAACTGGTCAACCCTGAAAACATATGCATACAAGCAACACTAAACCGACTCAGGAGATTTTCTTTATATATTTATGCATTCATATGTATGTGTGACAATAACAAGGAAAAAGATGCCCCTAACGAGATTGAGTGGGGAGTGGTATATACAGCAGAGCTTGGAGGGAGGAACAAATGACGTAATTATATTTAAATTAGAAAAATAAAAGTAGATATATTTTAAGTGTTATTTGTTATATTCTTTAAGACACCCCCTTTCCTCTTCTTTTTCTTTTGGAGCATATGTTTGGTTTAACAGAAAATACTAAAGGTATTTTTGCTTGCAGATGCCCTTTTTTCTCTCCAGCACAGCATTGGTTTTGCTTTCTCTGAAAACATGAAGAGAGTCTCAGTGGCTTCCAAGGACATGAATTATTTAATATTTTATATTAGTTCACCTCATTTAGTGGAGTGTCCTTGGGACATATTCATTACACAGGAAGGATGTCAGGGGGAACATTTTAAGAACTATAATAATAATAATAATGGCCAAGCAGAAATCTGAAATCATTGTAAACAACTCTGTGCTCTCAGATTGCATTAAAGAGCATGGAATATTCACAAAATGATCATGAGGCTTTTAACTTGGCAGAGTTTATTCAAAATGTCCAAATTACTTATTTTCATCCCACCCTGAATAAACTGAGCAGATTCAATTACCTGATGCCTTGCTTTGAAGTACTGTAATCCAAGCCCTTGTTAATATACCCCTTCTGTTGTTTGATTATGTCATTCTGCAAGAGCAAAGTTATAAAACCAAGCCTTGAAATGCACAATAATGTTGAGTTAGGGAGATGCGCTTGAAGTAGATTGAAGTTAATTAGGAACTTCCCACTTGCCTCTCTTTTATCCTTCATTCTTGTTACCGGATTGTGCCACAACCAAGCAGTACATTGCCATTTTCAGCAAAACCAGGAGAATTAATTTTCTGCATGTGCCCTTCTCATCACCACATCAGAAAGAGCGAATTGAAATTCTAGTCGTTGGCTGGGTCTGTCGTGGCAGATGTTTTTCAAACAATCTGCTACCTTGAAAGCAGTGTACCCTGACAGCCTGCCCGGCCAGTGCACAACTCTGTTATTGTAGTTGAAGTCAACACAGAGCATAATAATCCTTTACAGCTAGCTGTCAAGTGTCTGACTGAACAAAACTACAGACTCCAGACTGTACTATCTAACACCATGTTCTAAGCACTACGATGAGAAGTCTTGTGTTAATTGTCTAAGGGAATGAGAATCCTTGGAGAAGTTAGTAATGACACCTGCTTTGTCCTATATAAGGGTAGATACTTGCCTGGATCTCTGACTCTGCAGCATCTTGTCAAGCCACAATGAAGTCACCATTAGCATACACAAATGGACCACTGCATATTTATAAGAGAGGAATAATGCTAGTCAGATTCCGTGAGAAAGAGAGAGTTTAAAAGCTCCCTGTTTCTCTTTCATCGAATGCAATAATGTCTCTGGCTTTTCATTATGCTACTAATTATTTCCAATCATCATCATCTATGCACGTGTGTACACAAACATATGGCATCATGTATGTATATATATATATATATATATATATATATCATCCTATATATGTTTTTACATATATATGATAGAAAGAGGGAGAAGAGAGAGGAAAGGGAGGAAAGAGAGGAGAGAGAAAGGCTAACAAAAAATGGTCTGAGCTTTAGAAACTTAACCAGTATACCAAGAAAGAAAAAAAATACTCAGTTTGAAATAAAAGGATAAAGAAAAGAAAAACCACTTTTCTGGTCACATATTTTTAAAAACCCTTGGAAAAAAAATCCTAACTATTAACTTGTGAACTGGAAATCCATCGTGGTCAAGCTTTCCACTTTGCTTGTGAGGAATTAAGGTCTAAAGGAGAGCAGCGATTTGAGGGCACGAGTTAGAAAAGTGATAACGTTGCTGGATCCACTGACTATAAACTTATGGACTTTTAGGATTTACAAACCACGTCTGGTGGATCACAAATATAGCTCACATCACTGAAGACTCTGAGTACCAGAAAAAAAAATGACAAACTGTGAGGTGACAATAGAATGCAAATAAGAAATAGTTTTTATGGAAGCAGTAAAACAGGCTTCTCTTGAGATCCGACTCTAAAGATCATAAGAAAAGTGTTTTAGAAGAAAAGAGGTGAAGAAAAGTTTTAGGCAGTAACAGTGAAAGGTACCTGAGTAGGAAAGTCCCTGAGCTGGAGTGATGGCAACTCCCAGACGGCAAAAAGTTAAAGGAAATATGCATGAGAACGTTGCTATATTCAAAATTTCCTTACCATTGAACTTTAAGAGACAATTCAAGCATCTGGTGAAGAGAAGTCTGAAATTCATGTATCGTAATTACTAGAAGTTAAATAAAGCATCCTTTAATGCCATTGATTTGCTTCACTGTTTTTTGCCGGAAATCCATCTGCAGCCCTCCCATTGCCTTAAGGATATAATCAAATTTCTTTGTAGAACATATATACTTTTTAAGCTATTTTCTTTTAAAATTTCTACTTGGGAGAGGCGTAAGGGAAGAAGATGGAGGGAGGGTGGGATTAGGAGGAGACAAGGGAGGGAGCCACAGCTGGGATAAAAAGTAAATAAATTGTAATAAATAATAATAATTTACAAAGAAATAAAAATGTGATTAAGGCTCTAAAATGATAATAAAGTTACGAGCCATTAGGGAAATGCAAATCAAAACAACCCTGAGATTTCACCTTACACCCATCAGAATGGCCAAGATGAAAAACTCAAGGGACAACACATGCTGGAGAGGTTGTGGAGAAGGGAACCCTTCTCCACTGCTGGTGGGAATGTAAACTGGTACAACCACTCTGGAAATCAATCTGGTGCTTTCTCAGACAACTAGGAATAGCGCTTCCTCAAGATCCAGCCATACCACTCCTAGGCATATACCCAAAAGAGGCGCAAGTACAGAAAAAGGACATTTGCTCAACCATGTTTGTAGCAGCTTTATTTGTAATAGCCAGAAGCTGGAAACAGCCCAGATGCCCCTCAACTGAAGAATGGATGCAGAAACTGTGGTACATCTATACAATGGAGTATTACTCAGCAATGAAAAATAAGGAAATCATGAAATTTGCAGGTAAATGGTGGGACCTGGAAAGGATCATCCTGAGTGAGTTGTCCCAGAAGCAAAAAGATACGCATGGTATATACTCACTCATATAAACATACAATATAGAATAAACCCACTAAAATCTGTACATCTAAACAAACTAAGCAAAAGAGAGGACCCTAACTAAAATGTTCAATCCCCATCCTGAAAGGCAAAGAGGATGGACATCAGAAGAAAAAGAAAATAGGAAACAACCTCGGAACCTGCTACAGAGGGCCTCGGAAAGCCAGAAGAAAACAGGAAACAACCTTGGAACCTGCCACAGAGGGCCTCTGAAAGCTTCTGCAGTATAGACTGTCAAAGCAGATGCTGAGCCTGATGGCCAACTGATGGGCAGAGTGAATGGAATTTTATGTAAGAAGTGGGAAATAGTAAGAGCTGGAGGGGATGGGAACTCCACAAGGAGAGCAGCAGAACAAGATAATTTGAACACAGGGAACTTCCCAGAAAATCATAGTCCAACCAAGGACTATTCGTGGAGATGACCTGGAACCCCTGCACAGGTGTAGCCCATGGCAGTTCAGTGTCCAAGTGGGTTACATAGTAATGGAAAGAGGGACTGCCTCTGACATAATCTGATTGGCCTGCTCGTTGATCACTTCCCCCTGAGGGGGGAGCAGTCTCACTAGGCCACAGTAGAGGACAATGCAGCCACTTTTGATGAGAACTGATAGACTAAGATCAGAAAGAAGAGGAGAACCTCCCCTATCAGTGGACTTGGGGAGTGGCATGCATGCAGAAAGGGGAGGGAGGGTGGGATCGGGAAGGGAGGAGGGAGGGGCTTATGGGGGGATACAAAATGAATAAAGTGTAATTAATAAAAAAAAGTTATGAGCCATATGCCTGAAAAAATAATTCTATTCCATTCCATGTGCAGCTTTTGCACCCTTTTTTCTTGTAGTCCGGAAGCTGCACCATGGCTGTTTCCTGAAGTGTCTCCTCAGAGTGCTGGCAGAGTGCACCGTGCCACCTTCCTTCTGAAAATGTGCCATGCTGAGCCACAGGCACCTGCTTCCACTGTGCTGGGTAGAAAGGCCGCTGCACACCACTTGTTATAACCTGAAGCCAAGTGGATGCCCCCTTAGTATTTCTGAACAGACAGGCAAAAGGATGAACACACAGAATTCTCACTTCATCAGGATTCTACTTAGTTGGAATAATATGACTTCAAGAATTCCTTAGAAACTCTAATTCATTCCTTGTAATTTCTTGCTTTCTTGCCTTCTTTACCTTTTTTTTCTGGCATGCAATTGAAGTGTTTAATATATATACACATATATATATACGTATATGTATATATACATATATATATATGTATATATATATATATATATATATTAAGATTCTACAAGATCCATAGGTTGTATTATATATTAAATTACAAAAAACCTTCCAAAGAGGTAAGTAAGCTCTTTAGGTTAAATTTTGATACTATAAAGCCCATTATGAAAAGCAAATGAATTTTGCTTTAGTTCAAGTAAGAACTAATTTATGTAATGTGGAAGAGTATGGGCTGAAGTAATTGCTCAGTAGGTTTTCATAAAAGCCCAAATTCATCCACTGTAGAAAATTGTTGACATTTAAGGAGTAGCATACAGACAGGGAGACTGAGAAAGAAAAGGAGATTGGCTTTGCTATAAAGGAAGAGCATACTAAAGAAAATGTATTAAGGCATACTTTATTCAAATATTAAATTATTTTCAGAAAATTTGTATGCTTTCTTTGTAGCGATAGCACACTTGAGCAGAGCCACTCAATTCCAGTTTTACATATAGCCAAATACGTGGGTCTTACAGCAATATCTGACCTCCTGTGAAAGATAAGCTAATATAAAACTGCTGCCCAGTACTGTTGGAACCAAAGATAAAGATGCATTATGAATTAATTTTGGAATATTCTTAATATTTGTAACTAAAATATTCAAGCACAGATCTTAATTCATACAGTAACAAAATTATACCTGTTAACATATTAAGATACTAAATTTGATAAAAAATATTATTATAGTTAGTCTGGAAGCGGGATCCTTAAAGACCTTGTTATTATTACTATTATTATTTACATGGAAATAAATTAATAATCAACAGAAACTGACATATATGTCCTATTTCTGATTATAAGTGGAAGTAATTTACATATAAAATACTTAACAAAGACTACAAGTGACAATTGGATCCTGTGCTTTCTACAAGTAAAACAAAAGATTCCTAAATGTTTAAAAAAATGAAATAGACACAGGTGCAAGGACTATGTACACAGTTTTATTGGCAAATGAGATAGGAGTCTGGTCACAAAATGCCAAGGGAAGATCCTCTAAAGTACAGTTTTGAACAAGATTACAGTGCTATTATCTATCAACTGACAGCAGAGTGAAACCTTTCATCAGACAGAAATTACAGGGCGTGTTTGAAAACACACGGGTCATGTGAGACTTGGCTTCTCTTAGTCTAAGACACAAAGCTCATAAAGTTCAGAGATGCTAAGGTTTCAATATGTGCACATCTTGCCTTCCAGGTTCCCAGCTGATATCCCATTAACATGCTTCAAATTTCTGCTTCGACGATAGAATCACATCATTTGCATAAAAAGTTTTGCTCCTAGCCTACCTTCCATACATTTCTATGTGAATAACAAGTGCAGATTCCTTGATCCGTAATCAATTAGGTTGTTTCTGTGGAAATTGGTTACTCATAGGTTGCCAGACATTTCTGCCTTAATTATTTACAGATAGAAAAATGTGTCATGTCTCCTTCTGGTGTCTCAGTGGCAAACCTGTGATTTGCAAAATCGACAACACAAACAAAGAATTCACCAATAAAGTAGAAAGTGTTGCAAAGAAATGGAAAGCGGTAATGCTGTTGGAAAAGAATGTCAATGTTGACACTTGCCGGAGGGTTTTGAGATGTACAGCCAGGTAAAATGAGGAAGGTCAGACATCAGTATATGTGAGGAAAGTAGAAGGGGTTGAAATGAGGATGATATCCTGGACAGCAAAAACCATGATGTCAAAGGAAATACATTTTATAATAAGGAAAGCGTAGAGAATTAAATGTGAAGGGTTGTAATGTAGGAAGCAGCTCCACATCTAGGAATCTGAACGAAGATGTGTTAGAAAAGAACTGCTCTCTGCACGCTAACAAGAGCAGGCAAATGGAACTGGAACCCCTCGCTCTAAGTTTTTGATTAAGTGATAAAGCATTTTAATTCCTAGCATTCCTAAGACTTTAAATTGCAATGCCCTAGATACGCGTTTTTAAAACTTCTCATTTTACTGTAAATTTTTAATGTTTTCATAAATACACAGTATCACTTTTCCAATAGATTAGTGAAATTCTTTGTACAGTTTGTACACACAGTCATATGGGCCTGTTACAGGAAAGATGCAGAAAACTACAATTTGAGTTGTTGGGTCGTCAGATACCAGACAACAAAAATAGCGTAGGCCATTGCCATCATCCTTAGTTGCCTTTCTGAACTTGAAGAATCTATCACTGAAGAAACCACATATTTCACATTGTACTGGGCATGGGAATGGAGGAATCCAGCTGGAACTGACCAGGAAGGCTCTTCCCTGAGGACTAGCTCTAGCACCAGAAAGTTCTGTGTAAACTCTTAAGGGGTGAAAGCAATTCACAGTTCTCAAGGTGATGATAGGTTATGAGCCACCATGGTGAGCGTGGCAAGTGTGAAAGACCTCTGAGATAACTGGCAGACACACACTTAGACTTCAGGTCCACCCATGAGGAGGCAGTTCATGCCTGGCCCTGTACACAGGGCAAACTCAGTATGGCTGGAGAGATGGTAGACCCTAGAGAAGAGCTTACCGCTGCCATCTCCTAAACCAGTATACTTCCCTCACTACACCCTAAGTATTGATTTTTATGTCCACCAACAAGTTTACAGAAGAAAGAGACCATGGCAGAGAGCAAAAACTGGTTAAAATGTGGAGAACAAGATGTAAAACACAGACACTACAAATGAAAATTCAACAACTGACTTCATGTGAGAGGTCCAAAATAAAATATGAGCATGAGAAATCATTGTATAAATCTCAATGAATGGTATGTGTCCAAATTGCATAACAATATAAAAGAAATTTGTTTTAGACTTTGAGCGCAACCCAAGACATCTCATGGTGTATCTGCAACTATTCTAAGGTATGAAACAGTTCTGGCCTCATACAGTTCAGGACCAGACACCCAATCTGCTCAAAGTACACAAAAAGATATTTAGCTGAAGATGAAGACGGTTAAAGAGTTTAAAGCACAACAATTTAGAATTCTGTAGTGTGGGAGTAAATCCCAATGTGCATGTAGTTTAGCATAATCATAATAAAACTAGATAAAATCATAGTATATGCTAATGCTGAGCTTCCCAAATCAAGAGAAGTTCCTTGAATTTCCTCCTCAGGACTACAGAGAAGTGTAAAGCATAATTTAGGAAGTTCTTATTTTTATAACATTTAAATCTTAAAAACCACAGTACCTTCAAATAGGTATTTCACTAGTGGGGTGTAATTTTATATAGACCCAGTCATCAATAATTCTTGATATAGAAGATGTTTTAAAAATATTTTAAGCACATCTTAAAATGAACATCACCTGGTTTATAACGAGATAATTGATTGGAAAACAGAATAGTGCTGTGGCCACAGATGAACAATTTCTTGGTAACCTGTGATGGAAGGTCGGGGGGGGGGGGTGGCATGAAAAGAACTCTGTGATAAATGAAAGAGCTTGTGGGTGAAAAACACTAGCTGATTTCCCAAGGAAAGTTCATTTGGAGTTGAGGGAAGAAAGCCAGCTGGGCATTGTGTTGAGTTTTTAATCACGTCTCTATGTAACTGGCCATTAAGATTGCTTACAACACATTTCCTAATGCTATCTACAGAATGAAAGAAGCTAAGCCATTAGAGTCGCTGAGAGTGTAAGGGTCACATTTGTGAATTCTCAGTGTATTCACTGATTTTCTGTTGCTGCAATAGAACACTGACCACAGACATCGTGGGGAAGAAAGCCTTCATTTTTTCTTACAGGCTATAGTGTAGCCATGACGGGAGCCAAGACAGGTTACTTGATGTAGGAACATAGAGGCAGGAACTGAAGCAGAGACCATGATGAGTGCTGCTTATTAGGTCTCCTGAACTGTCCAGAAATTTTTTTCCTTTCCTCCTCCTCCTTCTTTTTCTAGCATTTATTTATTTATTCAATCACTTCACAGCCTGATCCCAGCCCCTTCCTTCCTCTCCTCACAGTAACTTTCTGAAACAACCTGCAACTGTCTGTCTAGGGAAAGCTTTGCCCACAATGGCCTGGGCTTTCATGCAGCACGTAACAATTAAGAAAATACCCAACAGACAAGTGCACAGGCCAGCCTGAAGAAGGAAATTCCTCAACTAAAGAGCCCTCATCCCAAATGACTCTAATGTTTTTCAAGTTGACAAATACAAACCCACCTACTCAGTAATCAAATAAGGGAATTTTTTTTTATTTAAATCTTTTATTTATTTTTTATTAATTACACTTTATTCATTTTGTATCCCCCCATAAGCCCCTCCCTCCTCCCCTGCCAATCCCACCCTCCCTCCCCTTTCTGCATGCATGCCACTCCCCAAGTCCACTGATAGGGGAGGTCCTCCTCTCCTTCTTTCTGATCTTAGTCTATCAGTTCTCATCAAAAGTGGCTGCATTGTCCTCTACTGTGGCCTGGTAAGGCTGCTCCCCCCCAGGGGGAAGTGATCAAAGAGCAGGCCAATCAGATTATGTCAGAGGCAGTCCCTCTTCCCATTACTATGTAACCCACTTGGACACTGAACTGCCATGGGCTACACCTGTGCAGGGGTTCCAGGTCATCTCCACAAATAGTCCTTGGTTGGAGTAGGAGTCTCTGGGAAGTTCCCTGTGTTCAAATTATCTTGTTCTGTTGCTCTGCTTGTGGAGTTCCCGTTCCCTCCAGCTCTTACTATTTCCCACTTCTTACATAAAATTCCATTCACTCTGCCCATCAGTTGGCCATCAGGCTCAGCATCTGCTTTGACAGTCTATACTGCAGAAGCTTTCAGAGGCCCTCTGTGGCAGGTTTCAATAAGGGAATTTTTATATTTTCACATACCTTGACTGAAATTGCTTATAAAAAGCACTAAGTTTAACAGAGCTCTAAATTGAACATGTGTAGAAAGAATGTGGGGGAGACAGAGAGAAATGATTCTAGGTTATATTTATGTGTGTTTTTAATGGCTGTATCTTCAACTCTTTAAAGATTTATTTTACTTATTTTATTATTATTTTTGAGACTGAGTCTCACTATATAGTCTTTGTTGGTCTGGAACCTCCTATGTTGACCAGGCTGGCCTTAAACTCAGACATCTACCTGCCTCTGCCTCCCAAATGCTGGGATCAAAGACGTGCCCAGTAAAGTTATGTTTTGTTTATGTACACTGAAGCTACATGGAAACAGTTAGCAAAATACTGAAAGTTTTCATTCAGATCCATGACTAATTTTTACTGTTAAAGCCTCTCAGAAGAGTCTTGTATTACAGATGAGAAAACAGCATTCTTGCTTTCAATCACCATTCTGTGCACGAGAAGATAGATATGTAAGTCAGTTATTTAAAAGTTGTATAAATTGTGAAAGAAACAGAACAGTCAAAACATGAGAGTGAGAGAATTTGTCTGTGGAGCTGGTGGGAAGAAGTGGATCATGGGGCTGTTGCTGAGCAGGCTTCACAAGCAAGAATGCTGGGGGTGTGGGGAAGGCTTTAACAGAAATTTCAAATTTAATAAAGCTAGAGCACATTGTGGTCTGGATGATACAAAATATAGGCAGGGGGATAAACAGCACGTTTAGAGATCTATGCATTTTTAGATCGGCTAAACAATAAACCCAAAAGTCACCTCATAGGGAGACATGTGCAGCGTTCCAACAGGCAAGGGTGAATAGCAGAGCTTTAAAAATATATTATTTTGATTATGCAAAGAGTTCCCTTTCTGCTTGGAAGTATGACTAATCTCTGCTCATTTTAAATGATAACTTGGCAGGTAAAATGTGTTAGTTTCTATTCTTCTAATTAGAATTATCCTTCAACTTTTTTTTTTTTAAGAAGGAAAGGTTATTAGTTGTGAACATTTTCTACTTTCTGTATTATCTTCCTAACATGATAATCTGTCAGTGTTCTTTTCTTGTTATTTCCTGATGTATTTTGTGCTAACAATTTTGCACTGCCTGTAAAATACATTACTTATTTTAAATTGACCTTTATTTTCATGTAGAAACATTTAAAAGGTTGGGACAGTTAGGCCTGTGGTTTCTCATTTCTTCCACCGTTCAGAAAACCTCATTCACTTTCAGTTTTTGCATTCACTTTATATATTTCTTTCTAGAACCTTAATCTCAGTAATAGCACACACAAACTTCTACTTGAATATGACAATGCTGATGGGACATGAACGCTACTGTCCTTACCCTCCCATCTTTCATCCACACGCATCTCATTCAGCAACTCATCCCTTTGTTCTTTATCCCTTTTGGAATCTGGCAGGATTCCATTCTTTCACGGTCTCAGGTACCTAGGCATCAATGGTACTTAAGGTCAGTGCCTTCCACATAGGTATGTGTGCTGGCAAATGACTGAGGTATAAGTTGTTTGTATGGGTCACAAGATATCAGCGTCTCCTAACATTAGTTATATATTTAATAACGTCTCAAGGGATGCCGAGCAGATACCGTCATCTGTCATTTTTAAGGCAGTTGAGATCATTGCCTGTGCTCCTGAAGGCACATTCAGGCAGGCAGTTAAGAAACAAGCATTTATTGCATATGCCCACAGGGTGCAATGTACTAGGCGCTTGTTAGTTACTTTTATACCACAGAAGAGTCTCTGGAAATGAACTCTTCTGACAAGTATTGACAACTGTGAGAAATGCACACCAGCCAGCCAGACAGCATAATTAAAATAACAAAACTAGAAACTAAATGTACAGCAAAAAGAACACATACTAACCATTAGAGACAGATTACCCTCTTCTAAGGATTGCTTGTGTTTACATCTGATTCAACTTTGTTCAAGTTGACCACTTAAACCTAGAAGAATCACAGAAGCTTCTGGAGAAATAAAATTACTTTATGCCAATCCCCTTTGCTATATCAAGCAGTCTTATTACTTGTTTTTCTTACTCTTCATTTTCTTTAGCAGAATCTTCAGCAATAGGGTCTTATCCACCCATTTGGGTGAGCACCAGAAGGAATAGCAAGAGCCAATATTGTTCAGAGGATAGAGAATGTCCCTGGGACATCTCTAAAAAACAACTTATACAGAAGTATACACTTGACATTGATATATGTATATATATATATATATCCAAATTCTGCCTTTTTATAATGTATATTTTTTAGCATCCTCATCAAAAGTGAGATAGTTATAGTTGGATGCATTTATATCTGGGTCCTCTTTTCTATTCCATGGATCTATATGTATACTTTGAGCTAATACCTTGTTGTTTTATTACCATGGCACTGAAGTATAACTTGAATTCAAATATGTTCATACCTTCAGCAGTGTTTTTGCTTTGTTGTTGTTGTTCAAGATTCCTGTGGCAATCCATGGTCTTTTGTGTTTATACATAAATTTTACCTTTTTGTATGTTTTTTGAAGAATACCAGTAAAATCTTGATCGGATTGAATTGAATCTGTTATTTGCTTATGTAGGATGGTCATTCTTATGACATTCCTTCTTTTTTAATATTTATTATTTATTATAATTTATTCACTTTATATCATGGCTGTGGCCCTGTCCCTCATCTCCTCACAATCCCACCCTCTCTCCCTCTTCTTTCCCTATGCTCCTTCCCTTGACAACTGATAGGTGAGAACCTCCTCCCCTTCTCTCTGAGCCTAGCCTATGAGGTCTTATCAGGAATGGTTGCATTGTCTTTACCTGTGGCCTGGTAAGGTTGCTCCCCACAGGGGGAGGTGATCAGAAAGCCTGCCACTGAGTTCATGCCAGAGACAGCCCCTGTTCCCATTACTAGAGAACCCACTTGGACACTGAGTCTATGGGCTACATCTGAGCAGGGATTTTAGGTCCTCTGCATGCAGGAAGGGAAGATAGAAGGACGTGAAGGGGACAGGAGCTCCAAAAGGAGACCAACAGAGCCAAAAAAATCTGAGCCCTGGGGTCTTGCAGAAGCAATCCCTCTTCTAATACATGAGCAAAGAAGGTCTTTTTACCTTCTAATATCTTCCTCAATTTCTTTCTTCAGTACATTGAAGTTTTTATTTAGAGTTCTCTACTATTATTGACTATGTTTATTCCAATGTGGAGATATTTGCTGGCTGTTGTGAATAGGATTGTTTTATTGATTTTGTTCAATATATTTGTTAATGGGTTTTAGGAAGTTTACTGATTGTATGTGTGTGTGTGTGTGTGTGTGTGTGTGTTAATTTTGTATCCTGTTACTTTGCTGAATGGGTTTATCATTTCTAAGAGCTTTGGTAGAATCTTAATAGTCTCTTAAGTATAGGATCATATATCTTATGCCAAAAAAGGGATAGTTTGATTTCTTCTAGTCCCATTTGGGTTTTATTTATTTTCTTTTCTTGTCTTATTGTTCTTCTTCTTCTTATTATTATTATTATTATTATTTTTAAATTTTATTTTTCTTTTTAGTTACATTTTGTTAACTCTGTGTCCCAGCTGTAACCCGCTCGCTCATTCCCTCCCCAACCCCACACTCCCTCCCTGGTCTTATTGTTCTTACTAAGGCTCTAATCACTATATTGAATAGCACTGAAGAGAATGGACACCCTTCTCTTGTTCCTGTTATTAGTGGGAATAGTTGAAGGTTTCTCTGTTTGCTGCTATATGTTTTTAATATCTAGTCATTATTGAGTTGAGTTATTCTCCACTTATCCTTAGCTTCTTCATGACATCCCTTTTATCAAAAAGGAATGTTGGATTTGTTTAAGGATTTTCCTGCATTTGTTGAAAGGATTGTGTGATTTCTTTTAGTCTTATGTGGTGAATTATATTTCTTGATTAACATATGTTGAACCATCCTTACATTGTTGGAATAAAACAAACTATTTAGGATGCACGTGTTTTTCATGTGATCTAAATTCAGCTTGCAGAATTATTTTTATTTTTTTAAATTTTTTATTTAGCTTTTATTAATTACACTTTATTCATTTTGTGTCCCCCATAACCCCCTCCCTCCTCCCCTCCCGATCCCACCCTCCCTCCCCTTTCTGCATGCATGCCCCTCCCCAAGTCCACTGATGGGGGAGGTCCTCCTCTCATTCTTTCTGATCTTAGTCTATCAGTTCTCATCAGAAGTGCCTGCATTGTCATCTTCTGTGGCCTGGTAAGGCTGCTCCCCCATCAGGGGGAGGTGATCAAAGAGCAGGCCAATCAGATTATGTCAGAGAGCTTGCAGAATTTTTATTGCTAGATTTTGTGTCTGTTTTCATCAAGGATACACTTGATCAAGAAGTCTACACTTCTTTCTTTCTTTTTCTTTTTATTTTTTTGTCTAATCTTAGCATCATAAAAAGAGTTTGGTAGCATTTCTCCCTTTGCTACTTTGTGGAGTAATCTGAATAGTATTGGTATGAGTTCTTCATTAAAGAACTTGTGGAATTCTACAATGAATCCATGTGGTCCTGGATTATTAATTTAAGGGTGGGCAATGGTGGGAAGATTTTTTTTATTACTTCCTCACTCTTGCTTTAGGTTACACGTCTCTTTAAACTATCTATTTGGTCTTGGTTTAAAATTAGTAGACAATAAACAGAAATTTATTTATTTATTTTTTAGATTTTTCCAATTGAGTGGTAATCTAGGTTTTTAATGTATATCTTAATTCTTTTCTGAATTTCATCATTATCTGTCATTATTTGTTCCTTTCCATCTCTAATTTTATTAACTCTTAATTAACCTTAGTTAATTTCACTAAGGATCTGTCAATCTTGGTAATCTTTTCAAAGGACCAAGTATATTTTATTATTTGAATTTTTTCATTTCTGTTTCATTAATTTATACCTTGATCTTAATTATTTTTTCCTCTTGACTACTTTTGTGTTTGTTTTGATCTTGGTTTTCCAAATCATCATCAAGGTACATTATTGAGTTTTATTTGTTCTTTTTCTCTCTTAATGTAAGCATTTAAAAGATTGCTTCCACTGTAGTCCCTAGATTTTGAATGTTGTGCTTTCATTAATTCAATTCAAAGAATATTTTAAATCTTACACTTGATTTCTTCAAATGTAAGATGGTGATGTATTTACCATTCTATAAAGTGTTGTTTGGTCTTTGTGAGTTCTTGTATTTTCTGTAGCTTATATTGCTTTTGATATCCAGGTTTATTTCATTGTGGCCAAATAGAGTACAAAATGCTGTTTCCATTTTCCTGTGTTTGTTAAAGCTTGCTTTGTGTCCTAAAATGTGGACTGCTTTGAAGAAAATTCAATGTGCTACTGAGAAGAATGTGTATTCTTTATTGTTCGGGTGGAATGTTCTCTAATGACTGTTAGGTCCATTGATTTATGATGTCATTTAACTCCAATGTTTTTCTTTGTAGTTTTGTCAAAATGACCTGTCTATTGGTGATAGTGGAGTAGGGAAGTCACCTACTCTCATTATGTAGGGAAAAATTTTTGCCTATATAACTAGTGCCATTTGTTTTAAGAAATTGGGTATACCTATATTTTGTGTGTATTTAGAATTGTATTACTCTCTTGATGGGTTGTTCTTATTATGACATGTTGTGACTTCTTTATCTCTTCTGACTTGTTTTGGTTTATTTATTTCATCACATATTAGAATAACTATACTTACTTGTTTCTAAGTTACATTTCCTTATAATATCTTTTTTCTAACCTTTGGCTCTAAGGTATTTTCTGTCCCTGATGATAAAGTATGTTTTTTAGAGGCAGAAAAAAGATGAATCCTATATAATAATCTACTAATCTTTTTTTTAAATTAGGAAACTGAGACCATAAAAACTCAGTTATTACTTAAAGATGTGTGATGATTTTGTGGTGCTTTCTTAGACCTGTTTTTATTAATTGCCTTTGTGTTGATTATTTTTCAGTGTGGTCTTTTATGTTTATCTTTTTCCTTTTTAGTCTGAAGAACTTCTTCCACTAGTCTCTATAGAGATGGCTTAGTGGTTGTAAATTCCTTTAGTTTTTTTTTTTTATCATGGAACATTTTTATTTTTCTTTCATTTATAAAAGATGACTTTGATGATTATCATATTTCAGGTTGGCTGTTTTGACTTTCAGATCTTGGAATACACCTTTCTTAGCCCTTCTGACTTTAAAGCTTTCTATAGAGTAATAAGCCAATATTCTAGTAGGTCTACCTTGATATGTGATGTTGTCATTCTCTCTTGCAATATCTTGTACTATGTTTTGTTTTTGTGTTTCAACTGTAACTGTTTCAATTATATATCATGGGAAATTTATTTCCTGGTCTTATTTGGTTTTTGTTGTCCTCTTATACCTATATTGGCAAATCTTTCTCAATATTTGAACAGTTTTGTGTTAAAAACTTTAAAAGAATAACTGGACTTTGGGTTTATCATTTTAAAATATCAACAGTATTATATATATAACACATACATTTTAGAAATTAAGTTTGCAAGTATTAACATATTAACATTTTATAATTTAAAAATATTTTAAAATATGTATGTAATTGAAATTTAGACTATCTCTCCCCCAGGAACTCTCTTTCCAACATCCTCCATATTCTTCCCTTTGAGGCTGATAGACACTTTTGTGTGTGTGTGTTCACATGTATGTGGTAAGTGTGTGGTGTACATATACATGTAAGTATATGTCTTAGAGGTCTTACTGCTATGGTGAATCACCATGACAAAAGCAAGCAGAGAGAAAGGGTTTATTTGGCTTTCACTTTGTTGTTCACA
This sequence comes from Psammomys obesus, assembly GCF_907164565.1. Taxonomy (NCBI): domain Eukaryota; kingdom Metazoa; phylum Chordata; class Mammalia; order Rodentia; family Muridae; genus Psammomys; species Psammomys obesus. Next base: position 24,239,185 of record NW_026596095.1, read on the forward strand.
ACTGAAGGAAGTCAGGACAGGAACTCAAACAGGGAAATACCTTGGAGGCAGGAGCTGATGCAGAGACCATGTAGAGCTGCTGTTCACTGGCTTGCTCAACATGACTTGCTTTCTTGGAGAACCCAGGACCATGAGCCTAGGGATGGTACCACCCACTACGTGCTGAATCCTCCCACATCAAGAATTACTTAAAGAAAGTACCCTCCAGCTGGCGTTTTGTTAACTGAGGTTCCCTTCTGTCAGGTAACTTTAGCTTGTATGACGCTGACATAAAACTATCCAGAACAGTATGCTTTCATGTGTGTGTGTGTGTGTGTGTGTGTGTGTGTGTGTGTATACATTGCAGATGCTAATGTAAGGTGCTTTCCTTGGCCTTGGTCTTTTTCCACCTGGTCTGTTGAGATGGTCCCTTACTGGTTAGCTAGGTGGCTGGCCAATGAGCTTTTGGTATCTGCTGTGTATGCACCTTTTCCCAGGGTCTGATGTTAAAAGATGTTCCCCAACCATGTACAGCTTTTAAGTGGATTTTGGGTGTCCAAAATCAAGTCCTCTTCTTGTACGGCAAGTAATTTCCACACTGACCCGTTTTCTCAGCCAAAAAGGACATGCACTTTGAGTCTCCTGTTCTCCAGTGGTTCATATAGTTATTGCTAGTCTGTGGGTGACCGGGTAAATTAGATCCATCTTCAGGCATGTACCTTTGCATTTAGGAATGATCAAGAAAAGCAGGTGTGTGTGTGTGTGTGTGTGTGTGTGTGTGTGTGTGTGTGTGTGTTTGCATGCATACTTGGGGGAGAGACAATACATATGCAGACAGTAACCATTGGAGATGATCTACTGAAAAGTCTGCTGTTGCGTCAAGGTGATTTTCTACCTCAACAACATGTAAGACTCTCCCTTAGGCTGGAGGGGCTGCAATGGTAAAGTCAGTAGGAGCCTTGGGGTAGTGAAGGTTTCATCCTACCACAGATGGAATTTACATCTGTACATGATCACAAGTAGTCAACCCTTACCATGATTAAAATATATCAAGTAGTCTCTTTCTTTTAATTATTTTTATTAATTGCAGTTTATTCAGTTTGTATACCAGCTGTAGCACACTCCCCCATCCCCTCCCAATCACATCCTCCCTCATCTCCTCTCATGACCCTCCCCTAGTCCACTGCTAGGAGAGGACCTCTTCCCCTTCCATCTGACCTTAGCCTATCAGGTCTCATCAGGAGTGGCTGCATTGTCCTCCTCTGTGGCCTGGTAAGGCTGCTTCCTCCTCAGAGGGAGGTGATCAAAGAGCCAGCCACTGAATTCATGTTAGAGGCAGTCCCTGCTCCCATCACCAGGGAACCCACTTGGAGATCGAGCTGCCAGGGACCTCATCTGTGCAGGGGTTGCTAGGTTATCTCCATGCATAGTTCCCAGTTGGAGCATCAGTCTCAGAAAACACCCCTTTGCCCAGATCCTTTGGTTCTGCAGCTCTCCTTGTGAAGCTCCAGGCCCCAGCAGATCCTTCATCTCCCTCTCCTTATATGAGACCCCCTGTTCTCTATTCAAAGTTTGGCCATGACTCTCAGCATCTGCTTTGATACCCTGCTGGGTAGAGTTCTTCAGAGGCCCCATGTGGTAGGCTCCTGTCCTGTTCCCTTCCCTCTCCTTCTTCAGATGTCCACTCCATTTGCCTTTCTTAATGAGGATTGAGCATCTTACCCAGGGTCCTCCTGCTTGCTTAGCTTCTTTAGGTATACAGATTTTAGTGTGTTTATCTTATATTTTATATCTAATATCCACTTTTAAGTGAAGATATATCATGTGTGTCTTTCTGCTTCTGGGATACCTCACTCAGGATGATCTTTTCTAGATATCTCACCATTTGCCTGCAAATTTCACGATTTCTTTGTTTTTAATTGCTGAGTTGTATTCCATTGTGTAAAAGTACCACAATTTCTGTATCCATTCCTCAACTGAGGGGCATCTGGGTTGTTTCCAGGTTCTGGCTATTACAAATAAAGCTGCTATGAACATGATTGAGCAAATGTTCTTGTTGTATATTTGAGCATCTTTTGGATATATGCCTAGAAATAGTATAGCTGGGTCTGGAGGTAGCACTATTCCTAATTGTCTGAGAAAGTGCCAGATTGGTTTCCAAAGTGGTTGTACAAGTTTACATTCCCACCAGCAATGGAGAAGGGTTCTTCTTTCTCCACATCCTCTCCAGCATGTGTTGTCGCTCAAGTTTTCAATCTTAGCCATTCTGATGGGTGTAAGGTGAAATCTCAGGGTCATTTTATTTGCATTTCCCGGATGAATTTGGACATTGAGCATTCCTTTAAGTGTTTCTTTTCCATTTGATATTCTTCTATAGAGAATTCTCTGTTTAGCTCTCTACTCCATTATTTAATTGGATCACTTGATTTGTTGCCTTTTAACTTCGGGAGTTCTTTTATATTCTGGATATTAGCCCTCTGTCAGATATAGGGTTGGTGAATATTCTTTCCCAGTCTATAGGCTGTCATTTTGTTCTGATGACGTGTCCTTTGCTTTACAGAGGTTTTTCAGTTTCATGAGGTCCCATATATTGATTGTTGATCTTAGAGCCTGTGCTATTGTTATTCTGTTCAGAAAGTTGTCTCCAATGCCAATGAGTTCAAGGCTCTTCCCCACTTTTTCTTCTAACAGATTTAGTATGTCTGGTTTATGTTGAGGTCTTTGATCCACTTGGACTTTAGTTTTGTGCAGGGTAATAGATATAAATCTTTTTGCATTTTTTCTACATGTAGACATCCAGTTAGACCAACATCATTTGTTGAAGACGTCCTTTTTCTATTTTATGGTTTTGGCTTCTTTGTAAAAAAACAAGTATCCATAGGTGTGTGGGTTTTTTTTTCTGGGTCTCCTACTCAATTTCATTGACCCACCATTCTGTTTCTATGCCAATACCATGCAGTTTTCATTACTATTGCTTTGTACTACAGCTTGAGATCAGGGATGGAGATACCTCCAGATGATCTGTTGTTGTACAGGATTGTTTTAGCAATTCTGAGTTTTTTGTTTTTCCATATGAAATTGAGACTTGTTCTTTCAAGTTCTGCAAAGAATTGTGTTGGTATTTTGATGGGAATTGCATTGAATCTGTAGATTGCTTTTGGCAGGATGGCCATTTTCACTATGTTAATCCTACCTATCCATCAGCACAGGAGATCTTTCCATCTTCTGATGTCTTCTTCAATTTCTTTCTTCAGAGACTTGAATTTTTTTTTTTCAAATAAGTCTTTGACTTGCTTGGTTAGAGTCACACCAAGGTACTTAATTTTATTTGTGGCTATTGTGAAGGGTCTAGTTTCCCTAATTTCTTTCTAAGCCCTTTTGTCTTCATATATATGAGGGCTACTGATTTTTTTTTAGTTAATTTTGTATCCAGCCACTTTGCTGAAGGTGTTTATCAGCTGAAGGCATTCTCTGGTTGAATTTTTGGGATCACTCATGTATTCTATCATATCATCTGCAAATAGTGATACTTTGACTTCTTCCTTTCAAATTTGTATCCCCTTGTTCTCCTTTAGTTGTCTTATTGCTCTAGCTAGGACTTCAAGTACTATGTCCCTGATTTCAGTGGTATTGATTTAAGTTTCTCTCTGTTTAGTTTGATGTCGGCTATAGGTTTGCTGTTGATTGTCTTTACTATGTTTAGGTATGTGCCTTGTATCCCTGATCTCTCCAAGACTTTTAACATAAATGGGTGTTGGATTTTGTCAAATTCTTTTTCAGCACCTAAGGAGGTGAACAGGTGGTTTTCCTCCTTCAGTTTGTTTATGTGGTGGATCACATTGATGGATTTCCATATATTGAATCATCCCTGCCATCTCAGTCACTGAGCACAGAGGCTCCTGCGTGGGCTAGCTGCTATCCTGCACAATCACAGTCCTGGAAGGCCATACTACACCTCTGCAGTATCAGTCACCACCGAGCTGGAGGCTTGTGCTTGGAGCAACCACTGCTGCCTCTGCAGAGCCTGTGACTCGGGCAAGGGGAAGTGTAGGGGTGGTTGAATATTTCCCACTCTCGGCCCCCAAAGACATCCACAGGTGATGTGAATCCAAACCATCCCAGCTCACAGGTTGTCCCCTCTCACCCAGGAAGCCTCAATGTCTTTGTTATGGCTTCAGCTGCCCCTCCACTCACTCATTTCAGAGTTTCGGATCCTGTGCCCCTCAGATATGGTGTGTGCTGGCTGCCGCCATTTTGGACTCCCCTCAAGTAGTTTCTCAACTCTAAAATTTTAATGTTTTTAGATTCTATGTGTGTGTGTGTGTGTGTGTGTGTGTGTGTGTGTGTGTGTGTGTGTTTGCGTGCATGCCTGCATGTTTGTGTGGATGCTTGCAGAGGCCAAAAAGTGATATCAGCTACCATGGAGCTGGAGTTACAACTGGTTTTGTGATACCTGACACGTGTAGAGGGAACAGAATTCTCTCTTAACCACTGAAGTGTTTCTCTAGCTCCTGAAATTTTAATTTATTGAATCAGCCTTAACTAGAGTCATTCAGACTCATCACTGTCTACCTAACTTTGGTTCTTTAGGAGCCGAGAAATGATTTATTTTCTTCAGTGGGCTCTGGAATTCTAAGTTAAATCAATCCAGCTGTTTTCTGGTTGGGTTTGATTAGCCCAAGTCTGTTATTTCCTCATAGCCAGTTAGCCAATGATTGACTTTCATTCTGTAACTGCGAAGAAATGGGGAGTGTATTCAGAGGCCTCTTTTCTAAGTGGATATTTAGCCACGAATTCCCATGAATTCACTTAGAACAGAGAAAGCCAGGGGATATTTTTGGCTGGATCTTCTGTTGTTGTCGTCATATTTTACCTCTATCAATATGATCTGCACCATCATATTATTTCACCCTTAGCAATCAGTGCCTCTAGGGCTCAGTTCTTATGGCTCTGTTGGTCTCCTTTTGGAGCTCCTGTCCCCTACAGATCTTTCTAGCTCCTCCTTCTTTCATAAGATTTCCTGCCCTCTGTCCCAAGTTTGGTTAGCATTCTCAGCCTCTGCTTTGAACCTCGATCAGTAGAGTATTTTGTAGATATTGCACCATCCCCACATTCACATGTTGAGAAATATGTATGATGTAGCTAGGGATGTGGTTTCAGAAAGTGATTATGAGACAAGAGCAGAAACTTCAGAAACCAAGGGGAGAAGGTACTATCTAAAAAACAGAGTGTGACCCTCAGTAGACACTGAAGACTTCCTAAGGCTCCGGAGGTGTCAGAAGCAAATCTGTGGCCCCAAACTTGTCTAGCTTATGATACTTTATGACAGCACAACTGAATGTCCTAAGTCAGTTAAAGCAATTAAGACAACCCAAGAAGCAGAAAGAGGTCTTACTTGATGATGTCTATGTGCAGAGAGAGTCATTAAAACCAATTCACTCAACAATCTTCTGAGGAAAAATGCTCAGCTCTTAAACCCTTGATTTGCAGCTTAGATAGTAAATGCCAGCTGGATGGGCCAAATAGGCACCATTTGTAATCATTCTCCTTAATTTTATACACAGCACTAATAAGTACACCTCTTTTTTCCATTTATACTTGTGAGTGGATGGGAAAACTTTAAAAAGGCTAATATAAATTATTCAAAGTAGCTCAAAGCCATCATCTAGCAGGAACTCTTAGGATTACCAAAATGCTTCAAAGAAATGCCTCTTGAGTGCCAATTAAGTGCTTTCTCGTTAATTTTCTTTAGACTTCTACATCTTTGAGTAATTGCCCTTTTAAGAAAACTTTCTCCCTATATTTAAATGCTTCTGTCCCTCCGTTATTTTCTATTATTGCTTATTGTAAACTTTCAATTAAAAGTTTCATGACCATTACATATGAACCATATCCTGCTGCGTATTTCTAGAACTAAGGTGGCTTACCAACTTTGTCCTTATCAATATTTGCTGCAAGCATTTCTGTTTTCTCTTTTTCCTCCTTCACATTTATTTCTCCTCACTGCCTTTCATTGAGTTTCTGCATTGCTTACATGAAAATAGTTCCAGTGAAATAATAATATTTACTTCAAACATTTTATGTGATCTGTTTAGCTACATATTCTAAGGACTATTTGACTATAACCATTAAAAGTCCCAACAGTTTTCTAATGTTCCTATTTCAAAGACACAAAACAAAACCCAGATTTCAACAAGTTTGACAACCCCATTCTTATGTCTAAGCTCCTGCTGGTCTACATTGGGATTGGTTGTGGTGGGAGTCTTCAGGTGATCACAGAAATGCCCCTCACCAACTTATTGATTATTCTAAAACAGCAGAGCCTTCACATCATACTTTGTAGGTAACAGCTCTCAGAACATGGCTCATATCTACAGGATTGTTTACAAGGTCCTGAACTGCCTATGACATAAAGGACTTTGTCTACAGTCCCTGGCCCTACTACCATCTAGCAAAAGCACCTAAAGTTCCATGTCCTAAAGTCTGAAATTTTAGACAAAGAGAAAGGATGATACTCCTACTTCAAATCTTCATTTCTCCTTCCAGTATCGACTTCTCACTATCAGTAACAGTGAGAAACCATAAAGAAACTGTCACTTCCTACCTCAGGAATATAAACTTGTCTTTTCATCACACTAAAACTGAAGTGTGTGTGTGTGTGTGTGTGTGTGTGTTCACTAAATTTCACAAGGCCTGGGTTATCCAGCTTTGAGCTCACACAGTTAAGATCCTCGCAATCCATACTGAGTATCTGTATTTACTGGACTAAGTATTGACTTTCAAAATTCACACCTTCCTAGAACCAATGGATATTTGTATTTTTTTTTGCAAAATATCTCAATAGTTTTGCAACACCCCATTACAAAACAGATTCCTTGAGATTGTAAGAAGTTACAAGAAGGTATTACTGAAGCAGAGCTCATGACTTATATGCCAAAAGAAGAGGGAAACTGGGACACAGTACTCATAAGGACAAGGGCATTGATAAAGGAGGCAGCAGGGTTGTTTTTTTTTTTTTCCTTTTTTTAAATTGTTTTTTTATTAATTACAGTTTATTCATTTTGTATCCCAGCTGTAGCCCCCTCCCCTCTCAACTCCACCCTCCCTCCCTCCTCTCCTCTCATGCCCCTCCCCTAATCTACTGCTAAGGGAGGTCCTCCTCCCCTTCCATCTGCCCCTAGGCTATCAGGTCTCATCAGGACTGGCTGCATTGTCTTCCTCTGTGGCCTGGTAAGGCTGCTCCCCCCTCAGGGGGAGGCGATCAAAGAGCCAGCCACTGAGTTCATGTCAGAGATAGTCCCTGTTCCCCTTACTAGGAACCCATTTGTAGACTGAGCTGTGGAAGCAGCAGTTTTAAGTAATATGTCTTCATGTCTTTAAATATCGATGGCTGTGGACTATCAGAACCTAGGGACAAATCAAGGGTTCTCCTTCAGACTTCTAGTTAGAGATAGCTTCCTAGTACCTTGACTTTGAACTTCTAGTCTCCACAAGAGTGAAATAAATTTCTGTTATTTTAAACCATTTCATTTGTAATGTTTTGTTCCAGATGCTTTAGGAAGCCCCAGTGCAAATAATAGGCATCACTTTATGGTTCATTTGGTGATTTCATTTAACTCTTTACCTTGTGGGTAGAGCAGTTTCTTTTGTGTTGTGGGTATTAATATTTATTATTGATTTATCTTTTAGGTAAGCAGCCGCTAATTCTAATACAGCTGTATACCCAAATCACCACACAGAGACTAGGATTTATTTAATTAACCTAAAGCACAATGCTGGGCAATGATTACTCTATCTTAAACCACCAAATCTGCATAGTTTCCTACCATTCAAATTTTACCCATTATACTTGCTTTTAGTCACATCTTAGGTCCAGTTCATCAATACAAGTTCATTCCTGCTGTGCTCTGCTTCTACCCTCCTGTATCCTCTCTGTCCCCTTCAGACCAGGATGTCCCACCCTATTCTCCTCATTGCACAGCAGTGGCTGGTTGTTTAATTGACAATTACAGAGAACAAATGGTGGCTTGTTTATACAAATTTGAGACTTATTCTAAGCATCACAGTGTCCACATTGAAACCAGATAGTGGGGTGGAGAAATCAGCATTTGAATGAACAAGGGTAAATTGTATACATTCCAAAAGAACATTATACCAACACTTTTGTTTTCTTTTATTATTATTATTGTTGTTATTATTTATAGTTTATTTGCTTTGTATACCTGTTGTAGCCCCTTCCTCATCTCCCAATCCCATCCTCCCTCCCTCTTCCTCCTCTATCCCTCTTCCTTAGTACATTGATATGGGGGTCTTCCTTTCTTACTGTCTGACCATGCATATATCATGCATCTCTCTCTGCTTCTGGGATAACTCACTCCAGATGATCTTTTCTAGTTCCCACTATTTGCCTCAAAATTTCATGATTTCCTTGTTTTTAGTAGCTGAGCAGTATTCTATTGTGTAAATGTACAACAATTTCAGTATCCATTCTTTGGTTGAGGGACATCTAGGTTGCTTCTAGATTCTGACTATTATAAATAAAGTTGCTATGAACATCGTTGAGCAAATGTTGTATGGTGGAGCATCTTTCGGATATATACCTAGAAGTAGTATAGCTGGGTCTTGAGGTAGCACTATTTCCAGTTTTCTGAGAAAGAGCCAGATTGATTTCTGAAGTGGTTGTACAAATTTACATTCCCACCAACAATAAAGAGGGTTTTCCTTTCTCCACATCCTCTCCAGCATGTGTTGACACTTGAATTTTTGATCTTAGCCATTCTGATGGATGTGAGGTGGAATCTCACAGTCTTTTTGATTTGCATTTCCCTGATAACTATGGATGTTGAGCATTTCTCTAAGTGTTTCTCTACTATTTGATATTCCTCTGTTGAGCTCCCTACCCCATTTTTAATTGGATTATTTGTTTTGTTGGTGTTTAATTTCTTGAGCTCTTAAGATAAAGCATTTTCTAAGTGTTACAATGAGCTTAGAAAGATTATTCAAAAATTGTGCATGTGTTAGTTGCATTGGTTTCATATCCGGCCATAATGAGCTTATTGCATCCTAGATGTCTCTTTCTTTTGTACAATATTATAAAACAAGTTAAAGTCTACAATCAAATAAAAAAGGGTAAATATTAAAAGCAAGTAGAACTCACCTCAGGTAATAGTATATGGTCACTTCAACACTTTAAAATTCAGTTGGAGGTGAGAACTAATACGCAAAGTATGTAAGGAATTCAAGAAACTAGGTCTCAAAAAGCCAAAAATCCAATTAAATATGGGGTATAAATTAAAACAGAGAATTCTCAATAGAGGAAGCTCAAATGGCTTAGAAACGCTTAAAGAAATGTTCAATATCCTTAATCACCAGAAAAATGCAAATCAAAACTACTTTGAGATTTCAACTTATATTTGTCGGAACAGCTAAGATCAATAACACATGTGACAGCCCGTGCTGGAAGTGGAATAGGTGGAACTCTCCCATTGCTGGCGAGAGAGCTAACTTGGACACTCAGTATGAAAACCAGCCTGGTGGTTCCTCGGAAAGATGGGAATCAATGTGCCTCAAGATCTAGCTAGTCCATTCTTGAGCATATACTCCGAAGGGTGTGTCATCCTTCCACAAGGACACTTGCTCAGCCATGTTCTTTGCTTCTCTGTTCACAATAGCCAGAAATTGAAAACAACTTACATGTTCCTTCACAGAAGAATATAGATAAAGAAAATGTGGCACAGTTATACAGCAGATTATTACTCTGCTCCTTTTTAAAATGATATCATGAAATTTGCAGGTAAATTGATGGAACTAGAAATAAAAACATCCAGAATGAGGTAGCCCAGACCCATGAAGATAAATGTGGTGTGTATTCTCTTATGTGTAAATATTAGATGTTAAATAAATGATAACCAGGCTACAATCTGTAGTTCCAGAGAGGTTCTACAAGCAGAGACTGGAAATGACACTTGGATATCCCTAGGAAGGACAAATAGAATAGATTTTATGGGAGTGCTGGGGAGGGGAAACAAAAATGAGAGGGTCACGTTGTGGGGGAGAGGAAATGGGATTGAGGGAGGGAATACAGGGAGAAGCAGCTAGAATTGAGGAGCACTCGAGGTGTGGTATAGAAACCCAGAACTGTGGAAACTTCTTAATATATATGAAGGTGACCTATCTATCTACCTATCTATCTATCTATCTATCTATCTATCTATCTATCTATCTATCTA
>NW_026596095.1:24249402-24254313 GCF_907164565.1 Psammomys obesus
CTATCTATCTATCTATCTATCTATCTATCTATCTATCTATCTATCTATCTATCTATTGAAGTCTTCAAATAATGAGGAAGACAGAGTCTCAATTAACTTTCTCTTTGTCACCAAACCAACTTTCCAGTACTGAGTTATATCCAAAGGTATCCCATGGAAATCCCCAAACAACCCAGGCTGTTGCCAAGACAATAGTTTGTTTCCCACAAACTGACAGCAAGGCCCCATTACTGAAGATAACGCCCACACAACTCATTGAACTTGGAGAGTTTGATTTGGTGCCTAGGGCAAAATCATATAGTGCTGGTCTTTTAGGGGAAAAAAATCATTCTGAGTGAAGTAACCCAGATCCAGAAAGACAAACATAGTATGTACTCACTTATAAGTGGATATTAGCTGTTAAGTAAAAGATAGTCATGCAACTATGCAAAGAACCAGAGAATCTAAGTAATAAGGAAGGATCAAGGGGGGAAATGCAAGATCTCCCCTGGAAGGGAAAATGGAATAGATTTTGTGGATAAACTGGGACAGGTAGAGGGGGAAACAGGAGGGATCAGGTAGGGGGATCCAGGAAGAGAGTACTGGGAGAAATGACTGGAATTGGTGGGTATTTTGTGGTGATATGGAAACCTCGTGCGATGGAAGCTCTCTGGAGTCAATGAGGATGAACCTAGGAAAGACCCTAGTGATAGGGGACATGGAGCCTGAGCTGTAACCAGGCAAGGCTTCCAGTGGTGAAATGCGGACAGCAGCCCAGTTACAGAACTGCCCACCTATGATTTGTCCTGCCTGTGTGATGTGCTGAGGTGACAGCGGTGCAGAGCTTGTGGGAGTGGCCAGACAATGAGTGCTTCAACTTGAGACCCAGGCCACAGGAGGGAACCTACACAGGGCACTGAAGAGATGGCCAGGAACAGAGGCTGATGGCCCAGAGACCTAGGATACAACCAAACACTTCACACACACACACACACACACACACACACACACACCACCACCACCACCACCACCACCACCACCACCACCACCAACAGCAACAACAACAAAACCAGTCAATAAAATGATTTCTAATGATATTCTGATATACTCTTAGACTGGAGCCCAGTTATCTTGAGAGAGGCTTTATCTAGAAGTGGATGGTATCAGAGGCAGAGATCTACAGCCAGATGTCAGGCGGAAAAGGAGGAGGAAAAACTGTAGGAGCCAGAGGGGTCGAGAACATCAGGAGAATATGGCCCATAAACCTCAACTAACCTGGACATATACAGGCTCACAGAAGCTAAAGAAGAGACAATTAGGGAGCCTGCATGGGTCTAAGCTAGGTCCTCTACATCGATGTTGCTTAATGTTCTTGTGGGACACTGAGCAGTGGTAGTGGGAGTTGTCTCTGACTTTCTTGCTTGCTCTTAGGACTCTTTTCCTCCTTCTGGGTTTTCTTGTCCAGCCTTAATATGAAGGCATGTGGCACATACCTTTAATCCCAGCACTTGAGAGGCAGAGACAGGGAGATATCTGTGAATTAAAGGCCAGCCTGGTCTCCAAAGTGAGCTCGTGTACAGCCAAGCTTACCCAGAAAAACCCTGTCTCCAAAAACCTAAATAAATAAGATTTGGGGGATCACAGTGGGATCAAATATACTGCAACACTCGGTCACATGTATGTTTATTAAATGAATATGAAAGTACATAAACATGTTAAAGTACCAAATATTGTGTTGTGTGTTGTGGCGTGTGTGTGTGTGTGTGTGTGTGTGTGTGTGTGTGTACACTATAGTACCCATGTTGATGTCAAAAGATACTCCCTTTCAAAGTGTTTGAGTTGGGTCTTTTCTTCAATAATTCAAACACCAAACTATCTGGAACATGACCTCCTGAGATTTCCCTGTCTCTACCTCCCGGCTCACTGTGTGGGCACTGAGGTTGTAGGTACAAGTTACTCATCCATCTTAATATGGTGTTTGGGGGGTTCAAACTCAGGTCCTCACGCTTGTCACCAGCTCTTTACCCACGGAACCATCTCTCCGGTTCATGCAATTTATGATCTTTCTCTTCCTCTGTTTCTCCTTCTTCTTCCCTTGCTCCCATTTTCATGCTCCTTTACCTTTCACAGAGGGATTACACCCCAACAAGATTCTCACTGTGCATCAGCCCATCAATCATAGATGTCAGTTCCCTAAACGGTGAGCTGAAAAATGTCTCATTTTGAGTTAACCTGGTTTTAGAGATTGTGTTACAGCATCAAAAACTGGTTTAAAACATAGAAGGCGAATAGAGACAATTCACAAAGTTAAATCTTAAAGTCATTAATTATAAAGTTTGATGAAAAAAAACTTGGAAAGTTTAAACACAGTTCACAAAATATTGATGATCTGAGTTAAGTTTAAAAGATTAATTTTTCTTATTAACATTCTTTAATAAATTATGAGAAATTTTAGTAGGAGACAGTCTTTTTTTTTTTAAGCCAAAGATTTAACACTAAGCCTAGAGCTAAAATTTCTAGTCCAGAGGTGAAATGATGTACCCTGTTCATAAAGAACCTAAAGAAGGCTGTGTGAGAGAGAAAAACTCATGAACATGTATTCATGTTTTGCTTGTTTTATTGATACAGGACTCAGGAGTCCAGTCTGGTCTCAAAGTAATTCTTAGCCTCTTTTCTTTGCTTTCTGAGTGCTGAGTTTATTGTGAACCACCACGTCTAGCTGTGAAGGTACATTCACTCTTACAAAAGGGCTGGAAAGGTGACTCAGTGGTTAAGAGCACTAGTTCTTACAGAGGACCGAGCTTCAATTCACAGCCCCCGTAAGGTGACTGACCACCCTCTGTAATTCTAGTTCTGGGGATACGACTCCTGCCTCTGGCCTCAACCATACCAAGTGTACATGTGCTGCCCAAACATAGATGAAGGCAAAATACCCATAGGCATAAAATAAAAATAAATAAATATTGTTTAAAAATCCAAAATGAATGAAACACAACACAAATCCATGTACTTAAGCATGAGAGTATAAGGAGGAGTTGAATTTATTAAATTTTCTTAGTAGTGTGCCTAGTCCAAGAAACAAATCTAATTATAGGATATTTAAGAAAAGCCAAAATGCAGCTCAGTCTCCAAGTGGGTTTCCTAGTAATGGGAACAGGGACTGTCTCTGACATGAACTCAGTGGCTGGTTCTTTGATCACCACCCACTGAGTGGGGTGCAGCTTTACCAGGCCACAGAGGAAGACAATGCAGCCAGGCCTGATGAGACCTGATAGACTAGGATCAGATGGAAGGGGAGGAGGACCTCCCTTAGCAGTGGACTAGGGAAGGGGCATGGGAGGAGAAGAGGGAGGGAGAGTAAGATTGGGAGGGGATGAGGGAGGTGGCTACAGCTGGGATACAAATTGAATAAACCGTAATTAATATAACATAAATTAGTTTTAAAAAGAAAAGCCAAACTGAGTAATTTCGAAGGTTAAGTAGAAGGAATTGCAATTCCATTTTCCTTGTAAACTTGGAGATATGATTGTCCTTTAATTGATTCACATATTCTGCATTTAGTAATCAGCCACCTAGATTATATGGTCAAAGCTGGAACTCTGTCTCCAATGTCTCTTAAATTATTTCATCTTCCCATCTTGTTTCTAGACCCTAATTCTTCTGTCCTGTCTGTGGCTACAAATATACAAAAAAGCAAAATATGTGATATTCCCCAGTTGCTTGCTGCATGTCTGCCTCCTTAACTCGGCATCGATTTAATGCTTAAGACCATGGTCAAGTCTATTCTGCCTATATTCTACTCAGAAGTTCTCAGGAATGTCTTTCACCCTTCACAGGCCATTCAAGAGCTCTGACCTTCACTAGTGCTCAGTGTGTTCTCTTTCCCAGGAGTATCTCCATCACAAGCCCCTATCAGGTTCTCCTCTGGCTTCCTTCTACCTCCCAGGCTGCCCTCCAGCTCCTGCTGCATATGAAACTTCATATCTCATCATCTCCTAGACTCTTAAAAAGTGTTACTCAGATCATTTAAGCTCTTTTTACATTGTTGATTTATTGCTTGTTTGTTTGTGTGAATATGTGTATAATGAGTATGTGTGTGTGTGTATAATGAGTATGTGTGTGTATGTATGGTGTATATGTGTGTATGTATGTGCATGTATGTGTATATATATGTGTGAGTATGTGTATATGCATATACATGTATGTATGTATGTTTGTCTGTGTGCATATGTATGTGTGTATGTATGTACAGTTGACAGCTGGCTTCTTTCATAAATTAGTACACTACTGTCCACTCGAACTATCATGTGTGTGTGCATATGTGTGTGTGTTCCTGCTCCTTGATTTCATACCTTGCACGTATTCATCTCCATTAGGATTTAAATGTTAGTTCTCTCATCTATGAGTTTTGTGACCACCTGAGATCTCTATGACTTCTGAATGTCCCTGAACTTCTATTCCCTTCTTTTTTTAAAATATAGACTGTAACACCAATCACTAATTCTTTCTTCTTTCACTGTTTAGTCCTTGGATTTTTTGGTATGTCCCCAGTATACGTTGTGTTAGTTAACAAACAAAAACAATAGTGTCAAGGCTCTCTCTCTCATGACATACAGGAGCGAGGAGAGGGGCTATCTCTGACTCTGTTGCCTGCCTTTGGACCCCTTTCCCCTAACTGGACAGCTTTGTCTAGCCTTACTTGAAGATGCACCCAGTCTTACTACAACTTGATATGCCAAGGTGGGTTGCTAACCATGGGAGGTTTCACCTTTTCTGGGGGGCATAAAGGGGAAGGAAGGTGAGAGGTAGGGACTGGAGAGGGGAGGGAGGGATGTAAATTAATTAAGTAATCAATTAGTAGAAAGAAAGAAAGAAAGAAAGAAAGAAAGAAAGAAAGAAAGAAAGAAAGAAAGAAAGAAAGAAAGAAAGAAA
>NW_026596095.1:24254323-24258355 GCF_907164565.1 Psammomys obesus
AAAGAAAGAAAGAAAGAAAGAAAGAAAGAAAGAAAGAAAGAAAGAAAACAGAAATCTTCCCTGAAATCTAGGCTCTGACTAGAAATAAAATAGAGTAAAGCCTGAAGGAGCCCTGGACATATTACCTTTCACCCCAGGACAATCACAATAATGAAGAGAATGTTTACTGACTTATGTTCTATTACATAGCCAGATGCATAAATGCCATTTTAAGTATATCATTTGTATCAGCAGACAGTGTGAACGGTATCATCAGTTTTACTTCCCTGATTAGACAAGAGATGACCCAAAATATTGAATATTTTACTTTAAGGTTCTGTACGCCCAAGTGGCCCTGCCCATAATAGGTGTGCGAGTAGCCTCGTCCTGAACAGCTTGACGGCTGAGCTGCGTCACACGGGATGCGGTCTCACAGTTGACAGCTGGCTTCTTTCATAAATTAGTACACTACTGTCCACTCGAACTATCATGTCAGCCAGCACCCAGCATCTCAAGAGTAACTTGAGACTCCCTAGCAAAGAAAGAAGCAAAAAAAGAAACTTTACGTCAAGATAAGAAGCATGGCTTGTGATCCCTGTAGCTCACGGATTATTTTGACATAAACCACTTATGAATCATTGACTGGATATCTATCTTACATTTGCTTTGAAAGTACGTCCTCAAAATCCTGTGTGGTTCTACACTGGCCTACCTCCTGGTCGCTCCAGCCACACTTTAAGCACTTACCAGCCATTTGCTCTCTTGGCAACTGTGTTACTCAAAGCATTGTTAGGACTGTTGCTGACAGGCAATTTTATTGGTTGATTCGAGAGACTCGTGTGGAACGGAAGTCACTGGGTCCCATAGGGGACCCACTTCTATTTAACTTTGGCCCTGAAAAAAAAAAAAAAAAAAAAAAACTCAAAGAGATTCATAACAATTTGAACTCTATGAGTGTTTCATGATAGCACGAGGGTGGGGGCGTGTTCCAGATCTTTTTCCTAGGCCACAGCTGCTATATTCGCCCTTTTCATTGTCTGGCTACTGTTACCATCGTCAGGCAACAGAGAGCTCCTGATTGCTAGGACACATTCTCTGATCCAGTGGAACACAGCTGGAGTAAGGACAAAACTGAGTTGAAATTTCACCCTGGACATGTGTGTTTCCTTCTCCTGTTGGAGAAGCCAGGAGGACAGTGCAATTCTTGGAGTTGATGAGGAGCCTCAGCCTAGACCACAGGCAAATGGGACCTTGTGAAATGGAGGGAGAAGGATGACTGAAAGCTTTGCAATTTGTAAAATAATCAAATGATAGTCCTTAGTCCTCTTCCCATTTCCCACAAAGCAGCCATTAAGTATTTACTTTTGGGTCATCCTTAACAGCAAACAAAACAGCAAAACATCCTTACTGAGGGGAGGAGGCAAACCTAAATCCTGTGTAAGAACGCGCACAAACTGCTGCTCTGGACAACGTCCCCAGGTGTTTCCTTGGTGCCTTCAGCGCTCAGGTTCCAAAGGTCTAAGAGCTTCTGCCTTTCGCTTTTAACTTCTCTCTTCCTGTTTCCTTAAGGGGGTAGGAGGAGGTTATTTTCAGCCTCAGTCTAGGCAACCTCTAGGTTTCCCAAGCTGTAAGCCAAGCTCGAATTCTTGCTTGGCCGTCATGTGACAGCTCCGTGTTCACGGCAACCAACGCTCATGCAGTGCTATTTTCAACACGTTCTCACGGTTTCTTTGTACCTTGCCATTTTTTTCTGCCTCTACCACCCACTGTGATTTCTGACACATAGTAGGCCCTCAAAATATGTTTGTTTATACCTCTGAAATTCTATTTCAAACTACCCATGCACCTAGGCTTTGGATATCAATGTTACTTTAGAAAAAAAAAAAAAGTCTCTGCCTACCAGGGGCGGTGGCGCACGCCTTTAATCCCAAGGCTCAGGAAGGAGAGGCAGTTGGATCTCTGTGAGTTGGAGGACAGCCAAGAAAAAAAGAGGAGGAGGAGGACAAGGAGGAAAGGAGGAGGAGGAGAAGGAAAGGAAGATAAGATGTCATTTTTGTATGTCATCAAGAAAGCCATCCACGAGGAGAAAAAAAAATGATTTTTGTTTTGTTTTAGGCTTTACACATCTCCCCCAAACCAGTGTCAGACATTTTGACATTGGGAAAATTAATTAGTGTGTATTTTTGTTTTGTTTCTCTTTAGAAGACATTGGTGGCAGAGAGAAGGAAAATCAAAAGAATAAGGTAGATGTTATAGTTTAGCAATAAAAAATAACCAAAGAAAGCATTTCATAACAATTAGTGAAAGTGAGTTAGATTATCTCATAGGCACATACATGAATTATCCTTATCTTCATTCACCTCAATAAAATAGGATGAAAACCAAGCAAGTCTGTTTTAAGGAACTGTCCCCTGGGGCTAGAGTGGGTCTCCTAACAGCAAGCATCACCTCCTTTCTCATATACCTCTCCCACAAAATAAATCAATTCTGGTTTTGCAAACAGCTAAGATTGATATTCCCGTCAGAGCTGATTTCTACTCTCTCCTTGCAGCTCTTTCCAGAGGGAGGCAGAAGCAAATGTTGGAGTTCACAAGCAGCTCCATGAGGACTTTCTTCTGCTCGTGGGGCACATGCTGAAGACCCTGATTTGTAATGTCACAGCCCTCCCTCACCGCTGAAGAAAGCTGCACCTCTCGGCAAGGTTCCTGTATCAAGCAATCTTCCTCATCTATAGTATCCATGACTCCTAAGCAGTGATTGATTGGCATTCTGCCCTGTGTCTATCAGAAAAGAAGCAACGGACAACATTGCTGAGAGGGTTACAGGCAGCAGACTTTCTCAGAGCAATCACTCAATTTGTGCAAGGTGGCTAAACTCATCACAAAAAAAAAAAAAAAAAAAAAATGAGTTCCATTTCAAAGCTGGTTTTGTGGCAGAAATTTTTCCTTGCTAAATTCATTTCCTCTCCTTTGTACCTAGAGATACAGATGTAGGCATTCAGTGGTGGAAAAGGACTGATAGATGTGAAATGAGATTGTACCGTAGAGAGAGAAAGAGCATGGGAACTGAAGTTCACTCACCTGATAGCTTACTCACAGCATAAAGAGTTACTACAGGAACATTCAACTTTGAACAGAGTGCATGAGGCATTCAGCAGAAATTACACCTGAATTTTAAGGAGTCAGATGAGCACATTTTTCCCCGGATGCCAACTTTCCTTAATGCCCTTATACTAGAAATCCAAACTTATATTCTATAGACTGGAGAACTACATCCCAAGGGTTTCTTGAAATGGTTTCCCAAACATATCTGCGCCCGTGCTTCTGTGATCATCAAAGCAGTTTACTTTTAAGGACCATTTTCCAAATGACCTTAGGCATCTTATGAAACTGTGTCTGCACGGAGGTAAACAAATCCTTATTTTCAGTTTCTTTAAAATGAGGCTCAAGTCTTCATCCCTCAACCAGGAAACTTCTCTTTGCAGCAGATGGAGGCCACTACAGAAAGAAAATCACAACCAATCAAAATGCAGAACTGTGATCCCGGTCCCATGGCGTACATCTACAAAACATTCCTGCACCCAAGGCAAAGAGAACTTTACAGAAGAGGGGGAGGCAAGACTGTAAGAGCCGGAGGGTCAGGGAGTTTGCTGAGAGATTGGGTCTCCTAGTAATGTCAGAAGCTACGTCCACAAAGTCCCATTGACACGACTGCCCAAATGCAAGCCGAACAAGGACGACACTAGTGGACATGCCAAAGTGAATCGGAAAAAAAAAAAAACCATGAGGCCTCAGCCCTACACAAAAAGCTATAGGCAACTGAAGAAAGCAGGGTGGGGGAGAGGTGGTTTCCCCTATACAAGAGCACATCAACTAGTTGTTCTTTGTCAGACCCTCAACCCTGAGGACGAATGTACAGGTAAACATTTTGCAACATCATATAAATGTATGTATGCAATAACAATCAGTGAAAAAGAGGCCATGAATGTGAAAGAGAGCAGGTAGGGTTATATATATATATATATATATATATATATATATATATATATATATA
>NW_026596095.1:24258455-24368228 GCF_907164565.1 Psammomys obesus
TATATATATATATATATATATATATATATATATATATATATATATAGGTTTGCAGGGAGGAAAGGGAAGGTAAAAACAAATCATAATCTCAAAATTAAAATTTAAAAGAATGCAAACAAATGAAGCACACAGTTTTTTGCATGGAGAAATACTTTGTTGAGTGTGGAGATGAAGAACCTTATGGCTACAACATGAATAGAGACCTCATTGTTCTTTAATCTTCTTCATGAAAGTGTTCCCACATGTCCACTTCAACATTGCCTCCACCTCCCCTGACTCTTATGTTCTCTTTTCCTTCCTCCCTTCTTTCTTTCTTCATGTTTCTTCTCCCAAACTCCTCCCAGTTCTTACCCACCTCCTTACCTCCCCAAATCTATGTTTTATCTGCTTATCTATCTATCTATCTATCTATCTATCTATCTATCTATCTATCTATCTATCTATCTATCTTTCCATCTATCATATCTCCCACTCTTTCTCCACTTTTCCTTTTTGAAAAGAAAACAGACAAACAAGAAGCACAAGGAATAAAAACAATATATAACGGACTTCCCACCACAAAATGAAGGTCAAAGCAAACAAGCAAAAGACCAATAAGACAAAAAAAAAAAAAAAAAAGAAGCCAAAACAAGGCAAAAATGAAAGTGAAGGTACACAAAAAACCATGGAGTTTGTTTTGTTCCAACCAACTGCTCCTGCATGTGGGCCCTGCCCTGGACTGTTGTTGATAAACCCAATGGTATTCTACTACAGAAAACTGATTTTCCCTTTGCTGGCATGTTTTAACTGAAACTTCTTGACGAGGGTTGAGACTCCATGTCCATTTCCCACTCTTGGTGCTGGGACGCTGTTTGTTTGCTGTAACACTCTTATGTATGTTACAAAAGTCTCCATGAGTCCATATGAGCATCTGTACTGTTATGCATGTAAGACACTTTCTTGGAGTCATCCACCACCTCTGGCTTTTTAATCTTTCTATAACCTCTTTCATGTAGACCCCTGAGCTCATTGTCATGTTGTTCTTCTTTTTTTTTTAATTTTTTATTATTAGTTACATTTTATTAGCTCTGTATCCCAGCTGCATCCTGCTCCCTCATTGCCTCCCAAACCCTTCCTCCCTCCCTCATCTCCTCCCTGCCTCTTTCCAAGTCCACTGCTTGGGGAGGACCTCCTCCCCTTTCATCTGGCCCTGTTTTATCAGATATCTTCAGGACTCGCTGCAAAGTCCTCCTCTGTGGCCTAGCAGGACTGCTCCTCCCTTGGGGGGTTGGGAGGCCAAAGAGCCTGCCATTGAGTTCATGTCAGAAATAGTCCCTGTGCCATGTTCTTCTAACAGAATAATAGTAATAGGTTTTCTTCTAGGCCCATGACACAGCTAGTCTCAGGTTGTTGGGCACTTCAGCAGTTTCTGGTATGGCTTTCAGCTCATATAATGGGCCTTAAAATTCAATCCAAAAAGTGGTTGTTCACTCCCATAACATTTTTACCATGATTACCCTGGCATATCATGCAGGCAGGTTTCTGCTATAAGTAGCAGAGTCTTTAGTGCTATTGATGATTACCTTTCCTTCTGGTAACAGGCACAGTACCTTTTAATACCACTCACTTTAGGCAGTAGCTGTGAAGTCTCTAATTAGGCACCAGCTTGACTTCTCCATGTTTAGTGGCATAAGCGTAGCTCCAAGCACAGGGCCATCGTGTTGTGGAAAGGAACCAATAGCATTAGCTAGGGCCAGTGATGTTCACGGGGTTCCATAGGATCTTTTTGGCCAATGACTGAACTAGATGTAGTCCACTTCTGGCACAGGAGGCTTTACTTGGTGGCATAAAATGTCTATTTGTGGCATCATATCATATGTTATTTGGTGATTCTGTTTAGATTTCTTTCATACATATGTATATATTTATATGAAGATTCTGTAGTCATATGCTTTCACACAGTATTTCTAATGGCCTTTAATGTTATTTGCTTCTTTCATCCTAACCACTCTGTACTCTCAAATTCCCTGTGCATGTTTGAAATGAATATACCATGAAGGGATAGGAAAAAGTAGAAGGGGTGAACAACAGCATCTATGTTGAATGGCAAGAACAGCTTTATTAGGCTTTGCATCTGGTCTGATCATGTAGTTTGAGAAAGGCTGGGAACTAAAGTAGCTATTTGACATGCACTTGCTTATCTAGAATTCAGTATTCTTAGATCTTAAGTTATTTATGCCTCTTGACCCATTGTCTTTGTTTCTTCAACAATCTCACCATATTTATAGCCCTAAAAATTAATTAGAAGCATTACTAGCTGAGGATAATTTTGTAGCTATTAATATTACAACTTTGACATTTTGAGAAGGTTCCTTCTATCTTATAAATTACATGGGAAGAATAAACATACAACATCATAAACCCTTCTGGAGAAGGAAGTTGATGATTGTAATTTATAACAAGAAGTTATCAGTAAAATTTGAATTATAAGTGGGACTTAGGGAGTTCGACTGTTCCAGTTCTCCCAGGATGATTACAGTTTTACCACTTCCTAAGCAAACCCAGTCAGGCACTTGGGTTGTGACAGCTTCTTTGTGTAAGTCACCAAGCAGCCATACTCATCTTCTCTAAACTAAAAGAAGGAGAGATGTTATTTTTTCATCTTTACTTACGAAACACTTCTGGTATAAGTCTGAGTAAAGAAAGAGAGCCAGAGTCCTTTTCTACCTAAGGTGTAGAAACTGTCCATCCAGAAAGAAAACAGAGGAGGAGGAGGAGGTAGGTGGACTCTGGAATTCTCTCTCAGTAGTTTCAAGGGTACTATGGTATTCTGAAAAGAAATATACCCAGAATTCTGGGCTTAGTTTGGGTAGAGTCCACACTTGCAGGCTTCAGATTACTTAGAAGTCAAATGATATTTCTTTTTAAGTGAGTCTGTTTGATGATGGTTATGTTAAAAGTAACAGTCTTTAGACATGTTTTTCTTGTTGCTGTTCTTTTTTATTGAGTCTATAATAAATTCTGTTTCTTAGGAACAGTCTCATCTCATATGGAGCCCAGGTGGGCAGCAGCTGAAAACCTTCCTCTTGTGTAAATAGTGACCTCCATCAGCATAGCTGACTAGGGATTAATTTTGGCAAAATGATGTCCACTAAGCCAAAAAGATTATTCCCCATCTTCCATTCTAGCTAATGTGAATTTCAGAAGGTCAAACCTATCTGAAAGTACTGGGTTTTTACTTTGCTCTGCTATGATGCTAACACTGTGCTAATAGCTTATTTCCATTCCCATATTTCCACTCAATATCATGTTCTCCCTCCCTTAATTACTCTCTCCCACAAAATTATCCCAAAGGAAGGAGATTTATTCTTTGCTAACCTCCCAGAGGCTTACAAGTACCTAGAAAATAACAGACAATAAATATTTTGTAAGTGATCATGAGGATTTATAAAAAGATTTAGAATTAGAACAAACTTTATGAAAGGAATTTGAAACAACGCATCAAAGCATTGTATCAGTTGTCATCTGCTTCTACAGGCTTGTGTCATTATCTTCAAAAATAGCCAAAATGCAGGTCAAAGACTAATATAGAAAGCTGTATATCAAATCATTTTAATATATCAAAATATATTGAAAAGGAGAAATAAATGAAAAGCCTAAAAATAGAGAATTCATACAATAAGTTCTGGCACTTCCCTTTTCTAAGTAGAGTATAATTTAACTGTTAAGATCATGATACAAGGAAGATATGAACCAGAAGTCTAATTCCGAAGACAAATCTCTTTTTTTATTGTTAATTTTTATTATGTAGCAGTTTTACTCCTATAAATACCACAAATCAGCAAGGAACATGTATCCATGCAGAGACTACAGGCAACATAAAGGCCTATCCATAGGGTAAATATAGTGTTGATGCTCCAGAAAGAGCACATCTATAAATTCATGTACTGATAAAAATAGTCTCATGGACGAAATCATAAGATAGTTCACTCTGCAATTCAATTTTTTTTAAAAAAAAGTCTTCTTACAGAGACAATTAACCCTACCAATAGTTCAGAGTAATAAAAAGTAAACAATGTTAAATTTGTAATTAATAAATTTTGAAATCTTTTACTTTTATTATAAATTATAAGCCCCTACCTTGAAATAAGATGAACATTGCCTATTTAAAAGAGGTATAAAGATAGAAACATGGTGACTCAAGAGACAAGGACAGGAAGGAGAAGTCTTTGGAGTTGCAGACCAAACAAGAGACAATTTTGGTTTTGAGTAAAATTTAGAAATGCCAGAGAAAATTTCCTCTGGGTCTTTCTCTTGTTTTTATTTCTTTGGTGTAATGGGAGGCAAAGCCTCACCAAAGAAATTTCGATATAGCATCTGTAAGGAGAACAGATCAAAATGGGAAACTTTAGACATTGTGGATTGGGAACAGTCGTTACAGCTGTGTGGTTTGCTGTATACTCATTTGTTTTAGTGCAGTTTTTCTCCTGTATGTTGTAATATGCTGATAGAATGGATTAATGTGCCCGTGGTCTATGTATGATATATAAAGATACATATATTCTCAAAGATATAATCTGAATATCTCATAAGTGGCTTCACCAGCCATAGGTTTTGACCATGTTTCTTGGACCAGAAAATGGAGAAGAGTGTTGTGACATGTTGTCCTGCTGCACGCATGAACTCACAGCAGCTGCTGTTGCTTGCCCACGATCAAGCCACTTAAAGTTCTAACGAGTGGGGGAGTAGGTCCTAGACCCCACCCTAACTGAGAAGTTGTTGGCGGCTGATGGCTGCCAGAGAGGGACAGTCACTTTTCCTCAGAGGCATTGACTCCTGGTGTGTTCCCCACACCCCATAAGCATATAAGCAGAACTAACTAAACTGAATGGGTAAAAAAATGACAGTAATAATGAAGGAGGACATGAAATTTGGGGGAAGATGTGATGATAGGGTCTGAGGAGAGTGAGGGGTGGTTATGCATGTATGAAATTTTTAAAGAATGCATTTTTAAGTTAAGAAATAAAGTTAAACACTATGTACAATAGGAGTCAGCCGTTTCTCTTTTGTTAGATATGAGCAAACAAGATAAGACCAATGGGAAAAAATAGCCTTAACTGTACCATCAAGCATTACCTGTGCACTCTAAGGATACAGAACAGTTAATTTTGGAAAATATCGACATCAATGAGTTTCCACACATCAGAGACTATCATGGAACATTTTCTACCTTTACAGTAATGTTTTTGGGAAGAAAGTTCTGAAAAGTTATGCAGTGTGATTTATTACATTTCAAGGGAATGAAACCACTTACAACTTATTTCATGAATATTTGCCATGTGTTTTGACATTTGGGAACTTGTGCATGAACTTAACAAATGTGGGTAAGGAAACACCTTCAATAACTTCCAAAAATACTTGGGTGTAATATTCTTTATTGAAAGTAAACAAGCCTAGGATTCTGTTATTAAAAAAAAAAAAAACTGCAGTGGGAAGCTGGTTGAACAGAGATGTGTAAGAGATGCAAAAGCTTCCAGCTTTCAGCAGTCCAGCTGGGTTATTCAGACCAATGGAGAAAATGGAAATAATGCCATGATATTCTCTACTAAAAAATTAAACCCAGAGTTGTGGATCAAGTATAGGCAGCTTTTGGCATTGTGCAATGAATACTGCACTGGCTGATGTTATAAATGTAGAGTATGAGAAGTATTTGCTGAGAAGGAATTCCATCATTCATCAAGAGTAGCCATGCCATGCCAGCCTGTTGCACATGGAAGCTCACAGGCCTTGATGTTAGAAGGCCTCAAAAAGTAGCTCTACACCTTCCCGTGTGCCATTTAAACAATTAGTTGTTTTTAATCAACTAATTGTTGATTAAATTAACACAAGCTGGTGTTGTCTTTGGAGAGAGACATTAGTTGCGGAATTGCTTTCATCAGATTGGCTCATGGGCATGTCTCTAGGGAAATTCTTAATTAAAAATTGATGTGAGAAGGCCCAACCCACTGTAGGTGGTGTCACCCCTAGGCAGGTCATCTTGGGTTGTACACAAAGAAAGTCTGAGCAAGCATGAAGAGCAAGGCAGGAAGCAACATGTTATTCAGTCCCTCTGACTTCCCTTCTATGAAGGACTTTAAGCTGTAAGTTGGAATGAGCCCTCTCCATCTCAAGCTGCTTTTGGTCATGGCATTTTCTTACAGCAATAACAGCATAACTGAAATGGCCACTGGCCTCTAGTTTCTCAAAGGTTAGTCACTTGTTTCATCCAATACTGCCTAGTTTGCAAAAGTGGGATAAATTACCTAAACGCCCTCATTAAACTCAGAAGACCATCTAAATTCAACTTTTAAAAAAAAGAGTGAATGGAATTTTATGTAAGAAGTGGGAAATAGTAAGAGCTGGAGGGAACGGGAACTCCACAAGCAGAGCAACAGAACAAGATAATTTGAACACAGGGAACTTCCCAGAGACTCCTACTCCAACCAAGGACTATTTGTGGAGATGACCTGGAACCCCTGCACAGGTGTAGCCCATGGCAGTTCAGTGTCCAAGTGGGTTACATAGTAATGGGAAGAGGGACTGCCTCTGACATAATCTGATTGGCCTGCTCTTTGATCACTTCCCCCTGGGGGGGAGCAGCCTTCCCAGGCCACAGTAGAGGACAATGCAGCCACTTTTGATGAGAACTAATAGACTAAAATCAGAAAGAAGGAGAGGAGGACCTCCCCTATCAGTGGACTTGGGGAGTGGCATGCATGCAGAAAGAGGAGGGAGGGTGGGATTGGCAGGGGAGGAGGGAGGGGCTTATGGGGGATACAAAATGAATAAAGTGTAATTAATAAAAAATAAATAAAAGATTTAAAAAAAAATCAAATTAACCTAGAGGCATATAAAATGATAACGTGTATTTAATCATTCTGAAGATCAAATTCTATTCCTGATCCTATCACTTCTTGATACAAGTACCAGCAAGTCCATGACTAGCGTTTGTCTTATCCCAAGTGTCATCACTAAGGCATTATAAACAATTATTGAGATTGTCTCTTTACATAGATTTCCATTGAGAACCTGGGGAGATAATTCCTCTTTTTAGATATCCCTTCTACTAAGGTGTAATGTGGAAATAAATGTTTTGCTTGATTTTTATGAGTTTGCTATTTGTATTTCTTGTCAGTTGCTAAGCTTCTTATGCAAAATTTTTAAATCAGGAAATTCATAGAGTTCCGCTTTTTTGGTGTTAATTAATAGAAATTGACTGTATCTCCTTGATAGTGTCATATTATTTCTTGGATTTTTATGTCCTTTGAAGATTTGCAGTTCTGTCCCCAGATTTTAGGAAGCAGTCAGAGAGACTCTGATATGATGGTAGGCTAGAAACTGCTTCTTTGTAACTGTGAAGATGTCAGAATAAAAAAAAATCTATCTGAAAAAGAGAGGGAGAAACAAATTCACAAAGGGAGTGATAAAATAACTGAACAGTGTGACAAAAATAAGAATGAAATGAAAGAAGATAATCCTTCCTTACAGTTAAGGGTAAAAGGAGAAGTCTTAGCTGGAGAGGCCAAGCGCCTTGAGGAGGAGATGGCAAGCCCTACTCCCAGGATAAGCCCTCAACCCTCAGAAACCAGACTTGTGGGATTGGGTGATAGAGTGGATTTCTGGCAGATGATGGGTCAGTGCTGAAATGATTTCGTCCTGCCATCCTAATATACTCAAAGGACAGTAAAGAACTTATGGTTTAAAACTGAGCTATCTAAGTGCCTGAGAAAAGGCACCTCATCAACTGATAATGATGCTGGACTCTGAGGCCCTGAGCCTAAGGTCAGTCAGTAGATTAACCCCTTGATGATGTACATCTGCCATTCGGAGCCATATACACTGAGAATTCTAAACAACCATGTAGCGCTTACCATGCATAGCTGTATCCTTACAGTGGAGTGGTCAATACTTAGGGACTTTGGAAAGGATGATGCCTAGGCCTCCATCTGTACAGATTTAAGTGCTGAGATAAATTCTGACATTCCCAAAGCACTTGGGAGACACTTTTCCAGCTAGGGGATCAAATCTGAGGAGTCTTGAGAGTAGAATAAACTGCCGTCTATAACCTAAAACCTATGAGGGAGTACAGAGGAAGCCCCTGATATACAAAGGGAATTACTAAAGTGAAGACAGCCCTGGTAGATGTTGATACATATCTAATACAAGTTCAATACCAGAAGAAAACATAGGAAAAATAGCATTATGCCATCTCCCAATGTCATGTCCAACATTTGAGGTTCATGGTGGCATCACCTATGACTCTAATAAGCTTAGAGAGTCTCACAGCTGCATCTCTGTTGCTAATAGCACTTGTATCCTCGTTGACCAGTAGCATTTGGTGCATGTAATTTTTCTTAGCAGATTTTCCATTATTCCTGTCACCTACAACATCCTGGAGTCTCCACTGAAACCCAGGCTTCATATTTACAATTCCACACAGTGGCTTCTCAAGGCCTTCTTGACATTTTTTAAAAATTTTATTTATTTATTTATTATTAATTACAGTTTATTCACTTTGTATCCCAACTGTAGCCCTTCCCTTGTTCCCTCCCAATCCTACCATCTCTCCCTCATCTCCTCCCATGCCCTTCTCCAAGTCCACTGATAGGGGAAGTCCTCCTCCCCTATGAGGTCTCATCAGGACTGGCTGCATTGTCTTCCTCTGTGGACTGGTAAGGCTGCACCTCCATAAGGGAAAAGTGATCAAAGAGCCTGACATTGAGTTCATGTCAGAGACAGTTCCTGTTCTGATTACTAGGGCACCCACTTGAAGACTGAGCTGCCATGGGCTACATCTGTGCAAGGGTTCTAGATTATTTCCATGCATGGTCCTTGGTTAGTCTATCAGTCTCAGAAAAGACCCCTGTGTCCAGATTTATTTTTCCTCCTTGTGGAGCTCCTGTCTCCTCCATGTTTTATTACCTCCCCCTTCTTTCATAAGATTCCCTGCACTCTGCCTAAGGTTTGGCTATGAGTCTCAGCCTCTGCTTTGATACTCTGCTGGGTAGCGTCTTTCAGAGTCCCTTTGTGGTAGGGACCTGTCCTGTTTCCTGTTTTCTCCCTCTTCCAATGCCCATTCTGTTTGACTTTCTGAATGAGGATTGAGCATCTTACCCAGGGTCCTCCTTCTTGCTTAGCTTCTTTAGGTGTACACATTAAAGCATGAGTGAGGTATCCCAAAACCAGAAAGACACACATGGTATATACTCACTTATAAGTTGATATTAGACATATAATATAGGATAATCATACTAAAATCTTGCTAAAACCTTCTTGACATTTGACCTTGCTGCACACTGCCTGTCCTCAAGGACTTTCAGGAAGCTTGGCATAAGCCTCCACAGTTCCCCATTCTTATATCATGCTAAACTCTATCAGCTGAAAATACATCATAGCTCCTGGTCTAACACATCTATGGTTATCCTCTCTGCTACATGAACTTGGAACAATAGCTTCTTACATGGTTATTTTTGACCAGGGGATCTCTGAGGAAACATTACCAGTCTAGGCTGTCTTCTTCCAAATGAATGTGCATTGCTATAACCTAGAGCTGTTGAAGTATTGGTTCTTGCACTCAGAGAACTTTTCATATTATTCTAGTGCAAAATATATGGTTCATTTTTAATGATTTTCTTTAACAAGCACAGATACTTTCTTGACATCTGCCTTAAATGGGACTTTCAGCATGTTTTCATGTCTTCCTTACCAAGATGCACAATTTCTATACCTTTTACCCCTCATCTATCATAAATATGGCTAAAAATAGCAAGCAGTAACCACAACTTCAATGTCATAGCACTTTGACATTTCCTTTGCCAGATGACATAATCCTCACACTTTTTTTTTTTTTACTTAATAATTTTTGAGTTCAGTTTCCTGCTAATTTTCATGAAATGGGCCACGCATAGCCAGATTATTTTCCAGAGGGAAACACACATCCTCTTGTCTAATTGAACTCTTGTTCCTATCTAAAACCTCCTGAGCATGGCCTCCATTGTCTACATTTCCCTTGGCTTTCTGGTCCACTGCACCAGCCTGGCTACAATAGCTCTGTCTGTAGCAGTCTAAGGATTGTTTAGAATACAGTCCCCCAGTCTTCACTCTAACGTTCACAAACCCAAGGAAAGCGACCCACGTGTTCGTGTCTATCACAATGGCCTCGTTCTTCGTATCAGCATTCTATACTTTACTTGTCTCCTTGCTGTGACCAAATGCTTTATAAAGGTAAATAAAGGACAGATGGGTTTTCTTAGGCTCATGCTTTGAAGAAGGCATAATCCAGGCTTTTGGGGAGGTCTGGTGGCAGGCACCTACGTGGTAACAGGTTCAAGAGGCTACTTTCCACATCTCCACAGATGGAAAGCCAGAGAAAGTAGAGCGTCAGTGAGCTACTGTTGTTCTGTTTGGTTGGTTGGTTCATTTGGTTTATTTTGTTTCCCTTTGTATTCAGTCGCAGACTCCAATCCACATTCATTGCAGGCTTTTCTTCCTCAGTTAACATCTCTGAAAATGCCTCCACAGACATATTCAGACTTATATCTCCTAGGTGATTATCTATCCAACTAACGTGATAATGAAGATTGATCATCTCCTTTAGAAAAACAGAAAAACAACTCCAGATAGGTGGAATAGTTTTCTGTGTTTATCCTAGACACAATTTGTGTAACAGCCAGCAATGTAAAAATTTTATAATAAATATGCCATTAAACATTATATCAAAACAGTAATATGTTAGTGATGAAATGTACCCAGACTAAAGAAGATAGTCTAGCATCATTGCAACAAGGACTAAAAGCTAGCCTTTACCTAATTCTACTACTCTTTAAAGTGAGGGAAAGGATTCCTAGTAAAGCCAGCATATAGTGTTGTGCAATTTACAATGTCTTATAGCCACACACACACACACACACACACACACACACACACACACACACACACATATCCAGGCTTGCAAAGAAGCACAAAAATATGACCTATAATTAGAAAGAGAAAGAAAAAAAAGCAGTTGCTAGAATAAAAACAAATGGTATAATTGATAGATTACAGAGAGGGATATTGAAAATACTAATTAAGAAAGCAAAGAGGTTCATTGAATAATTTAAAGAAAATAACATGTAAATGATTATGAATACACAAACTCCAAACAGAAGTTTTAGAACAGAAAATATGTTTGAAATGAAAAATATACTGTTTTATTTAAAAAATTAGTTTTTGTTTTTCACAAAAGAAGTGAACTCAGTGACATACCAATATGTCTTAACTAAATTGAATTGCATATTTTTAAAAAGACTAAGGAGACTGAAGAAATGGTGGCTAAGAGCACTTTCTGTTATTACACAGGAACTAGTTTACTTCTCAATATCCACTCTGAGTATTAGATATTTTTTTTTCACTCTCAGTGACACAAATATATGCCAGATCAGACAGGATTAAAAGCAAATAAATGGTATACAGAGTTAAAAAAAATGTAACTGATAAGAAAAAAAAAATTAAAGAGAAAAAAAAACAAATAAATGTATCAGGCAATGTTCCCGGGTGGGTTCATCGGACCTAAAGAAGGGGCTGAGGAAGTCGCCAGCTGGTACGAAGGTTTTATAACCATTAGGTGGGTAGCTGGGACTGTGCTCAGGCATGGTAGGAAGCTGGGAACCTGGGCAGATACTTGGGAAGGCTGGTCGTATCAGAACCGCGGCTTGCATAGGTTGCCAGAAATGTGGAACTGAGATTTTGGTGCCATTCTTTGTTTTTCAGTGAGGGCGGGGATTGGGAGAAGGAGGGCAGCCCTGGTTTCTTGTGCAGGGGCTCCAGCTGCTCACCCCATTTATAACTGCAGTTCTGAGGAGCTAAACCCTCTTGCGGCCTCCATATTCCTGTTCATGCGTGCACCAAGTGAACATACACTCAGCCACACAAACACACACATATAATGATATAATGAATACTTGAATACGACTTTTAGTGGACTGAGAAGTGAAAGTAGTCTGCTGTTCTACCAGACTGTTCTGAATAAAGTAAAACCAAAGTTCTAGAAAGAGAATTAATAATGGCCTCATCCCCAGTGGGGACAGAAGAGGAACCTCACAGTTCAGGAAAGAATGTCTGAGGTCATAATTTTTTTTTTCTAAGTCTTTATTTTAGTGGATTTCATCAAATTAGTCTTTCACAATGGGAGTTTATTAGATTTAAATTTTCACTTCAGCGGAACTAATTTAAATTTAAATTAGGATGGCAGGTTTTGGAAGAAAAAAGTGGAAAACCTAACAGACTTTTGTTACATTCTGCGGTGAAGACAACGCCCTCTAGTTTACAACACAGATAATGATGTCTTAATTGATTTGTTCTTTTATTTCAAAAGTGGTGTGGTTAGGACAGATGTTGCTGTCACTTTGATTCAGGAATAACTTAGAAATTCTCTTTATTTTCTTCTGAGAAAGTACTTTTAGCATTAATTAAAGAAAAAAAAAACTATACAGATATTTTCCAAGAATTTTAGTATTGATTCTGGTCACCAGATTCTGCGTCTCCTCTCTTCCTGTCTGTCTTAGCTATCTAAGTTCATGCTGGGAAACAAACACAAAAACAGCCAATACTATCTGGCTAGGTTCCGACTCTACACACAGCCCCGTTGCAGTGTCCCTCCCCACCCTCCCCAAAGCAGAACCAAGGGTTCCCAACAGGCATGATGGTGTGAACGAAACACTATTTAGTTTCTGCCTGTCAGACCTCTATCTCCACCCTTCTATTCCACCTTCGTTGCCCACACTGAGCTGTCTTCCGGTCACTCTGCCATCTTCTCTTTATTCACAAGTGTCTGATCCTTTGACATTGTGACATGATGCTTGAAAAATGCACAAATGAGTTCCAAGAAAACTACCTCCCCCCCAAAAAAAAAAACATGAAAAAAAAATCCCTTACAATTTTTAAGTGTGTTTAGAGTTTTATGCTCCACCAGATTTACAGACATCCTTGGCTGCGTGCAACCATAGGGCAGTGGTTTGAGTGTGTACTGTTTCTCTCCAGAAACGTTGCCACCATAATTCTCACTCAGATTTCAGAGATTAGTTTAATGCAGCTTCTTTTCACAGTGACCTTTTTTGATCTCCTGATTCAATCACTGTGTTACTGTGTTCTGCCACCATAACACTTTGTGTTTGTCATTTTACTAAGATGTATTATAGTTAATTCTCATTATTCACCGTGGCTTGTCCTAATCACTGAATCCCTTCTGAAACATTGATCCAAGCAGAAAGAGGCTTCCTTGCTGACTCAGAGCCGGGCTTGGGGTGCGGACTCAGCCCCCCTGGAAAGAGCCTATGTTCCTTGCACTGTTCTTCCCCTACTTTCTCCTCTATCTGGTTCTTTGTCCCTGAAGAGCTCAAACCAGACAGAGTGACCTCTGGAAACTTGTCCATCTGATAATTGCAGGTATCCACAGCACGTCCTCCTGTCTA
The DNA here is from genome assembly GCF_907164565.1 of Psammomys obesus. Lineage (NCBI taxonomy): Eukaryota > Metazoa > Chordata > Mammalia > Rodentia > Muridae > Psammomys > Psammomys obesus. Next base: position 24,271,925 of record NW_026596095.1, read on the forward strand.
CCACTGACTAGCCTGAAAGTTTTGAATTTTTTTAATGAGTATATGAATCCATAGAAACAAAATGAGGAGAAACTGTGTGTATAATTATTTGTTTAATATCTGTCATGCTTCTCTCTGGTTTTCAGGAAGGCGGGTACTGTATTTATTGTGCTTACTGCCGTTCTGTTCATGTCCAGTTAGTAGAGCTGACTCAAGTCAAGTGTTCAACAATGACAGACGGAGTACAGGAATGAAGGGAATGGATATCTCCTTGGATGAGGATGACGCTCACTGTGCAAGCATGAGGAACCTGAATTCAACGTCAAGAATTCATAGAATGAAAGAAAGGAAGAAGGAAAGAAAGAAAGAAAAGAAAGGAAAGGAAAGAAACTAAACTATGAACCTGCGAGTGGTGAAAGGGCTCATGACTTTAGCTGTGGAGATGCAGAGGCACGCAGATCCCTGAGACTCACTAGTCCCCGCCTAATCTATGTGGTGAGTTCCAGACTCAAGAAAGGCATGTCTTTAAAACAAGGTGGAGAGCCCAAGAGACAACACGTGAAGATGGTCCTCTGACTTCCGCATGAACGTATACACGCACTTACACACAGTTACACCATATACATACTCGCAAAAGTGAAACAATTTAATTTTTTTTTTCTTAGAGCTAGTACAAATACGTCCTGATAGTGGGTCTTTTTATTTGTAGTGGCTAATGGATAAACTTAACCTTGATGGTTGTTTGTTAACCATTTAAGTTACTTTCCTACTCTGTGGTGATCTTTGTCCAACTATGAGCGCAGAGCCCAAGCTGGGAAGCTCATCTTCCCAACCTTTTCTCCAGGAGCTTAGCCTTGTTGGCTACTGTACCTGATACAGCCTGTCTCCCCCAAGAGTCGTGATCGTTCTTCCTACCCATAGCAATCAAAGTTTTCATTGCTTAAAAACAGAAAAGTGACTCAGATTAACTTAAGCAGAAGAAGAATATTTTATTTATTTTTAATTTTTAAATGTATTTATTTTGTATTAATTACAGTTTATTCACTTTGTATACCAGCTGTAGCCTCTTCCCTCATCCCCTCCTGACCCCAACTTCCCTCCCTCTTCTCCTCCCTTGCTCCTCCCATAGTCTATTGATAGGGGAGGTCCTCCTCCCCTTCCATCTGACCCCAGCCTATCAGATCTCATCAAGACTGGCTGCATTGTCTTCCGCTGTGGCCTGGCAAGGCTGCTCCCACATCAGGGGAAGGTGATCAAAGAGCCCGTCACTGAGTTCATGTCAGAGACAGCCCTTGTTCCCCTTATTAGGGAACTCACTTGGACACTGAGCTATCATGGGCTAATCTGAGCAGGGGTTCTTGGTTATATCCATGCATGGTCCTTGGTTGGAGTATCAGTCTCAGAAAAGACCCCGTGCCCAGATTTTTTGGTTCTGTTGCTCTTCTTGTGGATATCTTGTCCCTGCCAGGACTTTCTATCTCCCCCTTTTTTCATAAGATTCCCTGCACTCTGACCAGAGTTTGACTATGAGTCTCAGTATCTGCTTTGATACCCTGAGGGGTATAGTCTTTCAGAGGCCCTCTGTGGTAGGCTCCTGTCCTGTTCTTTGTTTTCTCCCTCTTCCACTGATGTGTCCCATTTGCCTTTCCAAATGAGAATTGATCATATTACCCTTCTTGCTTAGCTTCTTTGGGTGTACAGATTTTAGTATGTTTATCCTATGTTATACATATTTTAAAGAGGTGACAGGTTACAGAAGCTATGAAGAAGAATAAAATTTGTACTATAGTCAAAAGACCTAAGGCTCAAGTAAAAACACTTTTATGGGGACCTTGTTTGGGGTGCCACAGTTAGAGCCGTGTCCTGCATCACATCTCCCAGTCTTCTCTGTGAGTCCTCATTCTACCACAGAGGTCTGAGCGAATTCTTGTGCGTTGATATTTGTGAGTCACATGGCCAAGCTTGTGCTTGCCAAAGCAGGATGACAACCAGCTCTGAACAGTAGAATCAGTGTCAAGTCCACCTCCTGAGATCTCTTTGCTGTGGGCTGAATGTTTTTGTCTCCCCCAAATTCACATACCAAAGCCTATATTTGTCAACGTGGTTAGAAGGTGGGACCATTGATTAAGTCATGATGGTGGGGGCTCCACCGTTGGCATTTTTAAAACTACTTCCTTATGAAGGCATGGTGGGAAGGCACTCTCTCTGAAGCAGAAAGACTCAGTAGGCATCACATGTGCCATTATCCTAGTACTGGATTTCTCATCCTACAGATTTTTGTTTTTTGTTTATAAGAAATTTAGTTTAAAGTAGTTGCTATTCCAGTCTGTGTTCACTAAGACGCGTAAAATTTGTAAGAGTTTAAAATATTTCTAGAATGCATTCATTTTGTAGCAGACATCTTAACTAGACATGCCTTTCCTTTCTTTTTCTCTACCCTTCAGGGAAGCTGGAGTTTGGTCTGCTGGCTCTTAAAAGGCTTCTCAAAGACCTCACCCTGGTGTAACTGACAAGTAGAAGAAATATGGAGTACCCTAGCAAGATCATTTTTTTTCAGTCTTCCATTCCCATCTCTGAAGAAGTGGAGTCTATAGACAAAGCCAGGGACTCTTGTTTTCTAAGAGCCATCTACTTTGCTCCAAGGTTTTTTCAGGCTTTTCAGATATTGCCAGAATGATTTAACCATCCTAAGTTTGATGGTCAACTTTGTGTTGCACGTTCTTTAATGACTTTTAAAATACTTGTTTTTTGAAAAAGAATTGAACATAAATATAGCCAGCACAATGATTAATTATAATTTATATTTATAGGGGGTAATTAAATTAAAAGAAAAAGGTTATTCCTTATGTAAATGCACATATATTTTTGAAAAGAAAATGCTCTTTGGTAGTATTTCTCCTTAATTTTTACTGTTTGCCTATCTTTCTCAGGATTGTGAGTTCCATATCAACACTGGCAGCATATCTTATCTTTTTATAACATTAAGCACAGTGTCAAGCACAAAAAAAGCTTAATCTTATGCAGCGAGGTGTGTTCATATATACAGTGTGTGTGTGTGTGTGTGTGTGTGTGTGTGCATGATTTCCAGTTCAGACGACTAGATAGCATACAATAAATACTTGATAGAATTAGTTGTAAGGTGACCAGGAATACGAATTGAACTAGTCACGTAAACAAAGCAACTAAGAAGAAATTTATTTCATTCTCTAAATGAAATTTCCCTTGTTCATTTGTTTTTGCAATAAATAGGGAGGAGGAACTTTCCAGGTCCCTGTAAGTGTGGATTTCATTCCTGGCCTTGCCTGAATGGGAGAGACAGCGTGTGTACCACTCTCTGTACAATTCATCATCTCTCTAGACTCTTTTGGGCAGCTTGGTCACACACAGATCCCAGGACATGTTCCCTTTGGACCTGAATTAGTTTGACCGCTGCTCATGAGTGAGATAGACAGCTCACTGTCAACTGCTGTGAGGAATGAAGTAACAGGAGTGGGTCTGAATAGAAGGGGTTTTGATGTGTAGGCGCTACCAGTGCCCACATGGAAGGGCTCCTGAGCATTTGTCCTGGGATTTATATTTCCAGCTTGTTTGCTGTTGGTTTGAAGGACAAAGTATTTCATTTTGTTCCCTTCCAAATCTGAGAGTTTTTCACAAAACAATAACTTGAATCAAGATAGTTCCCAAAATCATCTCTCTCTTTCTCTTTTTCTTTCTCTCTCTTTTTCTCTGGAAGATTTTTTTTCTGAATATTTATCCCATGTGGCTTTCCATACAGTGTCATCTTGAGCCTTTTCCTTTCTTTTCTGTACACTGTAGATTCTTGGCTACTGGGTACTGTTGGAACCTTAAATTGCTCATGTGGGAGTTGAACAATTTCTACTTTAACCTTATGTTACTGTAGCATTTTGCATAATATATATAATTTTTAGTGAAAGCTTTTCATAAAACTGAACACTCTACAGGTATTCCGCCTACATGGGCATCTAATTTCATACCCCTGATGGATTTCCCTACAGTGTTGCTAGGAGACAGAGACACTGCCTAACACAGAATGCTGAGTGTATCAGCCATGCAGATATCTGCTCCTCTAAATCCATTTGCTTATGGCACATGCAGCTTAAAATGTGATGCCTTTGACAATGAAGGCCACCACGGGAACAGCTCAACACAGCGAGATAGAGGAACCACGCCCTGAGACTGCATCCATGTCTCACTTTTCTGAACATAGAGGTTGGGCAGGCCTGCTCCACTCCACTTCAGAGCCAAAGATCAACGAAAGAGAATGAAGCTACTAAATAAGAGTCAAGGGTTGCTGGGAAATATATCTCTCTTGACATCTTTAGAAAACTCAGTTGGCAGTTTAATTAGTAAAAATCATATCATTGTTCTTGATATTTTCAAAAGCATAGATTTTTTTGGTAGTGTGTCTTGTTTACTGTATAATGAAACCAGCGAAGGTCAACATGAGAGCAGAAAGAATTTTGTCAATTTAATACAGATAATAAATAATTAACCCTCATGGCCATTGCTGAAGAATGAGTATTTGCACCCTCCCAACTTCCAAATATGTATGGTGAAGCTCAGGCATTCAACATCAGTGCTTAGAGATAAGTAAAGCCTTTGGGAGTAGATGATGTCATGGAGATAGAGGCCTCGTGGTTCTAGTAATGTCTGTACTAGAGGAGATCTCCCATTTTCCCCACAGCATACACTCCATATGATAACACAGCAAGTTCATAACTGTCCAGAAGCAAGAATAGTGTCCTCACTGAACTATCCTCAGATAGTGTCTGGATGATGTGTGCTTGACCCTGGCCTCTTATTTGTTATGGAATCCCACACTAAGACAAACCGTGAACCTTTAAACTGAGAGATAGGAGACAGATGTTCCAGATATTTGTTTCCCAAACAGTAGGTAGATCCTGGGATCTTCATCTGGCAAAACATCAGCAGACCCTTTTCCTCTGTAGAAACTGCTCTTTTCAGTCTAAGCTCTCCATTGTTTCTCTCCCTCCAGATGCCCTTCCTTCTTGACCCTCTACAGCAGTCTCTTCTTCCTGGTAATCACCAACATTCAGTGGGCCTTCCAGATGTCAGCCAGCTTTTCCCTGAGCTAGTGAACATTCCTACTCCACATGACTGAGATTTCTTAACCCATCACTCTCAGGCCCCCCCTCTATTTCTGTCTTAGCTTTTTACATGCTCATCTCCTTTTTTTCTACCCATAATTTCAAGTTGCTTTTAAGATTGGGGGTTTTGGGTTTTTGCTGTCTCACTTTTCCTTTCCATATAGTCCCTCAGCCCTGAGGTCATCACCTACTTCCAAGCTCATCTAATTGTGGTGATTTCTCAATGCAGGCCCTCAGCCTTTCCCTCCCCCAGCTCCAGTCCTCTGGGTTTTTTTGTTGTTGTTGTTTTTGTTTTTGTTTTTTGGGTTTTTTTAATTTCCTTAAGACATAGGCTCTTGAAGGGTCTGTTGTCTGTTCCCCTTCCACTCAAGCAAAACACACAAGTGAATCAAAGATTTAGTTTTGGCAATCACAAACACTTAAGGTCATGTATTTTTCAAAAAATATTGGGGCTTTCTGAGCCCCTGTTTTCTTGCTTATATATTAAAATATTAGTACCTGTCTTTCAGTATCATATAAAGAATTGAATCTATATATGAATATATAATGAATTAACACTACTCAGCACCCAAACATTGTCTGAAAATATGCTAACAGGATTCTATATAATGAGTAGAATAAATCACTTCTCCATCTTAGTTTTGAAATAACACAGCTTTCATTTTTTTTTCCTTAAGTAATTTAGACAATATTTTAGAATCATTTTTTTTTCTGCTCTACCAATATGGTAAATTGAAAGCCAAGTCTTATTCCTTATTAGATTTCTTGGCTTCTCAGTGAGGTTCTTATTTCAACATCTTGGCACTGAATTTAACTCACCTAAGCTGCTGCTCTGTTCCCCATCACTTACTTACACCATGCCCTCACCCTGGGTAGTAGTGTAGAGTGTGCTTTGATGAACTGACCCTGTTACTCCTGGGCAGAGTCCAGTCCATGCGTCTTCTCTAACTGTAGCCTCCTTCCCTTCTCTTCTGGACAGTTCACTGTGGCCACCCAGACTTTCCTCCTTGGCTCTGCACACTTGTAGATGGCTCTGAGGTGTCTGCCTTTCTGTCCTGTTCCTTGTGCCACTGACAGCTCCTCCATGCTTCTCTACTCACTTCCTGGTACATTTAGGAATTTCTAGAGCTTTCTACATCTACTTGTCTCTGACATTCATTTTTCACACAAGAATTGATTGAGTCCTGGTTGTTTCATGTATGATCTCATTCTAAGTTCCTTGGATATAGAATACTTGCCTTCTGGTGTCTAGTCACTGTATACATTGACAGGTTTCTAAAGCTCTTCTTTTCAGGTGATGAGAGTCACAGCCATATCCACAACCAGTCTCCTGCTATTCCCTTTTCTCATTTCTATATTCATGTCATCTATATTATATATGTAAATCTATTTAGAATCTAGGATTCACAGATAAGTGAAAGCATGATATTTTTCCCTCTCTGGATTATTTTGCTTAGAATGTTTTCTTTCTTTTCCTCTCCTGGCTTATATGTAGAAATTGAATTTTCTCCATTGCTTGTCACAACTCTGGTTGAAGCACCCGAGAAAGAAACTGAAAGCTGTTAGATTGAAACCTCACTAAATCATCAATAGTCAATCAATTTTGATCTGCAACATAAATGACTTCACAAGGTTCAACCTCAGCTTCATGTCCTAATTGCTAAAATAGCAAATTACCTCTTGCACTGCTAAGACAATGACAGTCTTTATTTCAGAAAGCAGAAATACATTATTTGCCTTTTATGGTATTACACATGCTCTAGAAGAACATTTTTACATGGCAGATGCAGGGTTCAGTCTAAAGAGGCCAGTGGAGATAACATGGGAAGTGTTTATGCTATAGTGAGAACATTTTAGCTTCATGTTTACTTTTGTTTATTTATTTTGAGACAAGTTTTGTTATGTGGTTCTAGCTGTTTTGGGATTCTCCATCACAGTCCATGCTGGGCCTTGAACTTATGACAATTCTTCCACTTTTGCCTGAGTGTTGGGATTGCAAGTTTTAGCCCCACAATCAGCTACAGTATTTAATTTTGGAAGAGAATTTCCTATAATAAATGATGGAATGATAGACATATATGTTATAATCTCATAAGAAGGGTCTCTTCTTTGCTACTACTTAGACAAATGGTTCTCAACCTTGCTAATGTTGCTACCCTTTCATCTAGTTCCTTATGCTGTGGTGACCCCAATTATAAAATTATTTTCATTGCTACTTCATAACTGTAATTTTGCTACCATTATGAATTGTAATGTAAATATCTGTGTTTTTTTATTAAATTCAAACAGCTTCAAAAACTCTCCACATAACTGGTTCTTGATCTGTAATAGAGAGGCTGGGCATCAGCGCATTTGTTTCTCAAAATCAGAGTTAAGTTTAAATGACTAAATTCTAACAAAGCCCTTGTAACTCTATCACAAAGACAGCAATCACTGCCTGTTACTTGCTTTCATTGCCTTGAATTTTATTAAAGTTTAATTGGTTAACTATGGATGAAACCCAACATCACTAAACAGTATCTTTGTCATTACGAGGCACTAAAATTTTTTCAGCCATTTTTGTCACATTTTATTTTGGGTGATAGTCAAAGACAGTCAAAATTTAAAAATCAAATAAACAAGTGGCGAATTCAACAGATTATGTCATATTATGTCTCTCCATTTTTCTTTATAAATTCAAAGAATCAGAGTTAATGGAAACATCTGTCCCTTATTCTAAAATGTCCTGAAATTTCTGGAGTAGGTCCGTTATCCTTCACATACGTTTCCTAGAAAAATGAAAGAGATGACTTATAAAACAAATTATTCCATCAAAGCCCAATTAGTTTTAGCTTTAAAAAAATAACACTGAATTCAAGCCATAATATTGAGCAACGGTGTGTGGCTCATCCTGAATCAAGAATGTGTCTGGGGCTTTGTAGATGGTTCAGTCAACAAAGCACTCATATGAAAACATAGGAACAGTAGTTTGGTCTCTAGAACCCATGTACACTCTGAACCTCAGTACTGAAGCAGGCAGATCCCAGGGGTTTTCTGGCAGCTAATCTAGTCTACTTGCTCTTTTGTAGGCCAGGGAGAAGCCCTGTCTGAAAGGGAGAAGAAGAGAGGAAGATGCCTGAAGAATGACAATCAAGGTTTTCCTTTGTCCTCCACACATATGTATAGAAATCTCACACACACACATACATATGTATAGAAATCTCAAACATTTAGCATATGTTACATAGACACAGGCAAACACATCCACACACACACACACACAAATAAACACACACAGGCATGCATGCACAAATGTGCCTAGTTGAAAATATTAACAAGATTTTTAAATTGATCTCTATTATTACAATATATGTTTATAGGTTTAATTCCTGAATAACTCTGTGAGCTTAAAGATTTGGCAAGCTACTATCTCTAAGCCATTTTAAATAGCCATTTAGTTGACATCATGTACTTTGATGATTCGTGTACTTACTAATTCAGCAAATAGTTCTGAAAGAATTATTAGCAATTAAGACTATAGGAATCTGCATCATACTCCAAACTGGGACTATGTCTCCACTCTGAGGGAGATTATTTTGATTATTTTTATTGGATAACAACAAAAATTACAAGATTTTAAAGAACAGACCCTGTCCCAAAGCAGTTTTGATCTATTGTTTATTGTGGTGTAAGTGTTGCCTTTCACACTAATACCCTAGTAGATATGAAGACAGTGGGACTGCTCTTTAGATCTCCAAATCTTTGTAACCCTAACTCATCTTGGGATGGTCTGAACTTCCTTTGCTTTCTCTTTTTAGCAGATATTAAGATTCCTTGTTGATTGAAAGTCCCAAGTTAACTCAAGGGTAATTTCTCAGCAAAGTGGCTTGAGACAAAGATTTTTTTTTTTTATTAAATATATATTACAGAGTCTTTTTTCTTTGTTCTGGATATTTTTTAACTAGTATTTCGAAAAGTTCAGAAAATCCAGACATCTTCCTCAGAATAATGAAGTTGTTAGTCACACGGTTGCGCCAATTTTTATCTAAGGCTGCATAAGTAAAGCTTTGAAAAGGTTCATTTATAAGGCAAACTTCCATGTGCTGCAGTAAAACAAAAATTCTGAGTCAGCCACTCTGATAAGTGGAGCAGACAACAAAGCAAATCATATGCTCTGTTTTCAAGGAGTCAGGAATCTGAGAAAACACTTTGAACAAGTGCAGACAAAAGAGTAAAAGGCATTTCCGGCAGAGGAGACAGCAATCAGCTCAAACAGAGGCCAGGAAGTGTCTGGAGGCTCTGGGAATTAGAGAGTGTGCTGATGGCTGACCTATAGAGAGGTGAGGAAGAGTGGCAGGGCACAGCTGGTGTGCTCCAAAAGATGGCTGGACTCTACCCCAAGGACCAAGACAAGCAGAGCAGGTTATATACACAGAAGGAGTTATCTGAATTCCTCAATGTGCAAAATGGAGAGATCGCTAGATAAGTGTTGGGTCAATGTGAGGGCATCAGACTATAAATTCATCGAATTTATCTTTGGTTGAGATTTTTTTTTTGGAGATTTCAAGTGCTTGAGGTTCTAAGAATCAATTCTTATGGCTTTCCTCTAATGCCTCTCTTTATTCCTCTGATAACCCTTTCCACCAGCTTCTTGTTCCTCTGTGCTACAGTCCCACTTATCGCTTAAGAGCCTTGGGGAAAGAGCACTTCCTTCGGAAAGCCGTTCTTGATTTCAGGAGTCATATATAACCCTGTGCTGTTGGCCATTTGGTATTCCGGCAGCGCTTCATTCACATGTCTGCTTATGTCCTCATTATTAGTACAGGTTGGTATGGTGTGGTGAAGTGCCCTTGAGGCCAGACAGTATCATGTTCTGATTTCTATGTGCCACTTAAACGAGTGGAATTTCAGTCTGCCTATGTATGATGGAGGAAAAATACCTGCCCCCACTGTCCTGATAATTAATGACAGAACATGCATCGAGACCCTAGCATGGGGATTGGGGATTTGGCTCAGTGGCAGAATGTTTCCTGAGCTGGCTCAAAGCCCTGCATTCTGTAGGCAGCACAGAGCACAACGAGCAAATAAAAAAATCATCGCCACAAAACAAGCAAAACCACCAAAAGAATCAACACAAAACTTTAAGTGCAATAGTTTCTTAACAAAGAGATTGCTTCTTTCCTTCCTTCCTTCCATGTCATTTAAGATTAAAAATACTTTTCTCAGCCTTGCTTACACTTCAAAACTCTGCAGAAACCAGCAAATAAGTAACTAGGAAAAGTATGACAAACACTTTTGATAGGCAAGTTTCTTCATCTAGTGTGATCTGAATTTAATAATGGTCTTTTATTCTATGATATTCCCTGTGGGTTTTGCTCACCAATTGATCTCCAAATCAATTCTTTGTGAGTCTAAGAAAGCCTTAGTAATTGTGAATGTGCTGTCTTGTCTCTGTCCTGATTTTGTGGGTTTTTTTTTTTTTTTTACGATAGTCACTCATTGTTCTACATAATGATCTGGTTTTTGTTCATATCCACTACTGTTGGCTTCAGAACCTAATGTATATTTTCTTTGTTCCTTGTGATTACTGCTAGGGTCTGAGCAGAGGGTAGAGGTGAGCATCAGAGGATACACCCTTCACTATGCTACCACAATGTGCTTACTAAAACTTCTTTCTGCAATCCACTGAGAAAACCACAACCAATCAAAATAGAGAGCTGTGTTGTCAATTCCCAGTGCATACATTTTCAGTTCCACCTCTGCACCCAAGCATCATTGTGCACAGGTGGCAGTTAGAACCACAGGAACAGGGTGTTGGCTGGTTGGCTGTGAGACTGTGCCTCCTGGGAATGCCGGAAACTTCATTTATAGAGTCTCGTAATTTCTGATTTGATGTCTTTGAGAATGAATGTAAAAGTAAGCTGAATAAGAGCATGCAAAATTATAGCAGCATTATTTTCTTTTTCTGTATGTAGATGTAGCTTTTTGTAAACATTATAGTTAATAAATGACAGCATCCAAATTATTCTCAATGTAAACGAATTGAAACATTTATACGCACATTTAAATAATCTACATTCTAATGGCATATACAACAAAGGTCTAAGAGCATAGATTACAACTCTGAAATAAAATAACAAAACTACCTCAATGATGAATGGTTTGACAACTTTTCTGGCTTTCAGTTAAAACATAGCTCTTCTTTAGAAAACTGTCTACCACTTAATGAAGGGAAGCACCAAATTCGCTTCTAATCTAGTTTTTTTTAGAAGAGTTATTTAAATATTTAAACAATGCTATTAATGATTCATGACAATATACACTGATTTATATTAATTTTATTTAAAACTAAGTTGAATATTTTTTTTCAAAGTCTGATAGGGTGTACTACTGCTTTAGAACTAATGTCATCACTTAAGAAAAAATAAAGAAACAGGACCCAGCAGTACATACCTGTAATCCCTGGTCAGAAGGCAGAGTCAGGAGGATAACCACAAGGTTGAGGCCAGCCTGGGCTGAAATGTATGATATTTTATCAAGGCAGAAAAAAAAATGAAAATGAATGAGGAAATCGAAACTTACTCATTTTTATGGAAGTCATTTTTCTTGAATGAAATCAAAGCATTTATGAGGATGAAGTTATATTGGGATGTTTTCTATGTTTAACTATGCCTCTTCAGCCATATAGACAGCCAGGTATCTTCCTGAGAATACATATGCAGTATTTCTATCTAGTCTTCAATTTTTTTATCCATAAGAATAACATGAAGATGATCCAAAACATCAGATCTTTTTTTTTTTTTTCTTTTCTGGATAAAATACAAAGTGATAAGAGGCAAACTTTCTTCTAAGGTTTAAGTAGTTTATAAGTGTTTAAGATTATTTATTAAGTACTGTGCTCAGAAATGACTAACATTATGTTTAACATTATGTAACATGAGTCAGGTTGGGAGGGCTCAGCCTATACGACAAAAATCCAAGTTCTTTCTCGGTTGTAGGCACTATATATGAACCAAGAAAATGAGAGTAATAAAGTAGTTTGATTATCTAGCATTAAAAAAATGTTAAAAACAGCAACCATAATGAGATATTGCTAAAGTGACCAACTCTAAAATCAAGATCTTCTAATAATTACCACACATCATCTAGACAGAAATTCCAAAAAAAAAAAAAAAAAATACAGAGAGGGAAAGTACAGATATACTAATAAAACCAATGTATTAGTTGGAATTTTCTAAGGGAACAGAGCTGATAGAATGGATATACAAATCCATCATATGCACACATAGATAACCATACACATGTAATATATTACTTATATAAACTTATATATAAATATATATTTATGGAAGTATGTATATAATATTTATGTTGCAGATTAATTAGAGTGACTTCTATCCTGTGGTCTGAATAGCCCAACAATCAATGTCTCCCAAGAGAAAATACCTGGATCTGTAGTTGTTCAGTCCTCACGACTAGATGTCTGAGCAGTCCGGATCTGGTTGCAGGAGATCTAGAGAGCCACTGGCATCTAGTCAACATCGAATCCCAAAGAGATAGGTTTGAATAACAGTGGAGAAATACCTCCGCAACAGGACAGGTGAGCTTGCCAGTGCAGGCAAGGCAAGAAGGCAAAAAGCAAATCCTCCCTTTCCTGTGTCCTCTTCTGTAGCCTGCCATCATAGTTTGTGTCAAGATTTAGGGTAAGTCTTCTGACACCATATAATCCATAATCAGAGTGGCTGCATCTCAAATGATCCAATCAAAAAATCTTCCAGTGTACCCAGATACTTGGCTTTTAGTTGATTCCAGGTGTAGCTGACAACCAATATTAGCTATCACAACCAAATTGCAATTATTTGAATAATACCTTCATGTCTCCAAAGACAATAATCGAAAGGCTACTAAACACATGAAATGGTGGCCGGCTTTATTGCTGAAGCACAAACTTATACCATAGTACCTTGAGCAGAATGACTGAAAAGAACTTAACCAACTCTTGTACCCATACATGGCTTTGAGAAGAAATACTGGGAAAACTTCAGAAAACTCTTTTGATGTTATTTACTAAACTACAGCTAGCTATAGATGTACCTATGACCTGGAAATTCCATGTTCATGTGTCTCTCCAATACAGTGCACTCATATATTGATCAAACAAGCACATATATGAAGATTTATAGTATGCTATTCCCAATAGTCTTAATAGAAACAAGATACTCTACAGAAGTAGAATGGTTAGTGATTTATTCATACCATGAGATGTTTATGATGATAATGGATTAATTGAAACAATATGCTGCAGTGTCCATGAACTATGCAAATCTAGGTTTGGGGGAAACCCACAAATGCAAAAAAGTAGATTTCTTACCCCATATAGACAGAGCTAATCCCTGCTGCTAATACTCAAACTGGTAGTTGCCTACAGAAGACTTTTGTTTAGGATTGAAAGAGAGTATTCTGAAGTGCTGATAATGGTCTATTTCTTATCTTAACAATAGTGAGGTATGTGTGAATTTTTTCACAGGACACTTGTGATGAGTACATTTTGTTTCTTTGTCAAAGGAAAGAGCTAAACAAAATAATAGGTAGTGATCATTATTGGAAAGGGTTCAAGAGCCACCACTGAGAATTCCTTGCTGGTGATAATGTGGTCAATGTGAGGTCTTCCGTGTGAAGCAGAGCTGAGACAACACTTAGGCCTAGAGAAAGGATGAAAAAGAATTAGGGCAATGTCAACTGTCTTTAAATAGCTGTGAAATTTTTCCAGCTGAATAAAAGCTAATGATATTCCCAGGCCAATCTTCTGCAAATGTGCGGTTATGAGAAAAAGCAATGAGTTTAAAAAATAAATTCTGAATTGGAAATAAATTATATCTTTCTGCTTAGAGCTCTGAGATGAACCTAAAGAAATTGGAATTTGTTCCTTCTGAAATTTCATTTTAAAAAGGCTTCAGGGATTCTAATAATCTAAAAATATTTTGGGGAAACTCTTAAGTGTGATGAAAAAAAAAGAAAGATTGTGCCAAAAACTACTTTTGTGTGTTTAATTTAGTAAAATGTGAAAGGAATAGAATTGAAAATGTTTATACTATAATGCCTTCAAAATAGTAAACTACCAACTTTCACATAATCATTATATTATTTTTGCACATATATTAACTATATAAGTATTACCATATAAGTATATAATTTAATTGTTATTTTCTACCCATTAATTATTTCCATCCTATTTAAACCAATACAAGGTTTTCATATCCTTCCACTCAATACTATGCTATTCATATATAAGGACATGTTGAAACAGTTGTTTCTTCCAATAAAGATAAGAGTCTCCTGCGTTCTAGGTTTTAGTAATTTGATTGAAATGTCCTTAATATTCACTGGCTCAGAAAATAATAATGAATTTTTTCTGGATATTATACCCTACCTTAAATCACAAAATCATATTATGCTCGTTTACCATTCTCACCCTGGAATAGAGCGTGCCTCAAAATGTGGCATTGTCTTTAGTAAATAATTTTTGAATGCAGTATTCCTAGGATCCTAATTTGAAGCTACTACAAAATGGGAACCTAGAGCTAGAGAGATGGTTCGGCAGTTAAGCGCAGTTGATACTGTTAGAGAAGACAAGGCTTTGTCTCCCAGTACCCAAGTTGAGGACCTCACAGACACTTCTAAGTGCAGCTCTAGAGAACTTAGTGTCTTCCTCTGGTCTCTGGGAACACCCACACATAGGTGTACACACATAAACACATAGAAACATCAATGTATAATTTTCAACCTTAAAAAACAGATTTGGCAAAAGCCAGATAATTGGCTACCTCTTTTGCATGTTCCCAGGTATCATTTTTAAACATCGAATAGAAGCTGGGATACAAAGTTAATAAACTGTTACTAATATTAAAAAGTAAAAATTTAATTAAAAAGAGAAGTTTAGGATATTTCATGTATCTGAAAGGCCATTACCCAGCATCTGGATGATACATCTGGCAGCAGAGTCATCACTCAGGAGGTGGTGCATGCGTCTGGGGGTTAGCGCATGTTGCCCTCTCCTACAGACCATGGAGACCACAGAAACAGTAGTTTTGTCTAAGAAGCCTTCCATTGTCTGAGGGGACCTGCATTCTCCCTCAAAAGCTGCAGGTCTCTCTTAGTTCCTTTCACTGTCAATTTTATGACATGAAATTTTATGACATGAAACTGTTTCCTGTTTGGCATCTTTCCTTCTAAGCCAAATACAGACCAGCGTCTGTGCCTTAAAATAAACCGGCTCCAAAATTAAATACAATGCCTATTTGTGGGTTCTCCTACAACAAAATAGAGAATAGAGTTTGATTCTGCCCTTTGACTTGAACTCTGAACTTTTTTTTTTAAAGTGCTCCTCCTCCCTTTTGTTTTTTTTCCCCTTCTTTCTCCCTACCTCACTACTGACACCCTGAGAGTCTCTGCCGACCCAGCCTTGCTCTTACTCAGCCTAGGAGATGGCTCTATACCTTCAAGTATTCCCAACAGCTGCAAAACAGCCTCTGCCGCCATCCTCCCCCAGCTCCCCCAGCTTTCTTCTCAACCACATCAGCATCATGGCTGATACCCAGACCTTACTTTTCAAATGCAGGGTTCTCTGCATGTTCCTCAACTGCCTTATTGGAGGGTTTTACTCTTCCCATACTGGACCACAGGCTGAAGTTCTCTGAGGGTGACTCCTTTACAGGCAATAATTATTTTGTAAGGAATACTGGTCTCAACATAAATGAAAGGAAAAGTTAACTGATGATGGGATCCTGACAAACAGCACGAAACAATGTCTCATGGGGCAATACAACCGGAAGGGGAACTTCTTCTCGCCAATTTCCTTGCAATATAGCCTTCCATCTTACGCTTGAAGGACAGTAATGTCAGGAAGCTTCCTGACTTTAAGAGTAGCTTAGCTCATCTTCAAACATTTTATACTCTGGGAACTTTCTTCAGTAGAAAAAGTATCTTTTAACGTTCTGGGGGGGATTTTTAGTAAACCTTTTTACTCTTATCCAGCGAATATCTTTGACTGGAGCAGACTTAAAAATACTTTGCAATTGTTGCTCCCACCATGACCTTCTTCTACGGGAGGTCAGTTGGTAATATTTCATGAAAATATCAATTATTTTTATTAACAATAATACAGGCATAGCAACAACAACAATAACAATAATAACTGTATTAGGTGGCATGTCCTTGGGATATACACGGTATGTAAGGTTATCCACCTACATTTTTCACTGTACAGAGGAAGCCCCAAGTAATGGTCCAAGAAATTAAAGAGCTCGCAGGGACATACGCCATTAGTGATGAAGCCTGCCTTTCAGCCTCATTACCGCCTGCCCCAGAGACAGAGCCTCTGAGCTCTTCACTCCCCAAGGCACAACAGACAGGCTGTTCAGATCCCTCACCACTGTACTCAATCTCACTTTTGTATGATTTTATTTTATTGTTTAAATAAATTAATTTTAAATTTCATGTGATAATATAAAACACATATATGAGATGCCAAATGATGTATTGATGCATTTATACATCCTATACTGTTCAGGTCAAGTTAGCACATTTATCTCCTCAAATATTTATCATTCCTTTCTTATATCTGTTTCAGATACGTAGAACATATGTACACATATTTTCAGTACTTTGTTGCTATCTGTGGTTATCTTTCATTAACACAGCAAAACTTCTTGCTTCTGTTCTCTGCAGCTTAGTTATTACTAACCATCCTTTCCCCTTTGCTTACTCCCCATAACCCTCAGCCTCTACCAGCCACCACCAGCTACATTAAATTTGTATGCATGAGGTCACTCATGCTATATTCCACCTGCGTGTGGTATTTGTCTTTCCGTGCCTAGCATATTTCACTTAACATGAACTTGATCTTCAGTTCTATCTGCTTTGTGGCAAAACCCCATTTGCATAGAAGTGAAACTTCTGAATCATATAGTAGTTCAGGTTTTATTTTTTTTACGGCTCTCCATATTGCTTTCCATAACAGCTGCACTTGATCAGAGCAGTGTGCTCTTAAGTGACTTGAGTTAGAGAATAGCTATTTCAGCACAGTGTTCACAAGCAGATATAACCGAGTTCATGTGTGACCAGCACTATGTAGAGTAAAATTGCACTCAGCTGAATTAGACTTGTTGTGTGTAGTCCTGTAGCATAAGTTTCTTATAGTTTCTCCATTGAACACAGCAAGGATGCACTTTGGTGCTATCATTCATTCGATTCTATTTTTTTTTTTTTTTAGCAAAATAATTCCTCGATGTGGCTTTATGTAATTTTTTAAAATTTAGAATTACTTATTTCATTTTTATGTGTATGGTTGTTTGCATATATTTATGTGTTCCACTATTGTGCCTGGTACCAGCGGTGGTGAGAAGAGGGAACTGCAACCTTAAAAACTAAAATTACAGATGGTTATAAGCTACCATGAGGTTACTAGAAACCAAAGCGGGCTTTTGTACAAGAGCAGCATGTTGTTTAAAAGAAGGAAAATCCCAACTGTCCTATTTTACCAATAATGACTCAGGAGCCAGATGCTGGGGTGAAAACCTGCTAGCTCAGAGAGGCAGAGAAAGTTACCAGCTGACCTTCCTTCTCAGCTCAGGTCCAGATGGAAAAAAAAAAAACATAAAAGGCTCAGTGACTCAGCTGACATCCCAGGATCAAAAGGCCAAAAACCAAACAAACACCAAGGCCAAAGGTTCAGTAGGTCAAAGCCCCCAAAAGCCAGGGAGCTAAGTGCAGCGCTGAAGTCTATGCTCAAGCCAGAGCTTGAGCTAATGGGCCGTTCTTCTTTTCTATGCTGTCTTAAATATCCCTCAACTCAGTCCCTCCTGCTCTTCAATACCTGTCAGCTGGTTTCTTTTTTTTTTTTTTTATTTTTCTTTTTAGTTACATTTTGTTAACTCTGTGTCCCAGCTGTATCCCGCTCCCTCATTCCCTCCCCAACCCCACACTCCCTCCCTGGTCTCCTCCCTGCCCCTTTCCAAGTCCCCTGATAGGGGAGGACCTCCTCCCCTTTCATCTGACCCTGTTTTATCAGGTATCTTCAGGGCTGGCTGCAAAGTCCTCCTCTGTGGCCTAACAGACTGCTCCTCCCCTGGGGTGGGGGTCAAACAGCCTGCCCTTGAGATCCTATTAGAAATAGTCCGTGTTCCCCTTACTTTGGAAAACTACTTGGTTACTGAGCTACCACAGGCCACATCCGAGCAGAAGTTCTAGGTTATATCCATAGATGGTCCTTGGTTGAGTGTCAGTCTCAGAAAAGACCCTGTGCCCAGATATATTTGGTCCTTGTGGAGCTCCTATCCTTTCCATATCATACTAACTTCCCTTCTTTCATATGATTCCCTGCACTCTGCCGAGGGTTTGGTTATGAGTCTTAGTGTCTGCTTTGAAACACTGCTAGGTAGAGTCTTTCAGATGCCTTTTGTGATAGACTCCTGTCATAAGTTCAATGCACATCCCATTTGTCTTTCTAAATGAGGATTAATCACCTTCGCCTGTGTCCACTTTCTTGATTATCTTCTTTAGGTGTGTAGATTTCATTATGTTTATCATGTCTTGTAGGTCTATATAAGCGAGTATATACCAAGTTTGTCTTTCTCCTTCTGGGATACTTCACTCAGAATGATCTTTTCTAGATCCCACCACTTGCCTGCAAATTTCATGATTTCTTCCTTTTTGATTGCTGAGTAGTATTCCATTGTGTAAAAATACCACAGTTTCTGTATCCATTCCTCCGTTGATGGACATCTGGGTTGTTTCCAAGTTCTGGCTATTACAAATAAAGCTGCTATGAACATGGTTGAACAAATGTCCTTGTTGTGTACTTGAGCAAATTTTGGGTATATACCTAGGAGTGATATAGCTGGGTCTTGAGGTAGCACTACTCCTAGTTGTCTGAGAAAGCGCCAGATTGACTTCCAGAGTGGTTGAACCAGTTTACATTCCCACCAGCAATGGAGGAGGGTTCCCTTTTCTCCACAACCTCTCCAGCATGTGCTATCACTTGAGTTTTTCATCTTGGCCATTCTGATGGGTGTAAGGTGATATCTCAGGGTCGTTTTGATTTGCATTTCCCTAATGGCTAATGAGGTTGAGCATTTCTTTAAGTGTTTCTCTGCCATTCGACGTTCCTCTTTCGAGAATTCTCTGTTTAGCTCTGTTCCCCATTTTTTAAGTAGATTACTTGGTTTGTTGCTTTTCTGCTTCTTTAGTTCTTTATATATACTTGATATTAGCCCTCTGTCAGATAAAGGGTTGGTGAAGATTCTTTCCCAATCTGTAGGCTGTCTATTTGTTTTGATGACAGTGTCTTTTGCTTTACAGAAGCTTTTCAGTTTCATGAGGTCCCAATTATTGATTGTTGCTCTTAGAGCCTGTGCTGTTGGTGTTCTGTTCAGGAAGTTGTCTCCTGTGCCAATGAATTCTAGGCTGTTTCCCACTTTTTTTTCCAGCTGATTTAGAGTATCTGGTTTTATGTTGAGGTCCTTGATCCACTTGGACTTTAGTTTTGTGCAGGGTGATAGATATGGATCTATTTTCATTTTTCTGCATGTAGACATCCAGTTGGTCCAGCACCATTTGTTGAAGATGCTGTCTTTTTTCCATTGAATGGATTTGGCTTCTTTGTCAAATATTGAGAATTCATAGATGTGTGGGTTTATTTCTGGGTCTTCTATGTGATTCCATTGATCCTCCTTTCTGTTTCTATGCCAATACCATGCAGTTTTTATTACTGTTGCCCTGTAGTACAGCTTGAGATCGGGAATGGTGATACCTCCAGATGATCTGTTGTTGTACAGGATCGTTTTGGAGATTCTGGGTTTTTTGTTTCTCCATATGAAGCTGAGAATCTTTTTTTCAAGGTCTGTAAAGAATTGAGTTGGTATTTTGATGGGAATTGCATTGAATCTGTAGATTGCTTTTGGCAGGATGGCCATTTTCACAATGTTAATCCTACCAATCCATGATGTCAGCTGGTTTCTTACTCCGCCTCTTGACCTAGGGTTAATTTTATTAAATCCTGTGGTGTAGAGAAAGCTCTATATAAAAGGTGTGTGCTGGGGCTGGTGAACCAAACCATAATTACCGGTTTACAATACACAGAAAATTCTTGTATTAATGGGATCAAATATCCTGCAATAGCAGCAAGCACTCTTAATCACTGAGCTATCGCTCCCGCTCTGTCTTCACGTAATTTTACAATTGATTTCTTCATATAATTTCAAGATTTATGTTGAGCTCAAAAATTTCATGTTTTGATTTTTATTTGGGCTGTTTTTTTTTTTTTTCATTTTGCCTAGAGTTTTCTAAATCATAGCTATTTGCCATCACAATGAATTTTCCTTCTTAAAGACTTTGTGCATCGCCTTATCAGCCCACAGAGGAAGGCAATGCTGAGAGTCCTGATGAGACCTGATAGGCTAGAGTTAGAGGGATTGGGAGGAGGGCCTCCCCTCTCAGTGGACTCGGGGAGGGGCATGGGAGTTGATGAGACAGAGAGGATGGGATTGGGAGGGGCCGAGGGAGGGGACTACAGCTGGGATACAAAGTGAAAAAACTGTGATTAATAAAAAATAAATTTTAAAAATAAACCTTTAATAAAAACAAAACAAAACATAAAGACTTTGTGCGTCAACTGAAATTTTCACAGATATGTCCTCTGGGTCCCTAGTATAATAACATTATTCATTAATCTAGCATTGGAGATCATTCTCAGGGTTGCCATTGCCCTGAGTTATGTAAGTGTATTTGAGCAATAGTTCTTCATAAGTTTAGCAAGGTTTTTGTATATATCAAAGATATCTACTTTATACACTTGTCTGAATCCAGAGTGACCATCTTCATTGGCTCTCAATTCATTACTTTTCCAATAGTACTAACGTGAATGAATAGTAATAACATAAGCTACTTAATCAACGTAAATTTCAAGAAGGTTCTTAAGACTGATTTTCAGTACGTGTGTGTGAGAGAGTGTCTGTGTGTCTACGTGTGCATATGTGAATGTAGATACCAGGGTGAGAAGAAGTGTGGATTCACAGGTTGAGAAGAGGGATTGTATTCACAGGACCTAGAGTTACAGGCAGCGACAACCCACCCCACATGGATGCTGTTGAACTCCCGTGGACTCTCTGGGAGAGCAGCAGCCAGTGCTAGCAACCACTAAATAGACAATACATTAAACTACTACATTGTTTTCCATATTCTAATACACTGAGAAATCACCCAATTCTCTTATTTGAACTTATAGTTTGCTTAAACTTCAACTTATAGTTGAACTTATAGTTCAACTTCCATCTTCATACATGATAAATAGTAAAAAGAACTTTTTAATCAAGTCTCATTTTAAAAAAAAAATCAAGAATTAATGAAGAAAGCTTGATGGAAATACCAAGAACTGGGGTGTCAGAGCAATATTTTTATTGTATTTTTTTGTGTGTATGAGTATTGTGCCTGCAGGTGTGTCTGTACACCACATGCATGTCTGCTTTTTGGGGAGGCCAAAATCAGGCATCAGCTCTCCTGAAATAAATTTACAAATGGTTATGAGTTTCCCTGTGGTAGCAGAAATTGAACTTGGGTCCCTTGAAAGAGCAGCCAATGATCTTAACTTTCTCCATTTCCCAAGAAAAGTATTATCAAAGTCTGTCTCACTATCTGATTTATTTCTCCTGGAAAATACCTCATTTCTTTTTTTGTATTTATGTAAATACATACATACATACATACATACATACATATATATGAATACATATTGTTGGCTTATAGTTTACTACTGTGGGTAATTTAGCTTATTAAAACCATTTGGATGCATATTACAGCGACATTGTTTAAAGCATCACAGGACAGCTTGAATTCACCTTAATCTGTGTCTGCACTGATGACTCCTCCGAAGGACATGACCTTCAGATAAGACAATCAGGACTTCGTTATTTTTGCCAAATCTGCCAAGAAAAATCAATTACTTCCCTCAAAAACAATTTAAGCAACAAACCTTTCCCAAGGAAGTTACACACATTTGTTTATGTGAGTTAAGGTTGGTTTTGTGTTCCAAAATACTTTCTAAAATATATATTGTAAAAAGTAAGTCTAAACAATACAATTTTGGTTTTTTGGTGATAATGAAATTGTATGTGTAAACAACGGCCAAAAGAAACACTGATACATAGAAGTGGAGACTCAATAAAGGTTTCCTAATTTATTATCACCTTTAAAATGTTGAATTACACACTGTTGGCATTCCCTTTATTACAGAACTTTCAAGAGTTGGATAGTCAAAAGTATTATTTGTTAATAGAAATTTTTATTCCCCTGAGTACCTAGCATTGTTGGTGTAGTTGTATGCTTGTATTATAAAATAATTCAATGCATCCTTCCTATGTCACCTATGTTTCTTTTAAGCAGTTGACAAAACTCCATACCTAAAAGGGGATAACAAAATACTAAGAATGTAATTCAATAGAAAGGAGAGTGAAACTTATACAATTAATTACACTGCCATGATTATTTCACTAGCATATACATGTAAGTATATTATTAGAATTATATATATCATGAATACATTGTATTTTAACTAAAATGCAGTGCTTGGAGCATTTGTAAATATAACGAAGACTTAAAGCTGAAAGGTTTCAATCTGCAGCATTTAAATTAAGCACCAAACAATCAAAAGCCCCTATCACTACGATTCGTGACCGAGGTTCTCTGTGTTCTGTTAGAAATCCGATGCCATATTTGGATGCTTCTTGTGGCAATATTTAAAGAGTGTGACAGCTGGTGACAGAGAACCGAACAATGCACGTATCCTGAGTATGCTACTACCAGGCCACAGAAAGCGCGCAGCAAAACTGTGTTCCTGAAACAATAGCAAACTTGTATAAATCCATCACACACAGCTAGACAGAAGTTTGTTTGTGCTTATGACATGACGTAGGTTCATTGTGTGGTGGTAAGTAAAAACATAACTTTTAATAGCAAAAAAATCTCACAGGAATTCTTTGTTTATAGTTAGATTATTTAGCATCTAAGTCTTTGGTTTCCATTCATGAAATTGAAAAATGTTTCATACTTTCATATTTAACAACCAGTGTATGAAAATGCCTGGTGTGATGGCTGACTTTTCATCACCTGGGCCATTTTCATCACCTGGGCCTGACCTTCTAAGCGTAGTGTGTGGCTCCTCTTTGCACCATTGCTATATTCTGCCTTCAGCCATGGTCACACTGTCTCCACCATTTGTGCAGACAAATGAACACTGACAAGGAAAATTCTCATGCTCATGGCATGACCAAGAAGATTACAGTGATGGTGTTAGGATCTCTGAGTTTTTGTTCTCTCAGAATGAGGTCAAATTTGCAGGGCCTCCTTTGACTTTGAAAAATAAAAATATGTCAAAGTTTGTATACAATATTTATAGAGTCAAAAATATTTTCAAAAAATAGTTAGGACATTCCTCCATGAAGCACTTTCTCTTAAAGATTTTAAAATTGCGACAGAGAGACAAGCCATTCACACATAAATATTAGGAAATATTAGTGAAACCTCAGCCATAGCATGGGATCTCAGTGAAGAAAGCAATTACGTCAATGAAGGTATGTGGACATTTATGTGCTTTCACTGCTATCAAGCAATACTGCTTTCTGTATAAAAACAAGAGGTTCTGAGGTCTTCGGAAGAACTGTAAGTCTTGTGTTTATTGTCGTTACTTGATATTACCTTTTCATCTGAAGTTTATCGTGACCAGGACTGAACAGCACTAGCTCCACACCAAGCGTGAATTCAGTGTTCCTCTGGGTCTCCATAGCTTCGTGCTGCACCTTCCCAAGCAGCTCAGACTGTATCTTTAGGGTGATCAGGAAAGGCTTTGTTCACTGCCAGATGGTATGTTGACCAAAGGAAATGAGCCTTTAGCTACTGGAAATCCATTGTGCCAAGTACAACATTCCTAAGTGAATATGGAAGAAGAAATCATTGTTTTGATCTACCTAGTCATCCATGGAGTTGCTGAGTCCTGGCATTCCAGTCAGGCAGAGGATGGTGGAGTGAAAGAGTCTCGGGAGACCACTTGAAAGCTTTTCCCTTGCTTAATTAGGTAATAAAGATTTTCCAGGGACCCATACTTCCTGAAAGCCAGAAGAGCCTTAGTATTCCTGACATAACATATTTCAAAAATAGACACAGAGAGCTCCATTTCCAAAAGTCTACCCCATCCACCTGACAGCCAGGATCATGTTGACCATGACGCCAGTCCATCCTCTGAGGGACCTGCAATGGCCTACTGCTCAAGCTCTCATCTAGTCATCCCTACAGGAAGGAGAGAGATGAATTATTTTAAATTAAAAATCACATTGTAACACTTTTCCCCCTGAGATTGGTTCCCTATCTAACTTCTAAGTCTAAGAAAAGCCACAGTCCTGAAAATGGCCCTTAAGTTCTAACTGAATTTATGTCTGAATCTTGTCCTCAGTCAGTCTTCACTCCCAAACTTACCCAGGTTGGCTTTACTTGCTGGACTTTGAACATGGACCTGGAGCCCATTGAAGGTTGGCAAAGCCAGTGTCCCCAGTGAGAATGCTGGTACATTACCCAGCATTCACATAATCACACAACTCTTCTCTTTGCCACACATTTAGGCTTTTGTTTAAAATCATATTTCCTCAGAACTTTTCTGATCACCCTATGTATAATCCTAACACTCTTTGATTGCTGAGGCTCATTACACTATTTTGCAATTTAATTTCTCTATTCTTACAAACAGGTAGTAGTAAATTGTTTGTTTACGTATTGTCCCTATACTGTCAAAATGTGAGCTCTATGCAGAAATGGATTTTTATCTAGAACATGTGGTTCAGAGAAGATTCTTAGTAAATATTAAATCACTAAACAAAATGGATCAACTGTAGTGCAGAGTAAGGCTTTCTAATATCCATGGATACAAGCATGATCACGCATCTGTTCAGGTTGATCTTCAGAATCAAGCCGACCCATTCCGAGTCACCATGGAAACACAAACCTGGGTGTGTCTATGAGAGTGTTTCCAAACAGGGTTAACTAAAGAGAGAGGAACTATCTTGAATATAAGTGGTATCAACCCATGGGCTAGGTTCCCAAGGAAAATGAAAAGGAACAAACAGGAAATAAAGAGGCACTAGTGTTTGCCTCTTTCTTTTTTTCTTTTCTTTTCTGCCTTCCTTCTTTCCTTCCTTCCTTTCTTTCTTTCTTTCTTTCTTTCTTTCTTTCTTTCTTTCTTTCCTTCTTTTTTTGGTCTGTCTGTCTGTCTGTGGACAAAATGTGACAGCTGCCTAATGCCTGATGTTCCTGTTGTCACAGCAGAAAACATTCTTTCCACCACACCTTCTTCCTCAAACTGTGAGCTAAAATTAATTCCTCCTTTAATAATGTGTTTTTGTCAGATATTTTTCACAATAGCAAAAAGAGTAACAAATACAGAAAATTGTTATCAAGAATGGGATCATTGCTATGACAAACTTGACACTGTGGCTCACAGGCTTTTGGAGGGAATGGAGAACAGTTTAGAACTTTATACTAGGAAGCCTTCGGATGATGTAAAGAGAGCTTGGAAAGACATTCTGATGACAAGTTGTAAAGTGAAAAGACCAAAAGATTTGCAGACAGTGGGTTCCCAGCTCATAAGGCTTTAGAGAGAAACAATAACAATTAGAAACTAGATAGGACATTCATGTTTTATTCTGGTAAAGAACCTGGCTTCATTCTTCCCATCTCCTGAAAGCTTCATGAGTCTGGCTCCAAAACTAAGGATTAGACTAAAATTTCTTTGATAGAAGAAATTTCAAGACAAGAGAGCATTCAGGCTGTGAAATTATTTCTTTCCACGAACATTAGCTACATCTTCAATGAAAAAGAAAGAGCAGTAAGTTATGGAAAATGTAACTTGACAAAGAAATAATGGGTGATTTTAAAGTTGCATTTAGTGAAGGTACAAAGTATATGTGTCTATTAAAGAGATTAGCACCATAAAAGATAAGCAGCAAGTTCTAGTTCAAAGCTGTAACAATACCCTGAGCACAAGACCCCACCCACTAAAAAAAGCCAACACTTGAAAATGCAAATTCATTTGAGAGGAGAGAACTTCCACTTAAAAAAAAAAAAAAAACTGTCTAGGGAAATGGCTCTCTGAGGTCATTCTTGAAGACAGACATAGGTTGCTTCAATTACGGTCCAACAGAGCCAATCTATAGTCTACAGAGTTGACAGCATCATACATTTGGCACTGATTTTATGGGCAGGGAAGATGCAAGGGTGGGGTCCAGAAAAGCTTGCACCAAGGTTCTAACAAATTACTGAGACCAGGCAGTAAGTAATGGCTTCAGTTTCCCAGCAAGAAGGCTGTGAGAAATCATTACCTGAGGCTGGAAAGATAAAGGCAATGTTATAGCCGAAACCCCGAGACGTAGAAAATCCCAGCTCTAGTGAATCGTTCACTGAGGAGAGCTGGAAGCAGAGTAAAGCTTGAGGAGATAACGTGCTGCAGGCAGCAGAATTGGAGGGAGGCGGCTGCCTATGTCCATCAGAGTCCAGATAATTTCGTGGAGATCTGTGTTAGACATGGAACTGAAGGGCTTAGCATTTGCCCTGCTGTGTATAGTTAGGTCTGATCTCTTCTTGCTCTGCTCTTATCAATCCAGTGTTTAGACTATCAAAGAGTTTCAGGACTTTTAGAGATGAACAAAATGCATATTTCATTATGAACTGACAATGAAACTTTAAGAGCAATGGAGTGGAATGCTACGATTTAAAATGGTGTACTTGGCTGTCAGATTAACAGGGAATGGAGACATGATGATTAATATTCACTGCCAACTTGACATTGGATTTAGAATTTCCATGAAAATGCATCAGTGGGTGTGTCTATGAGGTAATAAAAAAAAAAGGTTCACCAAAGAAGAGAGACCATGTGGATGTCATTATACCAGGAGCTGGGGTTCCAGACTGAATAAAAATGGAGCTCAACATTAACATTGATCATTTTCCACTTTCTATCTGTGAACTCAATGTGACCATCTGCCTGATGGTTTTGTCTCCATAGTTAGAACCATCTGTCACGGTATCTTCCTTTATTTGATAAATCACCCTGAAGTTGTAAGCCAAAGTAAACTATCCTTTCTTTAAATTGCTTTTTATTAGGTATCCTGTCACAGCAATGAGAAAGAGGTGTAATACACAGTTATGTCAATGATCTTACCTTGGCATCCTGTCAAATTTTTTTAACTGCTTCTTTCCTACCCAATTAATTAATAATCAAAGAACTACCATGACGTTGCATATTAATCCTAACTCTATTCCTTGACTACTGCATTTTTTAACCAGTAAAGCTAACCCCATTGGGATAGTTTCTTAATTATTTATTAACTCTTTGAGAATGTGAAACAATATTTTCTGATCATATTCAACCTTATCCCTCCCTTTAATTTTTCCCTAGTCTATTCCATATCCATATCTAACTTCATGTCTTATTTTTTGTTGTTGTTTTTAATAACTCAGGAAGTCCAACTTGTATAGGCTCATCAACTGAAACATGATCCACCCACCAGGGACCACACCCTTGATGAACATTGACTCTCCCTTAGAAGCTAAGAGCTGTCCATCGGGGAAGTTTTAAGAAACATTGTTTAATGAATGACTCTCATAGAAGAAAACGAAATATCTAGATTCAGAGTCAGAAGTAAATCTGTTGTTTCTATGTAAATCATAATAATATTCTAAGTAGCAGAGAAGCTCTGCTTAACACACTCCTGTACACGTCTTCCAGTCTAGACATTTTCCAGTACACGGACTGTGACTGCAACACGGATACAGAAGAAGGCAGGCATATGCTAGCAGGGCACATGGACAATGAGTGCTGTTGAATGGCAGATGAAAGTAAATTTTCTTCTTACTCCAAGTGTGTGAACTGAATTAACATGAATAATTTATTGCTTAATTCATCTCTGGCACTATGGATAAATTAAGTCCTTGTAAAAATCCAATAGATAAAAGAAAAGAATAAATTTTAATTCCTATTTAAGATATATGTAAATCATGCTATCTGCGGTTAAAGTACGATTGCCAGCTATCTGTCAGAGTCAAAGTAGCAAAAACCAGCATTATGTAATTTTTCAGATTTTCATTTTCTTATGAAATTGCTTTATGAATACTTAGACTGAGAAGAATTTTTCCTCGGGTAAGAAGTAACAACAGAGGACAGAGAGATGGTTCAACAGTTAAAAACATTTGCTGCTCTTGCATATGATTTGGCATCACTTCCAAGAACCAGCTAGTAAACATCTGTAACTGTGGTTCTATGAAATCCTACACCCTCTTCTGGCCTCCGTGGCACCAGTTGCTCACATGTGCACATACATTCATGCAGGCAAAAAATCACACACATTAAATAACATTAACTCTTAAAAAATAAATAACAACAAATGAGGAATATATAGTATATGCATACTAATTTCAGAAACAGGAACATCAAGGGAGAGAAGACAATACTATTCCCAATTAATAGGGGGCTTTACATTAGATCAATGACTTTCTTTGATATGAATGATATAATTTCTTATTAAAAGTTATGTCATACGCTTTCATGAAAATATTTGAATGTACAGTCTTATTATTTCCTCCATTTCATTCATGACTGATCTGGTTATATCAGAACTTCTGTTGTTAGCGACAGTGTCCTCTTTAAATAACTCATTATGGCAAACTTCATTTCTAGTAGCTGAGGCTATCTTAGGTTGGGCACTGTTCTTAGTACTTCATACACTCTATCACTTAAAAAATCTCATAAAGTATATGTTTATTCCCATGTCCCAAACAGAAAGGTTCCTCTTTGGAAAAGGCAGGTGTTAGAATTAGTTAGTAAAGCTGAGATTTAAGTCTAATCCATAATACCAACAGCCAATTATTTTACACCCGTACTCCGGTAACTTTCTCAAACTATTTATTTCTGAATCAAATTTATCCTGTATACACATGAGATGAGAGACTAGCCGAGAAGAAAAGGTGAATTAATATTTACTATGTATAAGCTTGTGTTCAAATGGTTCTGTTGTTTCAAGAATCCATTGAAAAATACTGAGAGGAAGATGCCATTATCCCATCCTCCAGAAGAGAAAACTGAGTTTTAAGACAACTCAGTACACAGAGATACCAACAGTTTAAATAAGGGGATCCCACTAAGATCAGATAACTCTAAATTGCATTCCATTTATACCACACTAAAGCTTAGGACAACAGTGAATATAATTAAGCCTGAGAGATGAGAGTATGCTATTTCATTGAATTATGTCTATGAGTTTGTCTTCAGTCTGGCTCAAGAAGTGACCAACTTGAATGTAAAATTGGAAATTGAAATTTTAGTAATTACTTTTCAACTACTTTTGCTGTAAACCTCAGCTCGGTCTGTTGATTATGCAATAACTCATAATTTGCCTTGCTCAATGCCAATTCTTGATTATTCTCCCATTTCAAATAATGTATAAATGTGAATTTAAAGGAAAAATATTTTCTCTAATGATTTTACCTAATTTAATTACATTTAAAATACAATCTATTTATCTGCTAGAAAGATAGCTCTGAGGTTAAGAGCACTGGCTGTTCTCCAGAGGGCCCAGGTTTGAGTCCCAGCACCCACATGGTGTCTCAACCACTTATAGCTCCAGGGGATTTCAGAGCCTCGTCTGTCCTCTGTGGACACCAGGCACACGAGTAATACACAAATGCACGTGCAGACAAATAATTTACTTAATAAACAAAAATTTTAAAATATAATAGATCCTCTCTTCAAAATATATGCTGTGTTTAGGTAAAAAAAATATTTAAGTAAGTCTAAAATGTTTTTATTCTTATTAAGATTGTCCACAATTTAAAATAAATTTTTAATAATAAGTCAGCTACAGATACTCACAATGGTGGTCTTAGCTAAGCCTTTAAGAGATGCTAGGATGCTGTCGTAGATACTCATGTTCCTAGAACCTCCTTCACACAAGAGGGGCAGGAGGGACAGTGCTTCTGCAGGGAGGGTCACAGTGGCACTTACTTGGAATTAAAACCAGAGAGTCAACATTCTGTAAATACAGCAGCCAGCTTGAGTTGTCTTACAACGAGGGAAAATAAGAATTACATTCTGAACTTTTTATAGCTAGAACAGACTAGCAAACATGGCTGGAACAGTTTCAACTTCATCAGGGAATCACACAAACTATCCTTTTTGTCTTCCACAGCCACTCATTCCAACTGTGCTCTGAGAGGCCTGCTTCCAGTTAAAACAAGCGCAGTGGAGAGGAGAAGAAAAACACTCTTAACATCCTGAAAGGCTTTTTTTCCCTTTCCTCTTTTGAGTCCTGCAAGTTTCATGGGGTGTAGGACATCATTTTTTCTGCCTTAAAATTTCTATTCACAAGCCAGACGTGGAAAACCATTGACAGTCTTGTGTTATAGACAAACACAAAGCAAATCTTGGGTGTCACAGGTGCATCCAAGGCACCAAGTAGGAGAAGATTGTTTAATGGATTAAAATGTTTCTACTAATTGTCTCTCTGGAATTTTACAACTTCTCTGCCAAATGGCTATTGCATTCAGCTGTTGGGAAATGTCCTTGCCTTTCAGAGAGCGCTTCACTTAATGACTACATTCATAGGCAAAGCAGATTGCTTTCCGTGATTTTCCTTTCATTCTGAGTATGTTTTTATGGTTTCAGAGGACAAGAAATAAAATAAGTGCATATTGATATCGATAAAGTTAGAACACTCACTAAAATATTTCCCTGGGTTTTAGGATGTGATATTTTAAAATCTAACCTAGGTGAAGCAAAAGGAAGACTACACAATGCAAACTTGTGACAACCCAGTAATAATTTCACAGATGCCTTTACTTACTCCACCATCGTGGCACTTTACGTGTTCAGTACACATTTAGATTGTCTTGACTTGGCATAGCGCTCATGCACTCTGTCTTAGTCTCTGAACTATAGAAACACTTTTCCATGGGTCACGTATTTGAGCAGCAGCAAATGCCAAAGACTGACGACTGACGTGAGACTTGGGAATCTCGTTGGAGCTTGAATCCTTTGACAACACAAAGGCATGTCTTTAAAAAAAAAAAAAAAAAAAAAAAAAAAAAAAAAAAAAAAGGAAACTATTGACGAGTGATGCAATTATTTTTTTTTTTATTCTTCTGGGTCATTTTATCTTTATCAGCCTTACTTCCTAAAGTTTTTCATTTCTAAGAAGAGAATAATGGAAACTAATAATTGCACATCACTCTGGCCAAGTGTTATGTTCCAAAGCCCATGTATATATCATCAGTAATTCCATCTTAATACTAATTGCCACAGGCCAATCCATTCTGGTATGCTGGCAGCACATGCCAAGCTTCATAGAGAAGAGTGACAGACTGCAGGCATAGCTGAGAACTGCATGCCTGAAAACATATACAAGGTACAAGTCAATTAATTGCAAATGAAAAGTTGACATTTCCAAAGGAAAAGCTGGTGTTCCAGTGTGGAAGAGGAAAGGATAAATTGTAGGTACAAGATGGCACAATGATTTCTCTCTTCTGAGACACATTCTGATCAGAATCCTGCCGCTCTCTGAGGTTTTAAGGCATGCTAGGAGAGAGATGCTTAACCATTCTTACTGCCAGGCTGCTCCATGAAGATGGCAAAGGAGTATTTAGAAACAAGAAAAAAGAGAAATCTTCCACGTCTGTAAGGTCCTTTTTGTTCTTCCTCTTTTTGAATTACCAATTAGAAACTGAGTCCCTTTACAATCAATGGTAACTTCATTTTTCACCCCAGCTTCAGTGATCAGATCTATTTTTCAAGAAGCTTGCTAATATATTTTTTTTCCTATTCACGTGGAGAAATACATCAGCCACACAATGTTGTACATTTTCTTTTGTTGAAAATTTGATTTAGGAAGGCAAATCAAAGTCTAAAGACTAAAAGTTGAAAATAGTTAGATGAAAATCTTTTATCAAATGTTATTTGTGTTTAAAGTAAGTAAGTTAAATCCTTACTTCATGGTAAGAACTTAGAGCGTGTAGACTCGGTATCCACCAACCTGGCAGTGGAATGATAATGAGACAATGCCTTAAAGTCCCATCGTGACTGCTCAGAGATCTTATCCAGAGATCTATTTTCTTTCTGATACATTCATTTTTCCACAGATAGTATATGCCACTGAAGGGGAAGGAAGATGGAACTGGCCTTACTTTCCTTCTATGGACATTGCTGATATGCTAAGAGAGTTCCATAAGATATTCATCAGTGGCAGTTTGGTTTTAGCAGACACCATTTATGGTCATTCTTTATTTTATTTAAACATTTTACTTAAACTTATAGTACCTCACTAGGTGATGGTTTAATTTTGGATGCTTGTGTTTGATCTCTTTTCATTTATATCTCATGAAGTTATTGTTTTCCATATCCTTGTGGACTTTAATTCTTAATGCAACTTAAATGATCCCTGTACGTGTGCTACCTTAAAAACAAATGACACTGCACCAATATGGCTGCTGTCATGGACCTTTTTTAATCAGTCGAGACATGTGGCACCTCTAACTCCTTCCACACAAGGAGACGAAAATGGTCAGATTCTGTCCCAAGCTCACATCTTGAGGTCCATCATTTCTGACTGACTGATAAGTTCAGGGCTATGCATTTCAGCTTGAGAATAGGACATATATATTTTTTTTCAGATCTTGTTTCAAAGTCCAAGTTAAACATTTTGTTCATCTTAAGACACATTTTACTTTCAAAAGCAAAGAATAAAGTATAAACAAGGAATTGATTTCTTAAGCAGAAACTTGAATTAAATTCCCAACAAAGTTTATGAACCCGAAGGATTTGCCTGCTAAAACTTTTTTTTTTTAATTCAATGTACCATTTCTGGCCTCTGCATGCTCTTACTTTCCAATCTTTCCCATTTGAATACTAGGAAAATAATCAGCTATGTGGTTCTTTTTACTAGTGAGAAAGGCAAATCCGAAGCACTCAGCTTAATCATTCTTCTTCTCAAGAGGCAGATGTGGAATGAGATGAGGCCATAAAAGACATGAAGAAAGGGAAAATGGTTTTCTCTCCTTTATGGTAAAACTTAGCCTTTCTCAGACCACAGCAAATGTCACAAGCCTGACCAAGTCTTCCAAACTCTGAAAATAGCTAAACCTTCTATCCTTATTTTATGATTCTCTGTATACCCTGGCTCCTGGAAAACACACACACACACACACACACACACACACACACACACACACACACACGTGATTTTCACACACATTCCTTCTCACATATTCAATCGTTTTAATCCAAATATATTTTCCTAGTTCTTCTCCATTACTAGAGCCAAATCCCACAAACCTCCCTTCTAGGCAGTAATTCAAGTTACCTGTCCAATGTGCCAGGATTGGTAATATCATCTAAGGATATGACGGAATGAAAATTGTGCATACTACATTACTATTACTGTTAGCTAAACCTTTAATTGTTTAAATTTTATTATGATAGAGTAGGTAATTTTTTTTCACAATACTGTTTTGAAGTTATTTATAGTTTCTCTTTGCTCAAGTTAGAAAAATTTCAGGTAGCTTTGATATGGTGTCACTAATTGTTTTTTGTTTAGTACTCTACCATTGGTATCTGGAGAGGATGGTGTCTCCCACAAAGAAAAAGTAATGAAGAGGGCGGCGCCTCTGGCTAAGGATTCCCATCTGTCAGACTGGAAAAGAATGTAGTTGATTGTAACCTTGGTTTCCAAGGTTAGAGATAGATTAGATAAGTGGGAAATGGCCTCTCCTCCCATATCCTGCTCACGGAATGTAGGAAGTGACTAAAATAGAGAGCATGGGAAGTTTACTGCTTGAAGCATCAAGGATTTGGTTCCGTAGTACATTAAAAAATGTTCAGGAGCCCTGTTGTAAGAAAACTCCATTTCAAGATGAATTAAGTGATTTGGAGATTTCAGCAAAAACAATTTCCCCCTTTTATATTTGCCAATCAGTAAACAGAGAATCTTATTCATTCAACAGAAACCTATTATTCTGTTTTCCCAGTGCAAATAGAATTATTAAAATACTGACTTATTACTCTGGCTGCTGCTCAGTAATTTGCTATTTACCTCTCCTTTTGATCACTAATATTTTAGGAAAGGACGGTCTGCCTTTGAAAACTGAAAACGCAGGGATGATAACTTGTCTAGCTCTTCCTCTGCCCAGCACGGCATACTCTGCTGATAGAAACACACATATATGACACTTGTTTAATTTGTCTTAAGGAAGATAGGAAAAGAACAAAGAAGAATAAACATATAAACCAATGACCTCAAGCTTATTCATGAGGTCATAGGTCTCTTGTGGACACCCAAATCCTATTAAGGGCATAAAACAAGACATTTAGGACATGTGCAAAACTGAAGG
Source organism: Psammomys obesus (assembly GCF_907164565.1). NCBI lineage: Eukaryota > Metazoa > Chordata > Mammalia > Rodentia > Muridae > Psammomys > Psammomys obesus. Next base: position 24,306,481 of record NW_026596095.1, read on the forward strand.
CAGACCTGTGTGTCCCTGTTCCCTGCTCACAAGCTGCTTTCCTGACTGAGGGTTTTATGTTTGCACTGATTGAAGAGCCGTGGGACTAAGGCTATTCCCTCATTTGGAATCTGGTCTGTTTCTTTGTCTTGATCTATAAGTAATCCTTCTGGATGAACAGGGAAAATGAGCACCCTTCCCTATCTGAAAAGAGGGTTCAACGCTCATTTTTCTTGTTTTGAAAATTCTCCGTAGTCCCTCCCTCTTCTGTGGTTATCACTGCTATTTTGTGTGCCAGCCGTGCCTCCTTCACATACAGACCAGTGAGCTTCCTGTGTGGAAGGTGTGGCAATGTAATGATTGACATATCCTGGCAAGTTGAAAAGTACAGTTTGTTCGTAACTTGTTTTAGATGAATAAAAAAGTTCTTTCTAAAAGACGGAATGTTGGAGGTTGTTCTAATGCCGGCTCTCAAGATCTGGTTACATCTATCCTTGTTTAGTAAATCTGCCTAAGTCATTATATCTTATTGGTTGATTAAACAGCCTATACCTGGGCGGGGCAGAATGAGATAGATATGGCTTTTGGGTTCAAGAGGAAATCATGGGACACAGACAGATGAGAAGAGAGGAGGAAAGAGGACACTGTGATGGGTTAGCATGAGGAAGAAACCATGTGGGCAGAAAGAAAGGACTCCAATAATCGCTTGGAAAGGCCCAGAAGAATAAAAGCAAGTGCCAATGGATTATGTATGGGAGGTAGACCAGATGAAGAGGATTGGGCTGATGGCATTGGATGGGGCCTGGGAGATGGATGGTGAGGATACTGTAAGAAAAAATACCTGCCTGGCCCAAGGTAAATACGGTAAATAAATCTAACCTGTTCTGTGTCTTATTATCTGTGATAGCGGGTAAAATAATACTGCCGTGATAGTCACAGGACTAATAATAGACAATATAAAGCCCACCAAACAGACTTTTTTATTTACTAGAACAATAAAATTAAAGTAAGCAAGCATTTTTTTGTATGAGTCCTCATGATTAAACTTCCACAGCCCTGACATCTCAACAGTGTACAGGATGTCATCTAATGTACTGAAAGAAAAAAACAGGCCCAGTCCCAAAATAAAACCAAGTTTTAGAAGCAAACCCCATCCACCTGTCATGCGACATTCAGTGTTCACAGGCAAAAGAGGAAGTTGGCACTGGAGGTGGTGTTGGTGGTGAGCATCTTTCTGGTGTATAATATCACAAGAACAGATGCATGGCTTAAAGACACAGGCATTCCCCAAGCCCATTTTCAAGGAGGCTGTTAAAATGGAACACGAGAAAGGTGGCAGTTTCTGGATGCAGATCTGGTGTGATGCTTTGAAACTGTCAAATACTTCCCATTATTCCTTGTTCCTATGGCCTGTTGAGCAGAAAGTTCTGGAGCTACTGCCAAGCACTCAGACACTGATAGGCCAGAGCATTTAGACTCTGTTTCAGAAGGTGCAATTGAGGAGTACCTGCTTCTGTGTTGGCTTCTCTTTATCATTCGTTTCTTTTTTATCCCTTTCTCTCCCACTTTTTTCTCTGTTCCTTGTAAGTTTCTTCTGGATAAACCCATATGCCCTAATTATGAAGTATTTCTCAGAAATGGCTAGGATATATTAATTGAAAGAATCTTTTGAAGCTACTAAGGAAATAGCAGAACTTAAGGATTCATTGTGGCAATGTAATTTAAAAAATGTTTATTCATGCTATGAATCTACAGAAAAATAAACAGAAATATTAACAATCACATGCAAATCTGTTCTATTTCATTTACCATAAGAACTAAAGTTAAGTTTTCACCACTCATACAGGAATGCATAATACCCACTCAGTGCTGAATATAGCAGTATATTAGCCACCTTCATTTGGCATGAACATTTGGCCTCATCTACCAAAACTTAAAATACACAAGTGCTTCGATCCAATAATTTCACATGTGGGAACTTTGCCTTATTTTTCTACTAATTACAATAGCTAAGAATGCAAGATTGTTTAGTGCAATATTTTTATATTAGTAAAAAGTTAGGGGAAACTTCACTGTCCATCAGCAAGGCACTAGTTAAATAAACTGTGGAAAAACCATTGTATGAATTTTATTAGTTTATTAAGATAATCCCCTAATTTTCATTATAGAGAAGTGCCAAAGCATTATAAGTGAAAGCAAGGGATTCACACATATAGTGTGAGCTGCAGAAACACAGAGAATGCCCACAGCAACCCTCTGAGAAATAAGAATGAAGGTCGGGAGTACTTGGTGGTTTTTATCTTGAGTCCATGTAAATTTTATTAAAAACATGTCTTTAAATAAGGAAAATTTAGCAAAGCCATGTTTTGTTTTACAATCATATTTTGTTTTTTTAAGAGTAATTTTGAATTGGACGACTGTCAAAAGTACTTCCTTGCACTAGTAAATTTATAGTTACAGTTTATGCAGTAAATTTCCTACTAGACTTTTCAGAATAAATAATGGGAAAAAAACCCCTTTCTTAATAAAGAATGAACAGATGTCCCTGACAAAGCTCCAGGCTGGAAAGTCTCCTGGAGATGGGAGTCACCAGAGCCCCAGACACAGCTTATAGCCAGATCCCCAAAGAGAACTACACTTCTTGTAAGAAAGCTCTCTCCAGCTACTGTGCCATCAAGTTCCAGAAGCCTGCTTTCTTCATTCCATAAGCATGACTATCCTCTCTGCTCCTAAAAATGCCATGTGCATTTGATATTTAATAATTTGCTAACAGAGGGGGAAAAATCAATGCAAACCAAGATCTCTCTTTTTCATCAAACCAAGATCTCTCTATTTCATCCTTATAAAAGAAAAGATAAGCATGATTAATGAAAATGCTGTCTGATATTTGCAGAAGGTTCTTCACTTCAAGACACTGACATCCAATTCTTAATGCATTTCTATGGCTCATTGCATTAATGATATAGACTATTCTTGTGTGGCAATACCTTCTATACCGAGTACCTACCAGAGCCAAAAAGTAGGGGTCTCATATTCTTGTAATCTCATTGAGGTAGCTGTAGTCTGTCAAACTGCTTGTCTGTAGAGGATGCCTCCCTTTATATAAAGATACAGATATGTACGCAGGAAAACTTATCACTGTTTTTGTAGATCTTTATCTATTGACATGGAAAAAAGAAAAAAAGTCTGTGGATTATCAGACAGAAGCACAGAGAAAAGAGGAAAGAAACCAAAAGTGGGCACATGGCACACATAAAAGGGAAAGATGAAAATTTAAAAAAAAATTCTCAGAGAAAAAAGATAAATAATAACAGATAACAAAGGAAAGAGAGAAATCAGCATCTCCGACATGGTTTCCCAGAGATTATAAGTGGCAATGTCAGGAGTCACAAAATTTACCTTCCTAACCCAAATTATTGTGCTGTGTGCTGTACTAGATATTCAGCCACAACTAGATATACAGACACAACCCCAGTCTCCAAAGCTGAGTGTGCACTTAAATGGGACAGTGTCACGCTCTCACTTCAAACTTTCAACAGACCCTTGTTTCACCAACTACCTGAAAAACATTGCACTGATTTCCGGGCATAAAGTGGCTAACAGAAGATTTAAGTCCTTCTTATTTGTCTGTTTTTTCTGTTCAAACAAAATAACAGGGGCAGGTTATCTTCACAAAGAAAATGGATTTAGGCTGCTCATAGTTTAGCTTGAGTTTTTCTCCCTTCTGGTAAGGACCCCTTGGCTGTCTCAGATGGTCAGAAGTATGTGTTAAAGGGGATCTCATTGACAGACAGGAAACCTTCAGAGATCATGCAGTCAACGCGTGCAGGTCAATGTCCCAATGACCCTATCCGAATCCATCTCTTTGCAGTTTCCCATCACCACAGTATAAATCATGCTTTAAATAGGTGAAATTTTGGATGATACAGTTAAACCATACCCTAACCACAGCAGGGTCATGTTCATGGCACTTTCTTGGCTGAAGTTTCTTGGCTGCTTGATAGAGGTATGACTCCATCCTAAATAGCAATGAGGCAAACCGGGCACTCCTTGGCAGTGTGCTTTCAGGGACATTTTTGCTGTTAATCCTGATACATATAGTGATCCCATACCTATGCTGGATTGTCTATACTCCCTCAACAATGTCAATACACAGCCCCAGAGACACACTTGCTCCAATAATGCCACACCAACTGCAACAAGGCTGCATGTCTTAGTACTTTCAAAGGACACTCCCTATGAGCATATGGGGGTCATTTTCATTCAAACTACCACACCTCTGTACAGATACATGTTTTACAAATATTTCAATTCCTTGTTGATTGGATCCTCAGATATGGAACCCATAGGAACTAAAGACCAACAATCATGCAGTACAGTCTTTCTACAATACACAATCACCAGAGAGAGTTGAAGAAGCATGCTAGAAAGTATGCTAATAGGTAGATATATGATATGTTGAAAAAAGTTTTATTTGCCACAGCAACGGATCATGGTGGAGTTTCCCAGTCTCACCAATCCCAGCTTCCTTCCCAGCTGAGGAAAAAATGCAGCCTTAACTGATGTTGCTGCTTTCTCATGCTTGCATCTGTGCTTATTATTAAGTGTTTATGGTTCAGAAGTAAAATTCACAAAGCCCTTCTTGATTTGGACCATGACTATCAAAATTGGAACATGCAGAATCAATGTGATATGACTGACGCAAAGGAGAGAATTCCACAATGTGTGCTGTGTGCTGTCTTGAAGCAGAAGCTGTTACTCATCGCTCTTCACTCACAAGTCAGTATTATTTACTGATGCAATAGCTCCGTCATAGCAGAAACTCCCCTTTGGATCTTCAGACCCTACAATAGATACATGGCTGGATATCCTCTACAGGACTCCAGTCAGACCTTGCTCAATGTGTCTTTTTTGTACTTAGGCAGTATTGGCTCAGCAAAATTTCCACTCTATTGACCATTAAACAAGCTAAAATTTGTTCATCCAGACACTATCCCTAGTTCCTCCCTCAGCTTTTCACACAAAAGACTCCTCCCATAATACACAGCAGCTGTCTACATTGCTCTATCAAATGCATCAACATATCTGTCACTCTCTTATCAGATCATACTGAGATAACGCTACAGTGCTTATCAGTACATAAAGTACTGCGTCCATCTCAGCTTTTAAAAACCAGAGTACATGCTTAGTGTTCTGTACTAGACCCTTGGAACCCAAAATTGAGGAAGTGAGTAGTGAGTGCACATTTACTACTTTGTAAGTAGTGAATACTTTGAAAGCATACAAATGTAGCTCCTAAATTACAGAAAAGTTGTGTTATTTATTTAGAATACAACACTCATTTGAAGAGATGCTACATTACTTGTTAATGATTCAAATAATTCAAAAGTGATTTGTGATCACATAAAAATGGTGTCAGGAAAAAAAAGAATTTGCAAATAAAAACAATTTTTAAGAATGTATTGCTATGTGATAGATGATTTACTGTTAGGGCATGACAAGTTAGATAATTTTAATGGGCTTTTAATTAGTCCTTGATTTTGAGTTCTGAAAAAATAACATAGTTTGTGCCATTTTTAAAAACCTAGGAAAATTATATGGGGGCTTATTAGGATGACATATTCAATCCGGAACATATTGAATAAGCAGCTCATTGTGTCATCTAGGCAGTGCTTGGTATGCAGCTGAAACCACAGTCTTGAGGTTAAGGGCACAGATTTGGAGACAAACCTATGAATGTTCCTCAAGGGGATAGTGATGGAACCTGAGGGAACCCCTGAGGTCATACAGAGCATATTGCCCTTACTCCCAGGGAGTCATGAAAATCACCCCTGTAAGGAGTACTTCCTTGGGATTTTTCAAGCTTTTTCCTTTTTTCTTTTGTTTTCTTTTTTTTCATTTTTTTATTAGCTACAGTTTGTTCACTTTGTATCTCAGCTGTAACTCCCTACCCCAGCCCATCACAATCCCATCCTCCCTCTCTCTTCTTCTCCTATGCCCCTCCCCAATAGCAATGATAGGGGAGGTCCTCCTTCCCTTCCATCTGACCATAGTTTACCAGGTCTCATCAAGACTGGCTTCCTTGTCTTCCTCTGTGGACTGAGAAGGCTGCTCCCCCCTCAAGGGGAGGTGATCAAAGAGCCAGCCCATGAGTTCATGTCAGAAATAGTTCCTGTTCCCCTTACTAGGTTACCCACTTGGAGACTGAGGTGCCATGGGCTACATCTGTGCAGGGGTTCTAGATTATCTCCATGTATAGTCATTGGATGGTGTATCAGTCTCAGGAAAAAAAACCCTGTGCCTAGATTAGCTGGTTCTGTTGCTCCCCTTGTGGAGCTCCTGTTCCCTCCAAGCCCTTCTATCTCCCCCTTCTTTCATAAGATTCCCTGCACTCTACCCAAAGTTTGGCTATGCATCTCAGCATATGTTTTGATACCCTGCTGGGTGAAGTCCTTCAGAGGCCCTCTGTGATAGGCTCCTGTCCATTTCCCTATTTTCTCCCTCTTCCAATGTCTGTCGCATTTGCCTTTCTGAATGAAGATTGAGGCTCTTACCCAGGGTCCTCCTTCTTGATTAGCTTCTTTAGGCATAGAAATTTTAGTATGTTTATCTTATATTATATGTCTAATATCCACTTATAAGTGAGTATATACCATGTGTGTCTCTCTGCTTCTGGGATACCTCACTCTGGGTGATCTTTTCTAGATCCCACCATTTGCCTGTAAATTTCATGATTTCCTTGTTTTTAATTGCTGAGTAGTATTCCATTGTGCAAATGTACCACAATTTCTGTGTCCATTCCTCAACTAAGGGACATCTGGGTTGTTTCCAGCTTCTGGCTATCACGAATAAAGCTGCTACAAACATGGTTGAGCAAATGTCCTTGTTGTGTACTTGCGCATATTTTAGATATATGCCTAGGAGTAATATAGCTGGGTCTGGAAGTAGCACTATTCCTATTTGTCCAAGAAAGTGCCAGATTGGTTTCCAAAGTGGTTGTACAAGTTTACATTCCCACCAGCAATGGAAGAGGATTCCATTTTCTCCACATCCTCTCCAGCATGTGTTGTCACTTGAGTTTTTTACCTTAGCCATTCTGATGGGTGTAAGGTGAAATCTCAGGGTTGTTTTGATTTGCACTTCCCTGATGACTAAGGATGTTGAGCATTTTTTTAGGTGTTTCTCTGCCATTCGATATTCCTCTACAGAGAATTCTCTGTTTAGCTCTGTTCCCCATTTTTAAAATTAGGTTACTTGATTTGTTGCTGTTTAACTTCTTCAGTTCTTTATATATTCTGGATATTAGACCTCTGTCAGATATAGGGTTGGTGAAGATCCTTTGCCAATATGTAGGCTGTTTGCTACAGCAATAAGACAATTAAAGGAGATCAAGGGAATCCAGTTCAGAAAGGAAGAAGCCAAAGTATAACTACTTGCAGATGATATGATTGTATACATGAGTGACTCAAAAAATTCTACCAGGGAACTCCTACAGCTGATAAACACCTTCAGCCAAGTGGCTGGATACAAAATCAACTTAAAAAAAAAATCAGTAGCCCTCCTGTATACAAAAGACAAAAGGGCTGAGAAAGAAATTGGGGAAACAACACCCTTTACAACAGCTACAAAAGACATAAAATACCTTGATGTAACTCTAACCAAGCAGGTCAAAGATTTGTATGAAAAAAAAAAAAAACTTTCAGTCTCTGAAGAAAGAAATAGAAGAAGATATCAGAAGATGGAAAGATCTCCCATGCTCATGGTTTGGCATTTAACATAGTAAAAATGGCCATCTTACAAAAAGCAATCTACAGATTCAATGCAATTCCCATCAAATTACGAACACAATTCTTTACAGACATTGAAAGAAAAATCTCAACTTCATAAGGAATAACAAGAAACCCAGAATTTCTAAAACAATCCTCTACAATAAAAGATCTTCTGGAGGTATCTCCATCCCTGATCTCATGCTGTACTATAGAGCAACAGTAATAAAAACTGCATGGTACTGGCGTAGAAACAGAATGGTGGATCAATGGAATCGAATAGAAGACCCAGAAATAAATCCACACACCTATGGATACTTAATTTTTGACAAAGAAGCCAAAACAATTCAATGGAAAAAAGACAGCATCTTCAGTAAATGGTGCTGGTCCAACTGGATGTCTACATGTAGAAAGATGCAAATAGACCCATATTTATCACCCTGCACAAAACTAAAGTTCAAGTGGGTCAAAGACCTCAATATAAAAATGGACACACTAAACCTTTTAGAAGAAAAAGTGTGAAAGAGCCTTGAACTCATTGGTACAGGAGAAAACTTCCTGAACAGAACACCAACAGCACAGGCTCTAAGAGCAACAATCAAAAAGTGGGACCTCGTGAAACTGAAAAGCTTCTGTAAAGCAAAGGATACTGTCATCAGGCTTTTTCTTATTCATCAGTGAAAATGGTTGTGGTTTCAATGGTGAGGCTGAGATAATGGAGAGATGGCTCAGTACTTGCTACTCTTTAAGAGGAGCTGGGTTCCATGTCCAGCACCCACATGGCTCCTCACAGTCGTACGGAACTCTATTCTCAGAAGATCCAACACTATTTTCTTGTGGCAATGCATTGTGATAAAAATATCTCTTGCATCCTAAGGGAATGGAACTTTTGCTGGACGTCACAGCCAGAATTAATAATAGGCCTTAAGGTTGCTAAGAACTGAATACTCCTATCCTACTGTATACTCTTAAGCTTTTCAGTTTCACGAGGTTCCATCTATTAATTGTTGATCTTAGAGCCTGAGTTGTTGGCATTCTGTTCAGGAAGTTGTCTCCTGTGCCAGTGAGATCAAGGTTGGGTCCCACCTTCCCTTCTAACAGATTTAGTGCTTCCGGTTTTATGTTGAGGTTTTTGATCCACTTGGATTTGAGTTTTGTGCAGGCTGGGTGGAAGGACTGAGAGGAGAGGATGGAGGGGGTTTCAATTGGGATATAAAGTAAATATAAAAGTAAATATATAAATTAAAAATATTTATAAAGTAAATATATAAATTAAAAATAAATTTTAAAAAGAGAATAAATAAACATTGGTTTTATACCTTGGTAAAAGGAAGGAACTTTTTGCTTTGTTTTCCAAACTTTGATATGTAATAAAAAGAAAATTATTTCTGTTTAAAAAAAATTGAGAGAGAAAAATGTAATAATCAACCTTATCTGCCTTGGATTTCCTATATAATGACCCTCAGAGAAACTGCTTTTCTTTCTTTCCTACTGTGACACCGATATATTATTGGTAATTAGTAGTTAACCACAAATCCATTTAATCCACCATTCTTCTGGCCTCCACAGGCTCCAGACATACATGAGGACATATATATGTACAAGGAAAAACTCATATACATGAATAATACAGATTATTTTTAAAATACATAAACTGTGAAATTATAGACATAGACATTAGACAGTGATCATTTTTCTAGACATTTTATAAGTATCCTGATGTAGATAAATATTAGCCAAATCTACAAATATGCGTTACAATAACATATAACTTACGTAGGTGTTTAGCTAGCCTGGACCTGGCAATCAATGACTGATATAGACATATTTGCCTTAATGTTAGATTTAGTTCTTCCTTTGTGGATGTGTACATACACATGTATACATGTTTGTAAATCCAGCACTTGGAAACAAAGGCAGGAATGTTGTCAGAAATTCAGGGTTAACATGTGTAACATAATGAACTCTAGGCCAGCCTGGACAGCTATATGAGACAGTCTCTATACAACAAGAATGGGCATGGGAGGAGATGAGGGAGAGAGGGTGGGTTTGGGAGGACATGAGGGAGGGGGCTACAGCTGAGATACAAAGCAAATAAAATGTAAAAAAATAAAAATTTAATAAAAAAACAACAACAATAAAAATTTAAGCTAATGCTCACTTTAATAAAACACCTATTATTTTTAAAATGCAGAAAAATTATCAAATTGAGTTTTGTGCAGGCTGGGTGGAAGGACTGAGAGGAGAGGATGGAGCTGCATATTTCTCAGGTTTTATTATTTCCATTTTGGTTCTTTGTCAAATCCTTTAAGCAAGCAGATTCAGTGAGAAAGTTTTCAGTGCTTCTAAATTTCAAACACAAAGCAGTTATGCCATTCGGTGAAAAATCTCTGGAAGGCCTGCTTTTTTTTTTTAAAGGAAAATGAAGGAATAGATCTGAAGGAGACTGGACATTAGGGGAGGGGGTAGGAGAAGTGGAGAAAGAGGAAACTGCTGTTGGGATGGAATGCATGAGAGAAGAATAAAATATTTTTAAAAATGAAATGAGGAGGACAACTCACTGTAACATAAGCCTTTGAAATGAAATAAGGAAAATATTCCATTGTTTGGAGTACTAAGATTACAATGAATTGAATTTTTTGTATTTGCTGTAATCACTCATGTGGTATCAGCTGTGTGTTCCTAACAGATGCATTACCTCCAAATGGTCATGTTAGCTTATCTGGGCTTTGTTATTTATGGCGCTTTCCCCTTTGTGACCTTTAAAACATAGCACTTTGAAAAACTACATGCTCTTTCAATTGGTATCCATAATCATTCTCGGGATAAATGGACCTGAGAAAGTTAAGCTGCTCTTCCAAATCCCAGTTTACAACCTGTTAAAATTGTGTTGCTCCAGGCATTTTAAATCACAACTGCTTCAGTGCTTAGGAAAACAGCTGAAAGTGAAGTTCTGCCTTTATGTGCAGAAAAAAAAAAAAAAAACATTGCTGTCATCATTCTAAAGGTATAAGCCATAACTGATATTGCAATACTTGAAGGATTTTTTTTTTAAATAAAGAAGGCAAGTATATTTAATTTATTTAGAACTTCTAAGAAAAATTTTCTGAAACACCACATGAGAGGATTAGGAAAATTTGACAGGTATAATATGAGAAAGGATCACTGTTATGGATTATTAAAGAAGTTATAAAAGAATGCTCCTAAAGTTGAAAAGAGGAGTCAATATTTGGTGGAGAAAGTTATAAGCAATTTAAAGAATGTCTTGAGGGTGGCCATTAATGATTTGGAAGAAAAGGTGAGTACTAGGCTATTAAATCTGGCTCTTTGACATTCTAATCTACTAAAGAATAAAAATGTTAAAAACACATTTTAAATATACTTTTGAAAAGAGAAACTAAAGAGAAAAGAAAATATGATAAGGTTTTTAAAATTGAGATCTTTTTACTGTAGATTCAGGAATCATACAAAGCCATGCATTATATGATTCAATTCAATTATTGAAATGTCTAAGAAGTAACTAAAAGATTCATGTCAGGTGGCTCTTCTATTTTTTAAAGCTGAAGTCAATATGCATAAAATATGATAACAGAAAGCACAGTTATGACCACGTGGTGGTGTTCTTCCTTTAATGCTACAATGAAGACTTGCTGTTGAAGGTCTCCTTTAATGCTACAATGAAGACTTGCTGTTGAAGGTCTCCTTTAATGCTACAATGAAGACTTGCTGTTGAAGGCCTCCTTTAATGCTAACATGAATACAGACTATTGAAGGCCTCCTTTTCCTTGGTAACATACTGTAATTTTTTTTCTCGGATTATTTCACTTAATGTGTTAGCCTCTTAGTGAAGTTATTAAACAATATGTCTTACAAATGCCAGGCACAGACATAAGGCCTGAACAAGCTCAATCTCTTTTTTTTTTTTTTTTTTTTTTTACCAGGATGGAAAATGTAGTCAGAGGTAAGACCCAACAGAAGTAACTTGGCAGTATAGCTATTATTCAATTTCTATCATCTAGGGTCCCCATAACTGCCCTAACTCTATTTTTTCTATGACGCATTATCTCATGAGCCCTGGTAGTTTGCTAAGCACCAAAAACTTTCTTATAAATACATTTTATCTTTAAATAATACAAAGTTGATCACTGATGATTATAACTAAATGCTTTCAGAAGAGGAGAAGCAAAATTCTCTGGCTTTCCTTTTACTAATTCCACATATATTTCTAACTATGGATATGTCTCAGTGAGTGAATCTGAAAAGGCAGAGGGACATATAAAGAAAAAAAAGGAGGTGATTAGGTTAAATGAGGTTCTTGCGGAGAGGTCCATCCCAATCCAACCAGTGTTCCAAGAAGAAGAAGAAATGCAGACATGTGAGAAGGTTGCTGGGAAGGCCCCTTCAAGGAGGCAAGAACACATGAATATACAAGCTGGAAAGTGCTGTAACCCGGACTAACCTTGCCAGACACTTGATGGCAACTCCTAGAAATGCAACATGTTTAAGATGCCCTGGGGTGTGGTAGTTCATTACAGCAGCTATGACAAACTAATATTTAAATGTTAGTGCTGGGGAGAATGATTCTGCTATAACTAATGTGGACATAGCTTTGTAAAGTTGTGCTGGATAAAAGTGGGCACAATTTGGAGAGAGCAAGATAGAAAAGCCTAGGCATCTTTGATGAAGCATTAGCAAAATGTAGGGATGCTGATGGTCTTCTGATGAACCTCATCAGAAGGAAACAAGAGACCAAGCTCTTAGGCTCTAGAGGAAAGGTTTCATGTGGAAAAGAGCATGGTTGAGTTGAATTCTGCTGGTTTGTGGAAGCTACAATTTGTAAGCTTTTCTTGGATTTTAAACTTAATTTCTAAACAAAGTCATGGAATACTGGTTGCTTTTTACATAAACACAAGAGAAAGGGGATATGTTGAAGAGAATTCTGAAGTAAAAACAAAAACAATTAGATTTGAAAAAAATCATAGATTAAAATTTTGCTGTGTTTTATGTACATATAAAAACAGAGTGTGTGCTGTTGGGACATCAAAGAAACAGTTAAACAATCACTGTATATGTGTAATGGCATGAGCCTTTAATCCCAACACTCAGGGAGGCAGAGGCAGCTAGATCAATGTGAGTTCGAGGCCAGCCTGGTCTACAAAGCAAGTCCAGGACAGCCAAGGCTACACAGAGAAACTCTAACTCGGGGGAAAAAAATCACCCGAGGAAGAAATTCGAAGGGTGACACATGAATCTGATTCTCTACAAAGTAGACAAAGTAAACATGAGAAGAGGCAGAACGACAACTTGAACACTACCAGTTAGATGGAGGGATGAGAGGAGGAGATGGAGGAAGCCTAGGTCGACTTCTCAGATGTTAGCATGGGCAGCAGAGCTGTCAGGCTGCGTCATTGTTCGGGTGAAAGATCCCCGTGGCTTTCACGGGGCAGGACCACAGCATTTGTCTCCTTAGCTGCAAAGACAAGCAATACTCAGAGCAATGGGGGAAGTTGTTGATACCTCAGGGGGGTGAGGGCGGGGTGTGGTAGAAGGTGAGGGACAGATCCTACCTAGAGACAGATGCGAAGGTAGGGCCATCTACTTAGGGACAGATTCTGAAGATAAAGAGATTTAGTCTGGAGCCAGATGGTCTGAAGGTATTTTCCGGTAAGCTTTATGCTTGCTTGGACCCTGAGACTTCATCTCTCTCTCTTAATTTTTCCTTTTAGAATATAAATATTTATCCACTATCTAACACCACATTATTTATGCAAGCAGACAATTTGCCTGGTTAATAGATGGAGAGGACTTTTGCCTTAGGATAAATCACACTTCCAGACCCATCCATACTTTATTTAGATGACATTTTGATGAGATTGGGGACTTAAAGTTGATGTTGGCGTTAGCAAAATTCTCTGGATTCTTTGGCTAGAGCTAATGTGTCTTTTCCTTGAAAGGCTACGAATTTGGAGACCATAAGGGTGGAATGCGCAAGGTTTATTTAAAGTTCCTCGAATCATGTATTGAAGTATTTCCCTTGAGCCTTAGGATGTGACTATATTTGAAGAAAGGCTTTTACAAAAGTGATCAAATGAAGATGAGGCCATTGGAGAAAGTTGAATTCGGTCTGACTGAGAATCTTCATCAAAAGGTATATGTAGGCACACGGAGAGACATCTGAGATGTGCTTTCACAGAAGGGCCCTCTGTAAACACAGAAAGTGTGCAACTTCAAGTCAAAGAGAATGGCCTCAAAAGAGAGCGAGTCTATGTCTATCCTGATTCATAGTCTTCTAGGAGACTATCCATTCTGTCCGTTAAACCAAGTCTGTGGTATTTTATTTTTAATTATATAGTGAGGAGTAATTGGCTGCAAGTATGCGTGTGCACCATGTCTGTGTCTGGAGCGCACGTACACCAGAAGATGCTGTCGGATTCCCTGGAATCGGAGGTTACAGGTGCTTGTATGCTGCCATGTGGATGCGAGGAACCAAACCCAGGTACCCTGCAAGAGCAGCAAGTGCTTTTAACCACCGAACCATCTCTGCATCCCCAGGTTTATGGTACTTTGTTACGACAGGCAAAGAAAACACACTTTTGTATTAGTAGGGTCCTGCTCAATGGAGGCTTTTTCATCTGGAAATGGCAAGAAACAAGTTGAGGGAACCATGTTTCCCAGACTGAGGTCCGGGTACTCACCACCCTCTCCATTCTTCTGCTTCTGTGTCACTTGCATGCTCTACTGTCCACCTCGTGCTGAAACCATTTGAAAAATATGACTCTTTTCCCACTTACGTCTAAAAACTTGCCATGCGCTGTTGAGGCGTCTTTCTTCTGGCTGTTGTTTCTGAACTACCCATTCAACACAGCAGTCACACAGCACAGTTGGCAATGGGTACTTCTCAACCGACTTCAAAAGGTTTTCCCAGACAATGCCTTCCCAAGCTCTTTCATGTTAAAAGAAAGCTGAAGAACAATTGTGAGTGTACTGTTACTGTTCATAAAAATCTGTGTACATTTGAGTTGATTACTATTCTCAATTAAAAAAAAAATAACATTTTAAAGGAAACCCTGGAAAACTTTTTAAAAGGTTAAAATAAATGTGCATTATCATGTCTACAATAATCACAATATAGAATTTAAGGATTGATAGCAATATTTTGTGAAGCTTTTCTTCAGACTTCTATTTTTTTTTTTTTGCTTATATAATTGTGTTCATGATAACGGTGTATATACAGTGATTCGACTCTTAAAATAAAATTGCTTATGGATGCAATTCAGACTCTATGAAGAAAATTTGAAAAGAATCATAAAAGTATAAAGGAAAGAAATCAAAGCTAAGAATATTGTGATGACAAATAGGCAATAATAATGTGGCTTTAATTTATTCTCTATTACTCTTTTTTGTGTATTTGAGCTCCTCTATGTAAATATGTACCCAGGACAAAAGTAGCCAGTCATGGTTTCTAGACAATAACACCAGTATTTAACTTTGGACTTTTTCAGCTGTCACTAGTAACAAAAATACATTTTAAAAATGCTCATGGATTTCAGTATATTATATTAAAAAAAAAAAGCTGAAAACCATTACTGAGATTTTGAGCCATAAAAATGGTCATTTACCCTTTTCTGTCTTTATCCTTGTGGCAAAGAAGGGGAGCCTTATTTCATTCACAGTGTCCTAAAGTAAATTTTTGTGGAGAGTAGCCCAACCACAATCAAATAATGATTTAAATGCAGTCAAATATTTTAGGGATTTTTGTTGTTATTGTTGCTATCTATAGGCAAAATAAATTTTTACCTGGGTGACAGTGAATTGATAATTAAGTCAAATTATCTGGCTAACAATAACTAAGGAGCCAGAAGCAAAGTTAAAATTAAAGCAAAGAAACAACTCTACACTAAAAACAAACCTCAATCATATAGCTATATTTGATATTCAAAATTTAATAAATTTATCTAGGCATCATGGTACATGCCTTTAATCCCAGCACTTAGAGAGTCAGAGGCAAGTGGATAGCTGTGAGTTCAAGACCAGCCTGGTCTATAAAGTAAGTCCAGGACAGCCAAGCCTATACAGAGAAACCCTGTCTCAAAAAACAAAAACAGGGTCAACTGACCATTGACTGGAACCTTCGAAGAAGTGAACCAAAATAAAATTGTTCCCTTTAAAAGGATTACTTGAAGTATGTTGTTATATTGATCAATAGCTTCCTAGCCCAGTAGAAGTCAGAATAGAAAAAAAATACACACAAAAATGCATGCAGCCAACATACTGTTGCAGACTAATTATAGGCTCATAAAAGCACTGTTTAGAGGTTATTTTCTAAATAAACAGCTTTATACTGCATCAGCATACATCAAGTAATACTAGCTGAAAATACTAGCATCATACGCGCCTCTGTATGATGCTATAAATTGCCTGAAGTTGTTAGGCAAATAACAGTCTAAATTATTTTCACAGGTTAAGATTATCAGTCAAGGAATGCTTCCTAAAACCTTGTCATACATTGAAAGAGTTTTTTTAACATTAAAAATATTAAATAAATGCAATTTCAAATTAGACACTTTTGGATAGAAACATATCTACATGTATGTGTGTGTGTGCATACGTGTGTGTTCATGCGAGTCTGCTATATTATAAAACGTTCTGCATAGGTGTTATAGTCTAAAGATTCAGGGTCCTAACCCCAGGCATCTGTGTTGATGTGTTGGCCTCCAACTGGAGAGCTGTTTATGAAGTACTAGAAACCTGAGAAGAGGGAACTTCAGTAAAGTAAATGGCTGATCAGTGCCGTCCTCCCGAAGGCTCTATCTCTCTCTGGCTCTCTTAGCCCCATCATGTTAGCCACCATCCTGTGGGCAGTCTCTGCCACACTCTCCTACAACCATGATGTTTTCACTTGCTTTGGGCCCAAAGTAGGGGATATAAATAACGTCGGACTCAAAACTCTAAATCATGAGCACAAATAAACAACTCCTCCTCTTGAGTTACTTCACTCAGGTACCTGTCCCAGTGACGCCAAGGCTTAGTACCACTAGGAAAGCAACAGAGACGCCAGTTTTCCTTATTATATCCCTATTCGCTCAAAGAGAAACTGTTTGCAGTAGTATTGAAAGAACGCTTCTTATAATACACTTAGAAGTGTATCTTTACCACCACACAGATTATGTCTTTGAAAGCATTATCTAAATTTTACCTTTTCTTTATCATTCTATTAAGAAGGATGTCATTATTATTATAAAACCAAGGAATCAAAAAGTATGTTTTTGTGTGTTCTATATATCAAACCCTCTTTCCAGGCTTTAGAGTCTAAATATGAAAAGCCCCACCCCGCTAGGTTCTTAAAGTCTTGGTGCCAAAATCTTAATGTGCAATGCCCTTCCTCCAGGTTCATATGTTAAAGTCTTGGTTTCCCTCTGCGCGGGGGGGGGGGGGGGGCACTCTTGAGAAATGCTAGAAACCTTAGAAAGTGGGTTTCAGTGAAATATTCTATTAATGGTGACCTTTGGGTGTTCTCCAGGCTTAGAACTGAAGTAGGTAATAGCCAAGTGCCCCATCAATTACTCTGCTTTTATTATGTGTTTGTTTATACACCACCATGTCAGCACAGCTGAATCCCACAGTCCTCTGTGAGTGTTAGAGAAGGTGAAGAAGCATGGCTCCATCTCTGTTTGCCGTGGTGCTGGAGGTGCTCAAGGTGGTTGTCAGCAAGATGGTCAGTCTAATTCTGCCTGGAAATTATTTTCTTTACCTCTTGCTTCCCATCCACTATTGCCTCATTTTGCCTTCACTGAGAATATTTACTTTCCCTTTGCCAAGGCACTGTCACTTCTGGTATAAATCAGGTGGCAGGGGATTGTGGCTTCACAAATTTGGAACCCCCACAGGGGCCGCTAGTCTTGCAACATGTGATTCAGCACTGGAGTACAAATGGGTTATTGTGCCTTGGCACCCAATGTTACATCCTTTCCATGCCAAGTAAAAAATCCTGCTGGATAATTAAGGAGTTTTCATAATGCTTCTTAAGTCCTCTACTTGGCAGGCATTAGATAGGCCATGCCATTTGGGATGATATAAATGGGAAAAATTAGAAAATCATAGGTCAGAAAGAAACAGCCGTAGCAGATGGCAGTCAGCTAGTGAAGACGATGAGGGAGACGATCCAAACAGCAACCGAGAAGTCCATTCCAATGAACATGTTCAGAAGCTGCAATCAGGAGCCCTTTAAGTGATGTTGATACAAGTTTAGTGCTGGTAGCCTACGAGGAGAGCAGGGAGAGCTGGGTTCTGATGGCTCTGAAGGACCTAGACTGGCTTCCGTCCAGACAGTTATGAATGTCCCATGTATGCACAGATAAACATGTATGAAAGGGAAAAAGGACTAGGTGCTCAACAAGACGTGAGTGGATTACAGACGGAGGGGTTGCACCCTCATGTATATCTCCATGTATACAGAGTGAGAGAAGCGAAGCAGCTTCACAGGTTTGAGAGCTATTGTTCTGAGTCATTGAGGATGTGTGTGCTATGTGAGTGCATAGGTGATTGTGTTCTTATGTGTGTGTCACAGCGCACGTGTGGAAGTCAGAGAAAAACTTTCAGGAGTGCCTCCTGGGCTTTGGACTTTGTTTGAGATAGTCTTTTCACAGTCGCAGAAGCCAGTCCAGACTAACTGATCATAAGCTTCAGGGATACACCAGTTTTGACTTCCCATTTATCTTAGGTGGACAGAGAACACGGGCACTTCAGCCGCTGCAGCTGGCTTTTATGTGGGATCTAGGTATCAGGCACTGAAGGGCAAGCACTTTTACCCACCCAGCCTTCTTCCGAGCCTTGTGCACCTTTTGATGCTAGCTTTTTAATGATTGATTTAACACATTATATATGAGTCATAACTTTAACTTTTGGTGAACTATTTGGCATAACATGTTTATTACTTATGATACTTGAATTGACTCCATATTTTTGGTACAGTTTTTTAACTGATCACATAATATCAAATACATTCTCAAAATAATTTTTTTCAAATGATAAGCCAAAAAGCAAGCATTCATCCAGCATTTTGGTACCTAGTAAACATCATTGGATTTCAGGGGCAAGCAAATATCCAAGCAGTATGAAATCTGACTAAAAGACAAATGCTATTCATCTATTGCATTTGTACAGCTCCTAAGGAAATACAGATAGATTATGGCTAGTAAATAAAGCAGTTGATTTTATTTATGTACCTTGTAAGAAATTTAAGGAGAATCACATTTACAAACTGTTCATTATACTTAGAGTGTCCTAAGGCAGAAACATTTCAACTCACATAAAATTATATCAGATATTAACAATTCGTATCAGGTTGGTGACAAGTTTCTCTGGTTATTGTTGGAATAACCACAAAGAATTATTCTGTTTTCTTTCCTGTTTTGAATCATCTCCCTTTTAAAATATTTGTCAGATGTTTGTTAATTGCAAATACTATTACTACCAACTGAAAATATCGTGTGATAGGGACTATCCTAAAAAGATATACAGAGGGTCAGTGATCCCATAAGCAAGTTACTCTTGCCAGAAGGGAGAGTAAAAGAAGTATTTACAAAGACTTTCTTTTTATTTTTATTTTTTATATTAATGACAGTTTATTTACTTTGTATCCCAGCTGTAGAGCCCTCCCTCATTCTCTCCCAATCCTACCCTACCACCCTCATCTCCTCCCATGCCTCTCCGCTAGTCCACTGATAAGGGAGGTCCTTCTCCCCTTCCATCTGACCCTAGCCTATCAGGTCTCATCAGGACTGGCTGCATTGTCTTCCTCTGTGGCCTGGCAAGGCTGCTCCCACATAAGGGGGAGGTGATCAAAGAGCCAGACACTGAGTTCTATGTCAGAGACAGTCCCTGTTCCCCTTACTAGGGAACCCACTTGAACACTGAGCTGCCATGGGCTACATCTGTGCAGGGGTTCTAGGTTATCTCCATGAATGGTCCCTGGTTGGAGTATTAGTCTCAGAAAAGAGACTTTCAAAATAGCCTCCCTAAATTACAAACAGAAGGAGAGGAGGGCTTTTGGGTGTAAAGAAGAAAGGCAGTTATTGCACAATGAGAGATGCACAGGGCCAGGGGGAGATTAAGGGGCAAGAAAAACACTGTCATTATGTTTCCAAATCCCAAACAACTGGCACTTCTAAGACGAATGAAAAATAAGCGAAAGGAAGCAGACACATCAGGAACGAGTAGCGGTGACTGGATCACAAAGAGCATTGGGTTTTGTGCTAAGACATCCTGAGGTTTTGGACACATCCTGTGTCCAAAGACCACAAAAAAGGAACGTTTAAAAAAATTCAGGAGAGAAATGGATTTGTAGTACATAGTATTTTCAGTTGTCTTTTCTTTTCAGAACAACCTCTGTTCCCAAAGAGTCATACCTGTTCCATCCAATACGACTGTGCCTACCTAGTTCTGACTGAAGTTGGAGCAGCCATCTGTTCACCAGGAGGCATTTGAGCTTCTAAGATACTGTGTTCTAGGTGAGCTGAAAGATGGAAGCAATTATATATATAATTATATAATACATTGAGCATATTCTCCCATGCCTCTGTCCCTCCCTTTAGTCTCTGTATTTCCCTAGACATTTTCCTTCTACTTTCATGTCACCTATACATACAAGATTTTGTGTACTTATGTAAAATCTAAGAAACACAAATGTGATAAAGCATCTGATATTTGTCTAGGATGTGTCATAATGTATAAAAAAACACCCAGAATGATGGAACATTAGGGCCGAGGAGCAAGACTTTTAGATAAATTGTAATGTGCTCAATGGTAGCAGATGGCTGAGTAGAAATGATGATGTTGATGCAGAGAATGACATAACCGACTAATGTCGTGAGAGTGGCTCTTAGTAGTGATGCCTGTGGCTGGGCAGCAATGAGAAGCAAGAGCATTGGGGAAAATGAGAAAACATGAAAAAAAGAGATGTTCATGATTGCATTTATATGAACAGTCAAGGTTTTATATTATTTTGTTTCCCTTTGCTATGAGAGACATAATCAAGAAGAAAAAAGTTCGAAAGAGATACATATAAAAAGTAAGTCGTCCTGGAATGGGAGTTTCAGAAGAAATGCTGACTAAATACCTGGAGAAGAGAAAAGCATGAAGCTGAGTTGAGGGAAAGCACGTTGCATTAAAACTCTCTTAGGGCCCATCCCACTTTGCCATGGATGAAGAGAGCAAATGTCCAAATGTGTTCTAATTCTATCTACGTTAACGGCAAAGCCTAAGTGCCTACAAAAGTGTTTGTGGGCAAGATTTGACTTAAAGCACAGTTTAACTTTAATGCTTATTAAACACCGATCTCACATTGTATAAAAAGCTTCGAGGGAAAGAAGAAGTCAGCCTTATTGCGGGCAGATACATAAAATACATGGGTACATGAGAACAGCGGCTGTGCTCTTACAGGAGACGGAGTGCTTCAGAGCAGCCTGTGGGAACCGCCTGGTTTGCGTGTCACCGAGACACAAGTGAGTCATTTGGAAAATGGGAGCCTCAGTTGTGAAAATGCCCCATCAGACTGGCCTATGGGCAAGCCTGTGGGGGCATGCTCTCGGTTAATGATTGGCATGGGAGGGTCCTACCCAGTGTGAGCAGTGCCCCGTGGACTGAACAGACATAGGGAGCAAGCCAATAAGCAGCACTCCTCCATGGCCTCTGCACCAGTTCTCTCTTTGAGTTCCTGCCCTAACTTCCCCCAGTGATAGACTGTGACCCAAGAGTTATAAGCTGAATAAGCCCTTTCCTCCACAAGTTGTTTTCGGTCATGGCTTTTTTGTCACAGCAATAGAAACCCTATGACACTGTGTCCAGTGAGAGAACTAATCTTGATCATTGGCCAGAAATGCTGTCATGAAGGCTCTAATTTATGCTGATGATGTGTTGAGACCCATTTTAACACATTGCTTTTTCCCATTTGGACAATAAATTAAGTCTAAAAAAATCATACAAGTGACTCAAATTAGATTTCTTCTGGAACAGTTTATTTTGTCTAAATAAATATTAGAATTTCTGTTTACTGGCTCATGCAATTACCATGGTAATGTTTTATTGTCTGAAGGAAAATAGTCATTCAGTGAACATACTAATTGTTTAAAATGCTTACTGTGTAATTTTATTTAGTTCTGCTAACAAACCAATGGAAATAGGTGCAATTGTGGCTCTTTGATCAACAAGGAAGCAAATGAGTACTCAAAGATGATATAATTTCCAAAGCTTTTACTTAATAAGGGTAAAAACAAAATTGATAGTTCATGACTTTATGTGGAACTGCCCCTGAGTCAATGAGAAATGTTTTTTGTTTTTTTTTTCATGCCACATGCATTTGGAAAGATATGTATACAGAAAACCATACGTACAGGCTTGTGTGCATGTGTGTGTTTAATGATTTAGGATAGCTATTCAGTTTTATAAGCATTATACCTTGGATTTTACTGGTCTCCTCTATTAGATACTTTTCTCACCACTGTAACAAAAGCAGCTTAAGAAAGAAAGGTTTTAGTCTGACTCCTAGTTTAGAAGACAGTCTATCAGGGCAGGAAGTTATGGTATATAAATGGAACCTGATATAGATGGACACATTGTATTTGTAGTTATGAAATGAAGTATGGGATCCTGACTATGGAATGCTGCTACCACATTAGGATAAATCTCACCTAAATGAACTGAATGTAAATAATGCCATACAGAAAAGGTCAGAAGTTTTTTTTTTTTCCCCAAGTAATTCTAGAGAATTACTGTTGAAAATCAAGATTATCATTGAAACTATTACTTCTGAGATGGCATGGGTTTGTGCATAAATTAAAAAGACACAGCCTAAATACATAAGATTTCCTACAGATGGAACTAGCCATAATAATGATAATAATAAGAGTAATAATAATAATAATAAAATAATAATAATAATTAGCTATTTTCCCAAACTTAAATGATAAAATTACTTTGAAATCTTTAGGCTAATGAAAATTTTAGATTTAAAAATAAAACAAATCATAGACATTTTAAATAGGTTGTAGAAGTAATAAATCATCTTTTTAAACAAATTTTAGCAGGTTCCATGTATTGTATAATTAAAATGCTAATTTCTGTACTCTGCCCCCCTCCATATCTGGTTGCAACCATTTCCTGAGAATCTCCTGTCTCAATGTTGTGCTAACACCACTCCACAATTGTCCCTAAGATGTCAATAAAGCAGTTAACAGCAAATTGCTGAGCAAGGGAAAGAATGGGGCTGGACTTCCTGTCATCCTGGGGAAGAGGAGTTACAGGAGGAAGTAGAGGATTCAGCTACCAGCAGAGGTCCAGGGAAAATCAGAGAGAGGAGCTGGGGCCTATCTATAAGGTGCAAGTATCTCTGAGTGACTCCAGAAAGAGCCCAAACTAGCCTAGAGGGTTAAGGATAGAGTAATACTGAGACTGATACTACAAACAAGGACCATGCATGGAGATAACTTAGAACCCCTGTACATAAGTAGCCCAAGGTTCCCCAGGGACCATCTCTGACATGAACTCATGGGCTGGCTCTTTGATCACCTCCACCTGAGGGGGAAGCAACCTTGCCAGGCCACAGAGGAAGACAAAGAAGCCAGTCCTGATGAGCCCTGATAAACTATCATCAGATGGAAGGGGAGGAGGACTTCCCCTATTATTGGACTGGGGGAGGGGCATAGGAGAAGAAGAGGAGGTGGGGTGGGATTGGGAGAGGATGGAGGAGGGGGCTACAGCTGGGATACAAAGTGAATAAACTGTAGCTAAAAAAAATTGTAATAAATGATAATAAAAAAAAAAGAATAGAGTAATACCTGCTCAGGATTGTGTGGTAAAACGTTATAAACAAATAATATAATAGAGTCTCAGTTATTTTAATGCTAGCTGGGACAAGAGAGAAACTGAGAAGCAAACACTGTTTTATAAAAATAACTTTAACATCTATGTAATTTAGTTACTGCCAGAAACAGAACAGCTGTTTTTAAGGTCTTAATTTTGTTAGGTATTGAGATGTTTGTCTTCAGTTTAGTTCTTCTTCCAGGCCACCATTGAATAACTTGGCGATAACTAGAATTAAACACTTTGTGTTATTTTTTTTTAATTCTAAATACTAATTTCCTCTAGTATAAGAAGAGAAAAAAAGGTGATAATTGGCTTTAATTTAATTACCTTTAGAACCTTAGTTGTTTTGCTTCTTTCCTGATTTTATTTTATTTTATTTTACATTTTATGGAAGAGAGGAGAAAATTGCACAATTATAACAAAGGGTTAATCAGCTGTTTTTGAGGCTGTACCTAAACTGTTTGAATGTCTGTTATTTCTTCTCTCTTATCTATGATGCTTTTTAATTATTTTCTGCTGATAGGAAATAAATTACTTAATGATTTTTAACTGTGTTCGTGTTCAAAAAGTTAACTTTTATTTTTCTCAGACTATTACAAGACCTGATTTTTCTCTATTTTTATTTTTTCTGAAATTATAATATACTTTCATCATTTTCCCCTTCTCTTTCCTCCCTCCACACCCCCCCCCAATATATCTTCTAGGTTTCTGTGGAGATAATGCCCTCTTTCCTCATTAGTTGTTGTTACATATGTAATATGGATATACATATGAATATGGATATACATATATATTCCCAAATACATAAATAAAACATGTTCAGTTTGTGTGTGTATATATATATATATTTACATTTTATAATGTATTTTACATACTATAGATGACACCATAAATCATATATTGTACTTACATAGACTTTTAAATCAGTAGATTTGTATCATTTGTAAATATACATGTGTGCATATGTTTGTTGTTAGAAACCTATTATGTGTCATTTGTTAGCCCTTTGTCTTTGTTATATATACTTTTTTTAATTTTATTTTTCTCATTAGTTACATTTTGTTAATTCTGTATCCCTCATTCCCTCCCCAGTCCCACCCTCCCTCCCTCATCTCCTCCCTGCCCCTTTCCAAGTCCACTGATAGGGGAGGACCTCCTCCCCTTTCATATGACTCCATTTTGTCAGGTATTTTCAGGACTGGCTGCAAAGTCCTACTCTGTGGCCTAACAGTACTGCTCCTCCCTTGGGAGGTGGGGAGGTCAAAGAGCCAGTCATTGAGTTCCTGTTAGAAATAGTCCTTGTTCCCCTTACTATGGGAAACCAATTGATTACTGAGCTATCACGGGTCACATCCGAGCAGAGGTTCTAGGTTTTATCCTCCCATGGTCTTTGGTTGAGTGTCCATCTCAGAAAAGACCCTGTGCCCAGATATGTTTGGTCTTTGTGGAGCTCCTATCCTTTCCACATCAAACTCCCCTTCTTTCATATGATTCCCTGCACTCTGCCGAGGGTTTGGTTATGAGTCTTAGTATCTACTTTGGAACACTTCTAGGTAGAGTCTTTCAGATGCCTTCTGCGGTAGACTCCTGTCATACGTTCAATGCATATCCCATTTGTCTTTCTAAATGAGAATTGATCATCATACCCCGTGTCCGCTTTCTTGATTATCTTCTTTAGGTGTATAGATTTCATTATGTTTATCATATCTTTTAGGTCTATATAAGCGAGTATATTCCATGTTTCTCTTTCTCCTTCTGGGAAACTTCACTCAGAATGATCTTTTCTAGATCCCACCATTTGCCTGCAAATTTCATGATTTCCTCTTTTTTGATTGCTGAGTAGTATTCCATTGTGTAAAAATACCACAATTTCTGTACCCATTCCTCCACTGATGGACATCTGGGTTGTTTCCAGGTTCTGGCTATTACAAATAAAGCTGCTATAAACATGGTTGAGCTAATGTCCTCATTGTGTACTTGAGCAAATTTTGGGTATATGCCTAGCAGTGGTATAGCTGGGTCTTGAGGAAGCACTATTTCTAGTTGTCTGAGAAAGCGCCAGATTGACTTCCAAAGTGGTTGTACCAGTTTACATTCCCACCAGCAATGGAGGAGGGTTCCCCTTTCTCCACAACCTCTCCAGCATGTGTTGTCACTTGAGTTTTTCATCTTGGCCATTCTGATGGGTGTAAGGTGAAATCTCAGGGTCGTTTTGATTTGCATTTCCCTGATGGTTAATGATGTTGAGCATTTCTTTAAATGTTTCTCTGCCATTCTATATTCCTCTACAGAGAATTCTCTGTTTAGCTCTGCTCCCCATTTTTTTAATTGGATTACTTGGATTGTTGCTTTTCAGCTTCTTTAGTTCTTTATATATACTGGATATGAGTCCTCTGTCAGATAAAGGGTTGGTGAAGATTCTTTCCCAATCTGTGGGCAGTCATTTTGTTTTGATGACAGTATCCTTTGCTTTACAGAAGCTTTTCAGTTTCATGAGGTCCCATTTATTGATTGTTGCTCTTAAAGCCTGTGCTGTTGGAGTTCTGTTCAGGAAGTTGTCTCCTGTGCCAATGAGTTCTAGGCTGTTCCCCACTTTTTCTTCTAGCAGATTTAGCGTATCTGGTTTTATGTTGAGGTCTTTGATCCACTTAGACTTTAGTTTTGTGCAGGGTGATAAATGTGGATCTATTTTCATTTTTCTGCATGTAGACATCCAATTAGACCAGCACCATCTGTTGAAGATGCTATCTTTTTTCCATTGAATGGTTTTGGCTGCTTTGTCAAAAATCAAGTATTCATAGGTACATGGGTTTATTTCTGGATCTTCTATTCGGTTCCATTGATCCTCCTTTCTATTTCTATGCCAATACCATGCGGTTTTTATTACTATTGCTCTGCAGTACAGCTTGAGATCAGGGATGGAGATACCTCTAGATGATCTGTTGTTGTACAGGGTTATTTTGGAGATTCTGGGTTTTTTGTTTCTCCATATGAAGCTCGGAATCTTTTTTTCAAGGTCTGAAAAGAATTGAGTTGGTATTTTGATGGGAATTGCGTTGAATCTGTAGATTGCTTTTGGCAGGATGGCCATTTTCACAATGTTAATCCTATCAATCCATGAGCACGGGAGATCTTTCCATCTTCTGAGATCTTTTTCAATTTCTTTCTTCAGAGACTTGAAGTTTTTCTCAAACAGGTCTTTCACTTGCTTGGTTAAGTTACTTTATGTTATTAGTGGCTATTGTGAAGGGTGTTGTTTCCCTAATTTCTTTCTCGGCCATTTTGTCTTTTGTGTACAGGAGGGCTTCTGATTTTTTTGAGTTCATTTTGTACCCTGCCACTTTCCTGAAGGTGTTTATCAGCTGAAGGAGTTCTCTGGTTGAATTTTTGGGGTCACTCATGTATACTATCATATCATCTGCGAATAGTGACACTTTGACCTCTTCCTTTCCAATTTGTATCCCCTTGATCTCCTTTAGTTGTCTTATTGCTCTGGCTAGGACTTCAAGTACTATGTTGAAGAGATATGGAGAGAGTGGGCAGCCTTGTCTTGTCCCTGATTTCAGTGGGATTGATTTAAGTTTCTCTCCATTGAGTTTGATGTTGGCTGTAGGCTTGCTGTATATTGCCTTTACTATGTTTAAGTATGTGCCTTGTATCCCTGATCTCTCCAAGACTTTAAACATGAATGGGTGTTGGACTTTGTCAAATGCTTTTTTGGCGTCCAAGTAGATGATCATATGGTTTTTCTCCTTCAGTTTGTTTATGTGGTGGATTACATTGATGGATTTCCATATGTTGAACCACCCTTGCATGCCTGGGATGAAGCCTACTTGGTCATGGTGGATGATATCTTTGATGTGTTCTTGGATTCGTTTTGCAAGTATTTTATTGAGTATTTTTGCATCAATATTCATAAGAGAGATAGGTCTGAAGTTCTCTTTTTTTGTTGGGTCTTTGTGTGGTTTGGGTATCAGGGTGACTGTCTCTTCATAGAATGAGTTTGGTAGTGTTCCTTCTGTTTCTATTTTGTGGAATAGTTTGAGGAGAATTGGTGTTAGCACTTCTTTGAAGGTCTGGTAGAATTCTGCACTGAAACCATTGGGCCCAGGGCTTGTTTTGGAGGGGAGACTGTTAATGACTACTTCAATTTCCTTGGGGGATATAGGGTTATTCAGTCTTTCTACCTGATCTTGACTTAATGTTGGTAGATGGAATCTATCAAGAAACTTGTCCATTTCATTTAGATTTTCAAATTTTGTAGCATATAGGCTTTTGTAGTATGACCTAATGATTGTTTGGATTTCTTCAGTGTCTGTAGTTATGTCCCCCTTTTCATTTCTGATTTTGCTGATTTGGATAGATTCTCTCTGCTTTTTAGTTAGCTTGGCTAAGGGTTTATCTATCTTGTTGATTTTCTCAAAGAACCAGCTTTTTGTTTCATTGATTATTTGAATAGTTTTATTTGTTTCTAATTGATTGATTTCAGCCCTGAGTTTGATTATTTCCAGCCTTCTGCTCCTCTTGGGTGTATCTGCTTCTTTTTTTTCTAGGGTCTTCCGTTGGGCCATTAAGTTACTTGTATGTGGTGTTACAAATTTCTTCTTGCAGGCACTTAGTGCTATAAATTTTCCTCTGAGCACTGCTTTCAATGTGTCCCATAAATTTGGGTATGTTGTGCCTTCATTTTCATTGAGTTCTAGGAACTCTTTAATTTCTTTCCTTATTTCTTCCTCAACCCAGCTGTCATTGGGTAACAAGTTGTTCAGTTTCCATGTGCGTGTAGGTTTTTGGTTATTTCCATTGTTGTTGATGTCCAGCTTTAGTCCATGGTGGTCCGATAGAATACAAGGGATTATCTCAATCTTTTTATATCTGTTGAGGCTTGCTTTGTGACCAACTATATGGTCTATTTTGGAGAAGGTTCCATGCGGTGCTGAAAAGAAGGTATACTCTTTTGAGTTTGGGTGGAAAGATCTGTAGACATCTATTAGGTCCATTTGATTTAGGGACTCTGTAAGTGCTTTTATTTCCCTATTTGGTTTCTGTCTAGTTGATCTGTCCCTTGGTGATAGTGGGGTGTTGAAGTCACCCACTATTAGGGTATTGTGATCAATGTGTGGTTTAAGCTTTAATAATGTTTCATTTATGAATGTAGGTGCTCTTTTATTTGGGGCATAGATGTTTAGGATTGCGATGTCTTCTTGGTGAATTTTTCCTTTGATGAGAATGTAGTGCCCCTCTATGTCTTTTTTGATTAGTTTTGGTTGAAAATCTATTTTATTAGATACTAGGATAGCCACTCCTGCTTGTTTTTTGGGTCCATTTGCTTGAAAAACTGTATTCCAGCCTTTTACTCTGAGGTAATGTTTATCTTTGTTGCGTAGGTGTGTTTCTTGGATGCAGCAGAATGTTGGTTCCTGTTTCCGCACCCATTCTGTTAGTCTGTGTCTTTTTATTAGAGAGTTGAGTCCATTGATGTTGATAGATAATAATGACCATTGCATGTTATTTCCTATTATTGTTGAGTTGGCGATATTACTGTGAATCATTGCTTGTTTGCTTTTGATTTTTGTTGGGAATTATCTTTAACCTATGTTTCCTTGGGTGTATTTGTTTTCATTGGATTGGAATTTTCCTCCTAGTATCTTCTGTAGGGCTGGGTTGCTGTTCAAATATTGCTTAAATTTAGTTTTGTCGTGGAATATTTTATTTTCTCCATCTATGTTGATTGAAAGCTTTGCTGGGTAAAGTAGTTTAGGTTGGCATCTGTGGTCCCTTAGGGCCTGCATGATATCTCCCCAGGCCCTTCTGGCTTTCATAGTTTCTGATGAGAAGTCCTGTGTGATTCTGATAGGTTTGCCTTTATATATTTATTGGCCTTTTTCCCTTGCTGTTTTTAGTATCTTTTCTTTGTTCTGTAGATTAAGTGTTTTGACTATGATGTGGCGTGAGGAGTTTCTTCTCTGGTCTAGTCTATTTGGTGTTCTGTAGGCCTCTTGTATGTTTGTGGACATCTCTTTCTTTAGGTTGGGAAAATTTTCTTCTATGATTTTCTTGAAAATATTTTCTGGACCTTGTAGCCTGGACTCCTCTTCTTCTTCAATTCCTATTATTCTTAGATTTTGCCTTTTCATGGCGTCCTTGATTTCTTGGATGGTTTGTGTTTGGGATTTTTCTGATTTTGTTTTTGCTTTGAGAGAAGTATCAATTTCTGTGAGTGTATCTTCAGCACCTGAGATTCTCTCTTCCATCTCTTATATTCTATTAGTGATGCTTACCTTTGTGATTCCTTCTCTTTTCTCTAAGTTCTTCAGTTCCAGGGTTTTCTCGATTTGTGTTTTCTTTATTGATTCTAATTCTGTTTTCATGTCTTGCAACATTTCCTTTATCTGTTTGAGTGTGGATTCCTGTGTCTCCAAGATGGTCTCTATTTTTTTTTTGTTTGTTTCCTCTCTTAGTGCCTCTGCTTCTGCCTCCAATTGTTTGGCTATATTTGCATGTGTTTCTTTAAGAGTTTCTTCGTTCACTTCGTTTTTCTTTGTTTCTATTTGGGAGGCCAAATCTTTAAGGGATTTTTTTGTATCCTCTTTAACTGTTTGAATCTCTATGACTATTTCTCTGAGAGATTTGTTGGTTTCCTCTTTATGTGCCTCAATTAACTGGATAATCATAGCTTTAAAATCATTTTCTTGTGTTTCTGCTGAGTTGGAGTGTCCAATAATTTTGGAGGTTGCCGGTGAAGCCATGATATCTTGATTTGCGTTGGTTGTGTTCTTTCGCCGACCTCTGGCCATTTGGTTATCCGTAGTGTTCACTGTCTGTTCCTGGATTCTGCAGGTCAGACTGGTTTTTCTCTGGTATCTGTTGAATTCTTCAGGAAAATGGGTGAGGTCTAGTGGTTTCAGTGTGTGCGTTGGTTAT
Organism: Psammomys obesus; assembly: GCF_907164565.1. Classification (NCBI taxonomy): domain Eukaryota; kingdom Metazoa; phylum Chordata; class Mammalia; order Rodentia; family Muridae; genus Psammomys; species Psammomys obesus. The sequence continues at coordinate 24,337,011 of NW_026596095.1, forward strand.
TCAGCTATACCTGTAGAAAGAAAGTTCATAGGCGCAGAAGGACAAATGCGGGGTAGCGTGTGTTTGAGCATGTGCTTGTGGGTGTGTCCTAAGGAACAGGGTGTTGGTGAATGAAGAGGCCTTCAGTGTGTGAGAGGCGTGCCCTGCAGGCACTGAAGTTGTTGCAGGCGTTAAGGGATGGCAGGCGCTAAGGGATTGCAAGCGCTGTTGAAGAATGCACGCGCATATTGATTTTACCAGTCTGCTGGTCTTTGTGTCTATTCAGCTGGTTTTCTGCCACTGAGGGGTTGGATGGCCCATACAATCACTGGCTGGGCAGCCCTGTGTATTCTGTGCTGCCATTTGCAGACTTGGGGCCTGGGAAGGGTTGTACTGTGGATCTGAGTCTCTGTGGCTAGCACTGTACTGGGCGTACACTCTGGTGGGGTGGAGTTTCGGTGGTGTGTGCACTCCTGCAGAGCTGGGTGGTGGTGGTAGTGGGGGGTGTGTTCCGCGGGTCAAGAGTTCGGCGAGAGGCCCTAGGTGGGGTGTGTTCTCCTCTCAGTGGTGGCTTTCAGCAGGTCGTTACTACTCTCTGCTGCGGCTGCGGGGTCTGGAGCCCTGCTTCCCTGCCTCCAACCGTCTTGGGTCCCAGACAGTGAGCTTTGCGGCTTTGGTATCCAGGAAGAATTGTATTGTGGATCTGAGTCTCTGTGGTTAACGGCTCAGTGGTTGGAGCTCTGTGATTGGGCCTGCGCTCCTCCTGTGAGAAGGTTTCTGGGGTTATTGCGCTCTGGCCGCTTGGGACGTGAGCTCCACTGCACTTCCTGCTGAGGTCTAGCTTGGGATTGCGTCAGCGGGATGGTGGAGGGGATGCTCCGCGAGTCCAGAGGGCCCTGACTGGGACATGTGTCCAAGGAGGGGATGGGTGTTCAACGGGTGGTTACAGCAGACTGCAGCTGTAAGGGGCCCGGAGCACTGTCTCTGCTGCCTTGATCTCTCGGCTGTGAGCTTTGTGCTCAGCTGCCTGATGCTGTGTGTGGGTTTCCCCTCGGGAGGCCCTGACAAGGGAAGCGCCCTATTTCCTTCCCGGAGAAGTCCAAGCTCTATCTAAATCTACTAGCACTCCACGCTTCTGTGGTGGCCCCTCTCCTTTAGAAAGCCCAAAAGTCCAATCTAGCTTCAATTGACTCTCCACTCACCAATTCCGGAGATTCATGTCTTCTGCCTCTCCAAAACGGTGCGCTCTGCTCGCCGCCATCTTGGAGTCCCTCCCAGTTTGTATATTTTTATTTCCTGTGTTTACAGGGCTGATCCCTGGCACAGAGGACATTGCAGAAGAGGGGTCAGAAAGACGGTAGAACCAGAGAATGAAGGAGTTGGCTGTGAGATTGTGTCTCCTAGGAAGGTCAGAAGCTAAACTCATGACGACATAATTTTAAATTGTTTTGAAGCAAAAAGAAAAAAAATGATGTTTTCAAAATAGTGCTTCAGCCGCATTTTTTCTCCCAGTGTCCAATGAGCTTCATATAAAGCCACAATTAAAAATACAAATCCTTAGAGGAATTAGTTTCTAAAACCACCTAGAATTGGGTTTTGTGGATTTGTTGTTGTTGCTTGTTTTTGTTTTTAAGATTCTAGCCACAATCTCTTGGTTTTAGGTCCAACCTTTGTATTCCGAACACTTCCTACATGTATCTCACAGACAATGGAGACAACTGAGTCAGGATCATGTCCAGCATCACAGGGTCACCTCTGCCCTTTCTCTACCAGATTACCTACTGCTGCTTCATAGAGTTAACACCCCACACGTGCTGCTTGAGTCTTGTATTCTTATTTCATTGTAGTGAAGTATTCAATATTATGACTAAGTGACTGTTGTCTCTTTATTGACTTGAACCAACTTTCAAAAACTCAGGTTATGAAATTCTCAATTATTTCAAATTCTCAGGTTATGAATCCACTCTCATTTTCGACTGTTCCCCGTTTCCTCCTATTTTTGTCCCTAAAGTCTAATCCCAATTGTAAATATCCTATTAAGCCCATGACCTCTAAAATTGATCAAGAGAGTGGTTTTGTAAATCTTTTTTTTTCCTAGTTATGTGCAAATCATGTGATCACAGCTATTATTTAAATTGCTTATTACTTCTTTAAGAAATATAAAATAATGATAGTCTTCCTATCAACTTAAGATTATTTTTTATTCAAGGAAAAGTAAATTCAAAGAAAGAAAGCTATTTCATCCTGGAACTTTATAGCTCCCCCAACTTAGACAAATATCATGAAATGGAATATGCATTAGGTAAACATCTTGAAATGGAATATGCTTGCTCAAACATTTGTTCTTTCTATACTTCAACAACGTTGGATTTATTCATTTATTTATTTAGGCCCGTGGAGAGTTGGACCACTCTATCTTGAAAAAGAAATGTTTCAAGGAAATAAGTATCTTTCCCATAGCCTTGCTTAGGTTCTGTTATGATTTGTAGACAGAAAAGAAAAAGAAACAAATAATCTCAATCTTGTCATTTTCCTTAACACACTCAGACTCCGCCAATAAAATACTCAAGAAAGGAAATGCACCACTCACATATATGAAGGTTTAGAAGCACAAAGTCAAGAAACTAACACATGTAATGTCTGGCCAGCATGGTTCCCTCATGGAGACTTTCTGTGTATCCTCACATGGTGGAAAGAGGGAAGGTGCTCTTGCTCGGATATGCTTAGCTACTGGCTGTCATTCGTGAGGGCTCTACTAATCACCTTCTCCAGGAGCCATGATTCTACACTTCTGCACTGAGACTAGTATTTACCTATGACTCAGAAAATACAAACACTCAGAGCATTTTTTCAAATGTACTAATTGATCCTTACAGAAATACCCAACCTTCTGGCATTGTAACACGATGGTCTATGTGTAACATGATGGTTGTACAATTGTGTTAGGCTGCATTTTACATCTGTTCTAGAACTCATGTGGTCCTCAGACCATAGGCAGAACACACCTTTGTGCATCTAAATTCCATGAAACTATGTTATAATTACTATTCAATTTTTATATTTATTTACTTAATATTTTGTTAATATTTGGTAAATTCATACACATGTACTATGTATTTTGGTCCTATTCAGCCACCCTCTCCTAGGATCTAACTCACCTCCTACTCCCTAACTCTTCCAACTTCATGTCCTCTTTTTTAAGAGTTATATTACTGAATTTAATTTATGAAGCCCATATACCTACGGGTGCTAGCATCCACTGGAGCATGGGAGATCTACCAGTGACCACAACCTGAAAAAAAAAACCAACTCTACTACCCCTCCCCCATAGCCATCAACTGTCAGTAGCTCCTCTGCTAGGGGTAGGAGCTCATGGGTCCTTCCCTCCTCCATGCTGGAATGTTGGCCAGCTTGACATCATGCATAAGCACAGCTGCTATGAGTTCATGGTTTATTGATGCCATAGATCCAAAAGACACTGGTTAGCCCCATCCTTCCCCAAATTCCTTCCTGTGCTCCACAATGTTTCCTGATCCTTCACAAGAAGGGTATGTGATACAGATGTCTCATTACAAATGAACATTCCACAAGCAGTTAATCTAAGGTCTTTGAAAAACTGTAAGTTTCTGGGTCAACTGTTGTCCAGTGAGCAGAAGCTTCTCCTATGACAACAGTATTCTTCCTAAGTGGTGTATCATATCTACCAACATGTCTTTTTTATTATTATTTTGGCATATTGCTAACAAAACACCAACATACTGCTACAACACCAACAACAATGGTAAAAACCCATGGAAGAAGTTTAAATGCATACAGCTAAGTGAAAGAAAGCAATCCAAAACAACTACACAGCTACACAGTGTATATTTTCATTATGAAAAAGAAAAGTTTATGGTTACAAATGAAAAATGAGACACTTGGTGAGGAAAAGACCAATAGGTAGCTGCATTGTAAAGGATTCCTAGGACAGCTATGATGACACTGTTACGGCAGACAGACATCAACATGCGGTAAAGCCAAACTCATTGTGCACTAAGAGAAACCCTTAGTGGGAACTAGAATGTTGTGTGATAGCATATGTCCGTGCAGGATCCCCTACCATCACAAGGCTGTGTAGTATCATTGGAGGATTCCATGGAATGTTGGTCCTTTTTGACTTGCTTTTCTGTGATCGTGGCATTACTTTCAAAGAAGTTGTTTTTTTTTTTTTTGCCACAATTAAAAACACATTCAGCTACTGAGTGCAGTTGTGAAATTCATTAATAAACATTCTAGTTGTAAACTGAAAGGAATACCCTATGCATCAATGAAAACTGAAGGTCAAGGTTTGGTTGGGAAATGAAGCTGTAAGACTGTTATATCCATAAAGATGTCTACAGCAGAGTAATTGAAAAAGGTGAAATGGAAAAATCCATTGAGAAACCTAATAATGGAAACTAAACAATTCTTCTTCATAAAACTGGGTCAGCCTTGGTGTAAGGGAAGGTGCCTGTTAGTTCCATGTGGAGTCCACGACCCTGACTCACTTCTACTTCTTGAGTCTGACCTGTTTGCTATGACTGTGTAGCCACTGAGAAAATTCCACAGAATTTTATGGCTGCAACAGGAAAGTCTGGGTATAAAGCAGAAAGCCACTAGTACACATGGGAAAAGGAGTCATCAAGCTATCCCCAGATTGATAGTGCTGAAAAAACAGCGTGTACTGGAGCTGGGACTTCTTCTGGCCCACATGGAGAGCAAGTGCATTGATTACAGTGATGCACAAATGCAATCTGCTCTGCTTTGATCTCATGGTGCCTAAGGATCTACTTAGTCTGCTTATTGGGAAGCCAGTCATGAAAACATAATGAGAGCAAAATATGTGATATATTAAAATGAAACCTGACATTTAACCAGTATGTTCTGGTATGGCATACTGATTAGATTTTGATCTACTAACATTTCAGAAGTCATAAATAAGAACAAGGCAAAGTTCCCAAGATGGAGTGACTAAAAGAAAATACTCAGACTCTATCTCATTAAAATTTCTGATCAATCCCTTGCTTATCTTAAAATATAAGTTAGAGGTAAAATTCTGAGGAACTTAAGAAAAATAAGAAGCAACTTGTTCAGACTTAATGGAAATAACTGGGCTCACACACAATTCTTTAAGCAGGCAACAGCAGAGCAATCTCTGTGCTACAAGAAAAATACATTGATGGTGGTGTCTAGAGATGAGATTGAATTCACAGTGGCAGTGACTCCAGCCTTTGTGTGGCACAGTGAGGCTTGAATTCCACTAACAACAACAAAAAATGGAAAAGGAGGTCTGAATGAGACACTACGTTCTTGAATGTTAATTCGGTGGAGATAAGGCAGAAGCATATGTCAAGGGCTGTTTGACCAGCCAACCTACATACTAAAGACTGAAGTTGAGCCACTTTTTAATTTTGATAATATTGAATGTGAGATTGTACAGAGGGTGTCTCTCTGACACAACACATGCGTGCACACACACATTTCTGTATATACATATGCATACTTGTACATGTTGAACTGGTACAGACACCAACACCCTTTTCACTCTTCAAGGAAGGATGTTTGCTGTCTTCATTAAGGTTTTATTGCTCTGAAGGAGCACCATGACTACTGCAACTCTTACAAAGGAAAATATTTAACTGGGGCTGGCTTACTGATCAGAGATTTAGTGCATCATCGTCATGGCAGGAAAAAGAGTGGTATGCAGACAAACATGGGTGCTGGAGAAGAAAATAAGACTTATACATCTTGCTCCACAGGCAGCAGGAAGAGATCTGGCTTGAGCTTGAGACCTCAAAGCCCACCCCATAGTCATGCACCTCTTCCAACAAAGCCACACCTACTCCAACAAGGCCACACCTCCTAATAGTGCCACTCCCTATTGGCCTATAGGGGCCACTTTATTTCAAACCACCACACTTGCACAACACAGTAGTCAGAGGTCAACATCCTGCTGTCTTACCCAGCAGTTCTACCTTATTTTCACAGGAACCTTCTGTCTGCAAGTCGCGTTACAAAGTAGTTTTCTTGTGTAACTACAATAGTGTAAGTTTCTGCTGTTTGTGACCTTTTATGCAACACTCCATTGAACAATGGCCTATGAGCTCTCCATCAGTTTACTTCCTTTATTGATATAGTCATTCTATAGGCAGTTGGTTGTCCTGCATAAACGCATGGAACCCCAGCTGTCTGGACATCCATTCCTGGAAACCTAATCTGTGTTAGCAACAATGTCACTTTCAATTGCTTTAGAAAACAATGAAATAACCAAACAGTGTCTTTAATATGCATTATCTTATAAATTGTTTAGAAGAAGGGAACTTGTAGAGATGACTGTTAAGTAACTCAGTGATCATTATTATAGCCTCACATTTCTCCTAGCAGTTACATCCTTCCTTTTGATACAGTATTTTTTTCTTATCAGGTTTGTTTCCTTAAAATCAAAATATAGTTGTTACAAATCTTGGTGGCAATCCTTTCAAAATCAAGTTCTAGGGCAGACAAAAGAATAGATTCTTTGTTTGCATGTTTGGTTTCTACTCAGGTGGATATTACTTTAGGGTTTAGTAGCTCAAATTGGGCTACCCTCTCCTAGTTTATAAGGACAGGAAAGCGGCAGTTCCTCGCATGTTCAGTTCCTATAGGAAAGAAATCCAACAGCAATAGTAAATTTGAGAAAAGATGTTTGTTAGGTTAAAAAAAAAAGCAATATCTATCAAAACAAAGTTTGAATTTTATTTCACAGATGTAGTAGAACAGAAATGTGTCCTTTGTTGGATTTTAAAGTTAACTTGCATAAGACTATAAGGCTGGGAGTTCTGAAAATGGGGCTTTCAATCACGCACACCAATATGGCTTCACTTGCTGCAATGTAATAATATTATTTGTTGTTACCTAAAGTTAGTTTTGGTGTCAACCAGCCTGAATTAGAAAGTATTTAGATCCCTGGAAAAGCATTATTCTGGAGTATATCCGTGGAGTGATGTCAGAGCACACTGGCATGCGCAGTTGAGTGACAGGTGGGAAAGATGTACCTTTAGTGTGTATAGGCAATATCACATTGTCCACGATGCCAGAGAGGCATAATACAGAAGGCAAAACCTTCCCCAGCGTTGTGTTCTGGGTGGAAGCCAAGAAAACTAACTTCAGAGACAGAAGCTTAAAATGCAAGCTTTATTTTCTGAGAAAGCAGGGAGTCGGCCAATCCGTGATCTAAACCGGATTCTCATAGGGAGATTTTACAGCATTTTTAAAGGATGGGAACAGGAACGGGGTGGGCTGTTGCACTGACCAATCAATCATATTTTGAGACAAGGGGTTGAGCAAGAAAGTAAATGTGGGTTACTAGGTCTTTCCAGGTCACTTGGTTTCAGGACCCTAGACTCAGCTTTTTGCAGTCATGTCATCTCTTGGACTTTGGCCTAGAATTTGGAATGATAGGGGACCAAAAGAGTAGGCAAGCTTAAGTCAAGACAAGCAATACATTTATAACCTGTATGCCTTAGTTTAGATAATGAATAATGACAACTTCCCTTTTTACAGTCTTTACTGGTTAACAGACAAACATGAAACATCTGAAGAAGCAGGATAGGTGTTGGTTTCTAGGGCATGGGAAAATGAACTCAGCTTTGACCCTGCCAGCAAGATGGAACTTGTTCCTGAGATGACTGAACTCAGAAACTTGTCTCTTAACACCCACCACTCTACGACATGTTTATCATACCCCTTGAGCATCAGAAGATCAGGTTTTCTGGCTCGTAGTCTCTAGTTCTTACAATAGCATCACTATGCTCTTTGGCTTCCTATGGGCTTTGAAATAGAACTGAGCAATACTACTGCAATCCCTGGGCCCCAGTCCAGAGATAGCCCCTTGCTATCCACCATCATGTAAACTGACGCATTAAATAATCTCTGTTTCTGTGCTGTCTCCTGCCAGCTCTGCCTCTCTGGAGATTCTTGACTAACATAATGGAAAAGCATAGAGGAAGCCTGGTAGTCATCAGTCAACAGTGGCTTCACTGAATGCACCCAACCCCTTCATGCCCATTACACAGTATCCTTGTCACTCTTCTGTCCAATGAGGATAAAAATTTCTGTGCTTTAGTCACTGCCATCTTAAGGTGCCAGTCTTCCAAAACCCTCCCTCAAAGCTCTGCAGGGTGAAAGCAATGTCAGGCCCTCACAAGAGCAAAATCTAATAACTTTAACCTATGTCCCAGGAAGATTTTTCCCTCCACTAAATTCCAGGTATTCTCTTCCTTTCAGGCAAAAGAGTGGGATCTTCTCGTGAGGTTTCACCTTTGACTTTATGTCCTATAAAAATCCTAGAGACAAGAAAATGCTCAGCTCTTGATTACAGTTCAGAATTAAGGGAAGGGAAAAATGCAGACATTAAAATATACAAGACATTAAAACATCCTGATCCCCACTCTTCAGCTTGCCAGAATTAGCAAGTTAAAATACAGAAAGCCTAGTTATATTTGAATGTAGAACAAATAATGGCTGCCTTTCCATCGTAAGTATGCGGCAGAAAGATGGGACACATTCACTCTTTCATGTACAATTACCAGCAACATTTTAACATCCCTGACACCACTCAAAACACAAACAAGCCAGAAAGCTACAAAAAGAACTACAGACAACAAAGGAAAACCGAGGGTGTGAGGAGTGGCCTTCCTCAGGGAAAAAGCATATCAATTGGTTGTCTGATGCCAAATGGTCAGTGCTGAAAATGTACACGTGTGTAGCATTATGCAGACTGAACGGGTTGTGCATGTGTGTTTGTGTGTGTGTGCATGTGCATGCACATGCATATATATGGATGCAATAAAATGTGTAAAGAAAAAAAGGAGGCCATAAATTTAAAGAAGATCAGAGAGGAGTGTACGTGCAGGTTTGGAAGGAGGAAAGAGAAGGGGATTTTTTTAATTAATTTATAATTAAATAAATTAACTTAAAATAAATTTTACAAATTTAATTGTCAATGTTGCCTCACAATGTGAAAGACAGGATGCTACTGAAAATATAGATTTCACAGACTCATTGATTTCTGTTAAAGCTATATAAAAGGTGTGAACTTCAAGGGACATATAGGGAAAGAAAAAGAAGGTTATATTCTCCTTAGAATCTGCAATGGGCTGATCATGGAGATGAGCACAGTAAATAAGAAAGGAACAGAAAAGAAGAATCAAACATGGAGTTATCTACTTGGCACAGAAGACAGTAACTGGGCAGTTGGTGAGCTACTTTCCACTGTTGCTGAGGCTGTTGAGCACACTCCTTCCTTCCTGTGTTCACTGCTCTTTAGGATATGCCATGCAGACACATGTGGTAATCAGTGCAGCTCAGTCTATCAGTTCTTACGACCGGAGGGATTTTTGCTTGTCCTCCATTTCATCATCGTTCAACTGCCTATGTCTGAGATGAGATTTAAAAGATTATCTTAGATGGATAACTATGAAAATGAATTTGTCTTTATCTAAACATTCTCAGATAATCCATGGTAAAAGAAAAAAAAATGTTTCAATAAAACCTCAAAAACTGAATGGCGTCAAAGCTATAAAACACAGTTGGTACTTGGTGTTTGTGTGGACAACTTAACTTTGTTTAATTGATGTTCATCTGAGGTGTTTTTTTGGGGGGGGAGGGAGAGGGTCAGTTTGGCACTGCTATGCAGGCATCAAGATTAAGTTCCTTAACCTACCAGATTTCAGAAGCATGATCTGAGTTGCATTGATTTGGAATGCTCTCCGTGTTATTGGTTTTCCATAGAATAATGAATAATTCAAAGGATGTGCCTGAGACTAAAGGAGGACGCTTCTGTGTGATGAGAAAATGCTATTGGAGACAGAGCCCAGGTGGCCAGGAGACAGTCACGGAGGGGACAGTCGTGCCTTGAAGTGGCAGCTTCCAATCACCTAGAAAGGTTGTCCATTCCACTTAGCTTTTAGAAAGGCCAGCCACAGTGCCTTCCACAGTACTCCATTCAGATGTGGGAGTTACACTTCTTCCTTTTACAATCGCCTTAACTTGAAACATTTCCTGGAAGGAAGAACACCTTACATGTAAAGAGCCAGCAGAAACGACTTTGAAAAGAAACAGGAAGAAGTTTCCTTGGACCAGAAGCCTGTGCAGTAACTCCACTGATGACTGTTATCCCATCTGTTGATGTGATTATGAAAATTCTGGCTGAGAATGTGAGTCGTGTGCACTCTTGGTGTCCCTCTGCTCCCCAACGCAGGGAGGGCTGCCAGCTATGCAAAGTGCTGGAAACAGATGAAAGCCAGGCCCTGACCTTGAAGTGCGTTTGGGAGTTCATAGCCCTTTCTGATGCAGGTACTGTGAGTGTGTTTATGCATATTTATCCAGTGTGGCTCTTCAGATGTTCTTAACTGAGTTCTATTTTTCTCAAGCTGGCCTCCAAACTCCATTGTGAGGGGCTCAAGATGCTCATGAAGCTTAGAGAGAATAGGACACAAAGCGACAGTAAGTGTAATTTAAAAACTTGGATGGCACAAGCACTCAGCAGCTTCAGCAACTGCTGTTACATCTCACAAGTCATTTTGTCAAGAGGAAACAGTACAGGGATTGCATCCATCGCTGTAAAGGCAATGGGGTTGGAAGACATACTTCAACAACTGATTCATTTTAACAGAAATGAAACTACTACTCTAGACCACCAAATTTCTCAAAGAGAGCAGAAGATACAGCATCGTGGAGATGCTTCTAACTCAGGAAGTTCTGGCACCTCAAGGATGTAGTCTGGATTTCTAAGATGCTCCTAACTGAGTGCTTTGGCTCTTTTAAAGTGTGTTCTCCCATCTGTGTGCTGTAGTGAGATGTGTTCTCTGAAAATAACAGGGGAGCAGCTACAGGCCTCTTTGGGACTCTGTAAATGAGATGCTGTGTCGTTTTTGTGATTCGACCTCTCCAGTGAGCCATAAACAAATGACTCCATGTTCTTACAGAGGAAAATGGATCCTTTGTGCATCAGCAGCCTTACCATTTCTCTAAATGCGAAATGACTCATGCCAGCGGGTGAGACAGCCTTGAGGCCGTTCCTTAAGGTATTATCTCCAAAATTTATTGATTACTTATACAGCTCGCTTCTTATTCCCAAGTTAAGTTCCTCCCATCTCCCCAGCGAAACAAGCTTGAAGTTGAATCAGAGCTGTCCAAAGAAATGCATGGTAGACAGCAGTGTGTATTATGATGGGGTAACAGGACTGGGGTCTCGGCCAACCTACAAACCAGGCTGAAGGTTTCAGTGTATTGCCTTCCTCAGCTCAAAGGGCAAAGAACAATCCACTTGCGGATCTTTTTCAACCAACCTCCATTTCTTTGGTTAACCCATGTAAAATCTTACCACGACCCAAGTTTGACGTTAAAATGTCCGCAGTGATTCAAGGCCTACATAAAAATCACATTTACAAAGAGTTGCTGCAGAGTCCTCAAAGCCAAGAACAGCAAACCAAATATGGAACATGAATAAAATTCATATCAGCCGCTCCAATATTTTTCAGACAGATGTGTTTTTCCATGGGATGTCTTTGGGCTTTTGAAATATTTATGAATATGTTATAAGTTTAAGAAAATGATGGTTGCTAATTTCTATTCAATGCCTTCTTAGCTTTTTTTTCTAAGTAATTATTACTAAATATAGTATGACATCTTTGTGGCGTGGGTACAGATATAACTGGCTGTGGAGTGATGAGGCCATAGCATGGGGACATCCATCTCTCCAGAGAGCCAGTACCCTCAGGCAGCTCTCTCTCCTCTTTATATCTGCATGTTTATTGACTAATATTTGTACCTTTGGGATATCTTCTCCTAGGACATCCAGATTGTTTTAAATATCCATAATAAGTATGCACAATGGGCTGGTTTTCTAAGTGCTAAGTGATATTATTTGAAAATCTTTTAAGAAAATGTTTTTAATGAATATTATTGATGGCCTACCTGTCTTGAACCAAATATTTTAACCACCCATGAAATAACTAATATAAAGACACAAAATATATACCTCATTGAAAAGGGATAATAACCACTAAGGTAAAATGTAGAGAATGGAAGGGGTCAGAGCACCTTGAGAATGAATGACAAAATTTAAATAAACAATTTTATTTAAATTTAAATTTAAGTTTAAATAAGGTAGTACTGAAATGCCTTACTTACTCTAGTGAAACTTTGGCCCAAACACTTGTGTCTATGAGGAAGAAGATCTCCTATCGAAATGCCCTAAGGCAGAAAGAAGCCTCTTTTGCAGGTGGAGTCATCTACTGAAGCACAAAGAACAACCTTCCAGGGGCCACACACCCAAGCAATGGTCACAATAGGCAATAGCACCTCAGCTAGGAGTGGGGTCACGTGCACGGCTCCTCCACCCACGCTCGAATCTTCACAGGCTTGATCTGGTCAGCTCTTATTCAGGCCTAAAGAACCAGCATGAGCGAATCTCTAATCAGGGCTCATAACCCACAGAATCAATAATTCCGAGAGTTTCACATGTCACCGACATGACTCTTACTGGGTCACAGACAGAACAACAGCATGTGTTTCTGTGGTTGTTCAGCAGTCTTACTGTCTATAAGGGACATTCAGTGGGACATTCACCTACTCGTTATTTACCTTTGCCCCTAGAAGAAGGCATTACGGGCATTTGACTCATTTATTCATTTACATAGATGATTTTTAACTACACCATTGTTTCCATCTTGGACACTTACTTATTTTGGCTCCACGACAGATGAGCTCATATAGATCTTAAAATGCAAAATTGTCAGACTATAATTTGATACTAACTTTGTTTATTCCCCTCTTCAATTACTGAACTTACCACTCTAATCTCTGGAAAACAACCGGAGACAACGTTTTTGGTAGCAAATTAGGAGCTGACATCCTATTTCTCCCTAAGTGTGACTGTGTGTATGCAATCTAATTATATTGAAAGTACACATTATGGTGCTAAAGTAAGGTTTCTTTGTTTTCTTTGGAAGTGCGGTGTCTGTTAAGAGTGGAAAATTTCAAACCTCAAACTACTAAGAGATAATGCACACTGGTGGCATTTATATAAGGCCTGTCCTACCAGGAAACCTGAGAACAGGAACTGAGAGAAACTCATACTTTTGACTTTAATTGGGAGAGAGTGTCAGTGTTTGGAAGCCTCCATCTTTGAGCAGGGCAGTAAACCACGACTATGATTGTGGCTGGGAAAACGTGTTTAAATGTGGAGTAAGGTAAGACACAGGACCAAGAATGTCGGCTTTATGGACTCTGTGGGTTTTATTTTCAGCACTGTAAATCTGTCATCCTTTATAAACAGAACAAAGTGGTCAATTTTTCACAGGGCTGTGCTAGCACAGTGGTACCAAGGGCTTAGTGTGGGAACAAAGTCATTAAAAATAACTACTTACAAAGAACTCAGTCATAAATAATGTGCCACAAAGGATTCAAAACTCCAAGACTTGGTTACTTTAGTGTCAAAAACTCTACTCTAGGCTGCCAGGCCCTAAGAACAGTGAGTCTCCAAGGGATTTCCTGACGCTGTCAATCCCTTGCCTCCATTTTGTTTCCTTTCCTATCTTTTCTCCTCCCATCCCATTGTCTCTCAAGAAGTAGACGATTTGCCTATCAGCTAGAGATGGAAGGAATGAGACAAAATGAAAAGTTGTCTCCTTGTCTTTCCATTTGGCCTTCACTTTGAGACACATTTGTGTTTTTTTCTTTCCCTTGTTCCTCCAGACTTCCTTAGGAGAAAACATTAGGGAAAAGTAGGGAACCTGATGTTGGTTGGGTAATAGAAATGTAAAGGACCTTCAAGATATAGCTCAGTTCTGTCCTTATTTTTCTTGTTCTCAATGTTTAATAACTTGCTGTTTCCTCTTTGAATTCTATCTGGCCCTTACTGCATGCAAAGATATAGAAAATTGGCTGTCACTGTCATACCTCATGCATTTATCTATAAAATGATTTCTTCTTAGGAATTCAGTAATCCCAGCCTTTCCATGATTCCTAGACTAACGATAGCTTTGGCTCTCTATAGATATACTGTCTAGGAAAGTGGTCTCTCTCTGTTTTTACCAAACATAATTACCCTCTTTCTTGCTTGGGCCCCAACTTCATCTCATTATGAAAAATTTGACATTTACTAGATCAAGCCTGAACATACCCAACTCCCTGTCTTATTTTGCTACATACACACACACACACACACACACACACACATATATATATGTTCGTCTTCTTTACCTTATCATTTAGCTTTTGTTTGTAGTAGGTACTTGAAGATCCTTTTCTAGTAGCTTTTATATAAGTGAGACCACTTAGTCTATAAACTGTATAATGTTGGTTCACTTCTGTTTTTTACAATTTTCAAATATATATACATATAGCGTATATATATATTCACTATATATACACATATATATAATGAAAACATAGACTCTTATATATGAAAACACAATTATATATGTATATACAGGGAGAGAGACAGAGAGGGAGATACATGAAGCTCAGAGCCTGTGGCTGGAAAGGTCATGTCTAATTAATAGTGACTGGATTCAACTGTCATGAAGGAAGACTTCACTTTCAATGATGGTCTAATTTTGATGCAGATTAGGATCACATGGAGTCTGATTAAAACAAAATGTTGGGCCATACCTTTAGAATTTCCCATTCACTAGGTCTAGCCTGGAGCCCAATAATTAGTACTATTTTACAAGATTCCAAAAATGCTGTACCAAATCTATACTTGGAGGACTACTGCCTTGCATCATGGAGGACCTGCATCTTAGTGAGGTGATGGATGAATTCAATGGTGAATGGGTTCTGAGAGCTTACATATTAAGCCTGTCAGGAAAATGTGTAATATTTACATTCTATCTTCTCTATTTATGAAATCAAGCTTTCTCTTTGTCTGTCTGTCTCTCTCTCTCTCCTTCTCTCCCTCTCTTCTTGTCCTCTCGGCTTTTTCAGAAGGACCAAGTACAGAAGGACATAAACAAACTAGGCCAGCTTCTTCAACACAATACTGTCCCCTAGTTGGCATCCTTATAGTTGCTTTTTCTTCTCCCCCAGCCTCTGTGTGTGTGTGTGTGTGTGTGTGTGTGTGTGTGTGTGTGCGTATGTTCTTATGGTTTGTTTCCTCAGTTCATTCAAGTCCTAGTCCAAACAAAATCTCAGAGCAGTGTGTCTAACAACTG
Organism: Psammomys obesus; assembly: GCF_907164565.1. Classification (NCBI taxonomy): domain Eukaryota; kingdom Metazoa; phylum Chordata; class Mammalia; order Rodentia; family Muridae; genus Psammomys; species Psammomys obesus. The sequence goes on from NW_026596095.1 coordinate 24,352,208, forward strand.
TTTCTAAAGTATCACCTTGTCATTCTGTCCCAGTATCACACTCTCTTTTTTCAAAGAGTCTCAGTTTTTTTTTATACTGACATCACAGAAAATATCAAACTACCCAGTAACACAGATACTATCAAACAAGGATAAATTTACTCCTCGCCGTAATTCTACAGGGTGGGTACTTTTGTGACACCAATTTTCAATGCTTAGAGAGAATTTACTACTCCTCCCACTTGTTGAATTACATTCTCTGGTGCCAGGACACCTGCTCTTAAACATCATATATCAGGATGCTCTTTTATTGACTGGGTAATATCTATTGTCTCCATGTTAAAAATAGGCACTTGGAAGAGCAGAGATGGATAGATGGTAAAACATTGCTGGTAATGAAATGTCCAGACACCTGACAGATTACTAAGGCTATGAGTATGAAAAATGATCTATACTTCCAGCTATCAGCAAGCAATTGAAAATGCCTCCCTTTATGAGAGGGTCAAGACAGTTTCATTTTAGGATCTGTACTTACTGGCAAAATTGATTTCAGTGTGTGCCGGGAGAAATGCTTTGTTATCTCCTATCTCTGGCGGAGAGTGAAAAGAGGAAACACCAGAAAAAGGAAAATATGTGTGATATCCACAGAAGGACCGATGCGTAATTCATGGAGCAGCTGAAGAATTTTAAATTGCAGGTCCCCCTGGCACTCCTCACAGACCCCATTCACTTCCTCTGGATTCCTTTTCAGTCTTGTCATGCAGAACCTGGACCTGGAGCCTCTTCCATGTCCTCATGCCTGAGATCTACAAGATGCAGAGGGCCAGGCTCCTCTGAGGAAGAACTGAAAATCAAATGTCACTCAGAGAACTCAAAGTGGGGATCTGGCAGAGGGCTGCCCGGGCTGCTCTCACTTTAGCTGCAGACGTGCTCTAGGCCCGGTAAGGCCGGGAATTTGTTTGACAACCTGGTTTTATTCTTTGACTTAATGCCTATTCCCATCCGGAATGAATTGGCTACACTAAAGCTGAAAGAGCTGTTCCCGTTTCTGTCCAGTCCACTCTTCCTCATTGCCAATGCCATATATCTGTTACAGAGAATTAACATTTTATACCCCGAACCCTTATAAATAGAAATGATTTGAAAGTAACATTAACATATTCAATTTTGTTAGCTCTATTTTATAGAAAACAAACATTCAATTAAAATTGTTGTTCTTTTTTTTTTTAAATTTATAGTTCAAAGCCTGTAGATGAAGCATTTCTCTGTGTAGGGAGAATTATAGCCCAAAGGGGTCTCATGTTTCCCTTCAGTCAGTCATGCTGACACTTGATGCTATGAGCAAAGCCTCTGTTTCATGCTTCAACAGAAATGAAATCTATGCTGCCCCTAGCCATCTAGGATCACACACTTTTCCTGGCTCAGTTTAACATCTGCAACCTGAGGAAGGCTGTTAGTCGAATCACACACTGGAGCCTGACTGCAGTCTAGTCACTAATACCGAAAGAAGATTTATTTGCATCTCATGACCAAAGTTCTTTTTTAGCTTCCCTTCTTCACGGACAAAGAATGAGAACATTAATAAATAGCCAAGAATATTCATTACATCTTCACAGATACATAAGATAAGTAAGGAGGCCCTAGATAACATAGCAGAAGCTCATAGAAGAATAAATTGAAATTAAAAAGAAACAAGACAAATATTAGATCTGTCATTTTTACTTAAGAGTTCCCTGAAATCAAGAAAATTTTAACACATATTCTCTTTAAGAGAATTTCAACATGTATTCTCTTTAAGAGAATACCAAGTGTAGATTTGAAGGAAGTTACTCTCATTTGTTCTAAAAAATCGGATGTTATAAAAGATAACAGAGACTTAGCTGACCAAGATGTGAGGAGAGGGACTAGGAAGAGCTCAGCTCAGCTCAGTTCCCTGCACCCGTGCCAGGAAGCTCACAGCCACTTGTAACTCTAGCTCCAAGGACTCTGAAACCTCCTTGGGGCCTCCTTAGGTCCCTGCACGCACCATGCATATGTCCATGCTTAGATAGACATGTACATACACTTGATTAAAGCAAAAAATAAACATTTAGGGGGAAATGTCTAGAAAATCCACAGAGGAAAATTATGATGAGTCTGACATCTATTTAACCACAGAAAAACTTTGGGGCAAATGTCAATTTTGTGAGTTCAATTCCAAGAATCAACATTGCGATCTTTAGTGAGGTACACAACTGGCCAAAATTAGAGGAACAAATGTTCTGATTTCTTTTCCACAAATCAAAATGAAGACAAGAGCATGTTTAAACATCACAGAGATACATAAAGCAAAGAAATTTCAAAGTTATGAAAGGAATCCAATCTAACAAGACAGGAAACAACCGCTCCTACCAGTGAACCTAATCAGGCTAAGCTCATGTCATGGCTTGGGAAAATTCTCCATTTGGATTACAAAGAAAAACCTCTATCCTCAAACAAAAGATGAAAGCCATGACAGATGAGTACTAGCGAAAGGAAGGCAGAGTGCCACTGTCAACCAATGCAGGTGACAAGGGGCACCTGCCTTCCCAGCTCTCACAGCATGACAATTCTAACAAATTCTAGGATTACCAGGAACAAGGTATGAGTGATCACCAGAACATTGCAGAAGTACTGGAAGAGCTTACATCAAAGCATATACACACCCTTTGTGAATCTGTTGACATTTATGTTAAAGTGGTTTATTTAGTCTCATTTTATGAAAAGGTTCCTTCACTACAAGAAGATTTAAGGAAGTGACACTCTCTCCCAAACCGTGGCTGCCACCTGTTTTAAGTATCAGAAGTGGCAAGGAGCTGGGACATGAGCTCGAAGAGGGTCAAGTCCTCGGGCTCCCACAGGTAAAGACAGTAGCAGAGACTACAGGGCACAAATTATCACTGATAATCACAAATTATCAGCCAAGGCTAGCTGAAGCAGACCCACAGCCAGCCAGCCACACAGCCTGAAGTGATGCTGTCTCTGTGGAGAGAGATGAATTTACCAGTGTGTTAGTAAGTCTTCACTGTTATAAACTATCCCCTCCATACAATGTTCTATGAGGGTAAGGAAAGTCACACTTTGCCGAGGCAGCATTTCCGGCAAATTTACCAATGAACCTCCATTGAACAAGACTGGAAACTCTAAGCATTCTACATCAAGCTGTGTTCCGGTTCCTTGGTTGGAGTCATTTATTTTAAACCTGTTCTTACTAGTTCTTAGCTACTCTAACAGGTATCATAAAAATGTGTGGATTATGCAAAACAAAATTTTGTTTCTCAAAGCTCTAGAGGCTAAAAGTACGAGGTCAGAGTTGCGGCAGGTTTAGATGCAGGTCCTGTCTATATCTGCATGTGGCCAAAGGGGCATGAAAGCACTATATATATATTGTAAATATTGCATTTTATACAATGGGTGGAACAGACATAAGAGAGCATTTGTGTCCCAAAAGGGAGAGAAGAGAGAGAAGAAATAACAGGTCTAAGGTGAGGTCAAAGACAACAGTACAAATTCCTTTAGATCCTGAGGCCTAAGAGCAACACAATCATTTTTGGTTGGATGCTCCATTTTCAGGGCTTCAATGAGAGGAGTGCCTGCCTTCGCTGCGGTAGAGACCCTGCTCCTATAGCTCAGCAAGCTTCCTTCTCCTAGGTCTCTGTAGGGTATCCTCCTTGGCTCTGGCAGTGGTCACTGCTGGAAGCAACATAGTGCTTTCTCTTTAAAACTAAATACTGCTTCTGACATGAACTGATTGGCCTGCTCTTTGATCACCTCCCCCTGAGGGGAGAGCTGCCTTATCAGGCCACAGAAGAAGACAATGCAGCCATTCCTGATGAGACCTAACAGACTAGGATGTGAAGGAAGAAAAAGAAACCCTCCCCTACCAGTGGACTTGGGGAGGGGAGTGTGTGGAGAAGGGAAGGAAGGAAGAGATTGGGAGGGGAGGAGGGAGGGAACTAGAGGGGGGATACAAAATAAATAAAGTATAATTAAAAATAAAAAAACTAATAGGAAAAAAAAACTAATGAGGCAGGCAGTCCTTAATGTCTCTCTATGGCCTTGCAAGTTATTCTCCCCTTGTCATGGCCTGTTTTATACTTAGAGAGTTACTGGGATAAACATATCAGAGGCTGATTGGCATACATGTAACAAAAAAATTTATTTCTCACAGTTTGGGAGGCTAAGATGTCCCATATTAAGGGGCCAACACATTTGGTTTCAAATAGGGGCTCGTTTCCTGATTCGTAGATGCTCATCTTCACATTATGTATCCATATAGCGGAAGCGTTCAGGGAGTGACTTGGGGCCTCTTCAATAAGGAAACTTAATCTATGAGAATACATCTTGTTTGAAATTAGGTTTCAACATGTGAATTTGAAGGGCATAAACATTCATTTCAGGGCATACCTAGTTAATTTACTAATACTTGCATTTAAAAAAAATCTCTTTTAATTAAAGGACTGAAGATTCAGTCTCCAGAAAAAAACTAATATTCTCCTGCCTGTGAGGCTGTGCTGTGCTGATACAACAGGAATCATTTAACAACTGTGTTTTACTCCTAACTTTCAGCCCGGCTGGGAGTACATTGCTCACGTGACGTGGAGGACAGTCTAGGAACCAGGGACTATGTGCTCAATGATCTCCTGTCTCTCTGCAATATGAAGATCAAGCCGCCCCTATACAGGAAGCCTGAGAGCAGACATAGGCATGTCTCAGAGAAGGTCCCTCTGAGTTGTGATTTCTATTCCATTAGGTAGCATCTAGGCTACCTGTGACCTATTGGAATTTCCCCATATAGTAGACATTTATATACATATGTGTGTGTGTATACATCATGTATGTACATACATACACACACAGGTGGGTCTTCCTGCTGATTTAAGGAAGTGGAGGTATTGACTGGGACAGGCACTCTGGAATATCATTTATATTCTGGCATGTTGGGAATTGGCTATACACTTACATTGACTTCTGAAATTCTGTTAAGCATGTTCAGTTGAATCAAGGTGTTCCTCTTGGTTTCCAAATGTACAGAAGGTAAAAATGGGTCACAGTAGTTTGCCAATACAACAAAACTTTTTTAATATCAATATGCTGGCTTAACTTTTTTTTCATACCCCTACTGTTTCTCTGTGTTTAGGCTCCTTATTCTTTGCCTCCCAGTGCAGAAAGCCACTGCTCTGCACTGATAGATCCAGCTGTCACCTTCCTTTCTTGCCCACAAGACAAAAAATGTACAGCAGTGTCCTCTGATTTCACAGCCTCTGTGCAACAGCTGGAAGGCTGATAATGCAAGCCCTTCAGTGAAAGAAAATTGATTTAAAAAATATCAGTTATGGGCAGTCACCATTTCATGCTGGTGGGCCTCCATAGGACAATAATAACCACAAGGCTTTAGACTATTGATTAACTAAAAAAGAATTTAAAATGTTCTTCCTACCTGTGACCTTTAAAGAGGAAATATTTTAAAGTCATAGAAAGTTTTAACCCTTTGGGAGGCACAAAATAAAAGAGAATAAAAATATCAGAGTATTTTTCTTAAAGGGCTTCAGGGCAAGTAGGAAGAAGGATTGTTTTCTTTAAGTTTTTTTTTTCTTAACATTCTGGCTACTGCCACACAGTTGAGGAACTGGTATTTCCCAAAAGGTGAGAATATCTGTAACTGCCATCTTAGGTACGTGGCCAACAAATCTCAGCTAGTGGCTTCATAGGAGAGGCTGGACATGGCTTGGAGTCCCCATGCCCAACCAAACACTAGGCTACTTGACCTCAGTTGCTTGTCCTCATCCTTACATACCCATGTACTACCCTACAAAATACCTCTAAGAAGACCATTCTGTAGTGCGCTGACATGTTTCCTTCCCCTCTACCCAAAACATATCCTCTAGAATAGCTATTGTACTGAATAATAAATTGCCAAAACCCATCCTCTACTACAGAAACATTCAGATACTTTCAGCCTCTCCCTATTTCTACTATTCTTTTGTTGGAGAGTCTCTGGTCTTCTGGTCCCTGTACCCTGCCTTTTCTTCCCAGTCTTCCCTCCCATCAGCAATAATCCATTCGTTTACAGTCCATGCTGTGTGATGTATCACAGTAACTATATTTTGACAGGAGTTTAATTTGGGGATCAAGAGGATGTTGTTAAATCCATAGATCTGCCTACCTCTTTGCCCTTAGTATCTGAGCATATGGGGACTTCAGATAACTGTGTTGTGTAAATGACTGTCGACAGTTGCTGCAGCTGGGAAACCCCTTGGCAGGTAAGGGTACCTGGGATTAGCTAATGCTACAGTTCCCATGGTATGGTATTAGCTAATGCTATGGAAAACTTCTACCACACGGGTCAAGCCAGCATCACCGTGGTCTGCTTTGACTAGACAACTTCCTTCGCAAGGAAATAAAGAACACAGAGTGAATATCTTTATCTAGCCAATAAGTGGTCACTGTAAAAATTACTTAATTTCTGGGTATTCTTCTAGATACTCAGGCTACATCATTGAGGAAGTCAGCCAACGCCCCTACTCTCATTTAAAATTTATAACACCTGTCAAAAAACATATTCCCGAAACACACAATAAATATTTTGATAAGTGCTTATTTCATACTAGAGGATCATTCCTTCATAAAGTATTCACTTTAGTGAGAGGACAGAGAGATGCAAATAGTTAAATTAGTATACATGTGTACACATACTATAAATATGTATGTTATATGTACACATTACTAAATGTAGATACATAGTTAGAAGACTAGAAAAGGGTAAAGAATGGAATGCATAATTTCAGTAAAATTCCGTTTATTCCAAACAACTTTTATTTTCATTGCTTTATTTATTAATTATTTCCATGGTGACTGTATACATGAGTGCATATACAGGTATATCTCAAGGTATAGGTCAAGGAATAGCTCTGACTGTCCGAGGTAAACCTCTGACTGTTGTTAAAGGGCGACTTTTGGACATTGATTCCCTCCTCCTACGCCAGGCTCAAGGTTTTTCACTCGGGTCAGAGGGCTTGCCTGCAAGTAGGCATACCTCTCCACTACCTCACCAGAGCTCATAAACAACTCCTGTGAAAAACACAGGGCTTGTAAGAACAGTGGAATACCTGGCTGCAGATTCTGTGCCTGTGAAGAAAGTTGATGAGAGCATTGTGAACAGCTCAAAAGTGGACCTCGTGGCTAATGTGTCTGCCTTTCCCCCACCACCCAGAGCACAAACGTGAACAGTGATGTGCAAAGGTTCTAGACTGGAAGACCTCAAGCAAACCCTCCCGAAGCTCTGGCTCTGTAAATCCAGTGATCATGCAGGTTAGCATCATCCTCACACTCTTGTCTAGCTCATCTGGTATCTGCTCCACCTGCAGCTTTCTGTGGCACCATCAACAAGTAGAAACCATCTGCCCCAACACGCACAGTCTCCCTACAGGCAGCTTTCCATAAATTTCTCAGTGAGAGGGAGAGAGAGAAAACATACTTAAAATGTCTTTCCTACGTGTACCCCAGCCTTTTCAGAAACTTCCTGGATGTGTTTAATCAGTGTTGTGTTCCATTTCACTATCATTCCAACATAAAACAGATTTTTCCTCTAATTGTACATTTCTAAGTTAAAAAAACAACAACAGCAACTTATTTCCAGCAGACTTTGAACATAAGTATGTTGATCTTTAGCCTCTTGGAATCCTTTCACTCTTGTCTCAAAGTGCCCTAATCTTCCTCCTTGTTCCTCAGCACATAGCTCAGAGTGCAGCTGACTAAATCTCAATCACAGGATGGGTGAGATGTAGACCCATGTCTGGAGCCCCCAGGAAATGGAAAAGCTGTGTTCGGGGACAGCTTCAATCAGGGTCATGGGACATTTATCAAGGATGCTGGGAGACAGAGAACTGCCCTGCAACTAAATTTTGGTGACAGTGAAGTAAAGCTGGAGCCCACCACCCACACCATGTATGTGCCCACTCTCCAGGAGAGCCTTTGCCCTCAGCTGATCTTTCCAGGAAATACCCTGCAGGCCCACCCAGATGCAAATCTCTTAGTTAATTTCCAGATCAAGTCAAGTTTTCAACCAGTTTAACCACCACTCCATGCAGCCCAAACATTCTACACTTAGCAATTTACCCCCGACTCTTTCTTTCTTTCTCTCCCTCTTTCTCTCACACACACATGTTCTCATAATATTGTATATAGAGATATTACAAACTTTATTTATGAGTCTCCCCAATTAGAAACAAGAAAATTGTGCCATTTTGTGCCATTTTGAGAATAACTAACTCGTAAACACTCAATGGTGGATATTTAGCAAGGAAAAGAACAAGCTTGATATGAATGGAAGACAGTGTATAAGTCTTAAAATAATTTTCCAAAAAAAAAAAAAAAACAAAAAACAAAAACAAAACCTCAACATGAAAGAATATATAGTATATGATTCTACTTATTTAAAACTATAAAGTGCAAATTACTCCATAATGGTATAAACTGTATTACTTAACTTGGTCTGAGGTTATGGGATTTATCTCCTGCAAATGAGAAAAACATAACTAGTGGAAGTTGTAGGGATTGTCTGTTTATTAAAGATGGTGGTGGGTCAGAGCATACACAATTGTTAATATGCTCAAGGATTGTTGCTCTTCAGTGGGGCAAATATCAAAAACAAAAAACAAAACTAAAACTGCTTTTTTCAATCATGAGGTGAGAATTCAAATGAAATTTCGTCCATGTCTGAACAAATTCAGCATTTTTGGTGTGTTCTGCGTGAAGGTCAGTTCTGAGTACTGGTAAAGCATTTGACTTTCAATTCTGTATTCTTACAGGTGACTGTTTTGAGAGCCTCATCTCCACTGTTTGAAATGTTTTGGGCTCACTTCAAGGACAGTTTGCTGTGTCATGAATTTATTAGTCCAACCATTGTCTCACTGAAGAAACACTTGGGACTCTTGCCTTTGCTGGTGTCCTTGATATCATAGTCTGTTTAGACTAGTCTGAAGCTATGAAAATGATGTTGCTGGGTCAGAACAGGAAAGAGGCAGCTCTTGTGCCCTAAATGAACCTACACAGAGCAGTGACGGTTAATCATACACTGGGATAGACTCTCCCATCAGTGATCCTTACATTGGAGCAATACGCTTGAAGAGATGTGAACCTGGCACTTAAAAACCTGAAGAAGTTCATCTTTATTTTTATTATTTTTTAATTTTAATTTTTTTTTACAATTTATTTACTTTGTATCCTGATTGTAGCTTGCTCCTTCTTCTCCTCCTGGTCCCATCCTCCTTCCATCTTCCCCTCCCTCCCTCTTCCTCTCCTATTCATCTCCCCAAGCAGCAAGCAGTCCTGATGAGACTTGATAGGCTAGGGTCAGATGGTAAGGAAGAAGGGCATCTTTAACCACTCGCTAACCATTCATGTGCAGGTGGACACTGAAACTTTGCCAAACTGACTCTTCATAAGCATGTGTGTGTTATTTTTCTATTTTTAATATATATTATGCAAATAAAGTTTGGCTATAGTTTTTTTAGAGAGGCTCAGAAGCAGTTACTACTTCGTCCTTAAGACTGGATGCTTTAGCAGTTCCAATCAGGGATAAAGGCCTGGAAGATTCTTGGGTTCAGAATTCAGTGAAGTCATTATATTTAATTTTTTTCTCACATATGCAGCCATGTGCACAAGTTCAATGAGAGAATGTTTTACATATGTATTTCTTTTTGCATCATAGGCATTAATGATTTTATTTTGTGACTATTACAAAGATAATTTGTATAGTGGAGAAGTATTTGAATATTTACTAGAATTTGCTGGCCTGTTAGGCATATGAGTGAGTAGATTACTCATCTGGGTAAGTAAATGTCATAATAGGAACCAAAATATATATTTAACTGAAGTTTCAAACATTGCAGTTCACTATAAAAAAAGAAAAGAAACGCCACACTTAGTACTATGCATGCGATTCCTGACTCATGCATCATTTGTTTTTGTTTTTACCAAAATAATAGTACTCAATAAAAATTATTATTATTGACTTCCTATCCATGTCTCTATCAAAACTGCTTTGGTGTCTTGTTTTGTTTTGTTTCCAATTAATAAATAACTTGTAAAACCATCTTCTTGTTGGTGTTGGTGAATACATAGCAACTAGAGATGGTATGAACTGAAATGAGAGAAAAGTCAGGTCTAGCGCTCGCACACCCACTGAAGCCCACATTACTTTTTAACCCGGAGAGCTACCTCACCCTTCATAGTGTTTTCCAAACCCAAAAGAGAGTGGAACCTTGCGTTTTGCAGACCGCTTTTTGGAGTCAGGCACTGCGGTTAACTCTTACTAAGCATTTAGCATTTGGGTAACTACACCAACCAACCTCCTTACAGCGACCACCCCAGCTATTTCACATAACCCTAGAGTTTTAAGAGATCTGCTTCACAGATCAGAAAGCAGGCATGGAAACGGGGGACAATTTGCTCCTGGTCACAATGGTCACAATGAATTCAGGCAGCTGAGGATTTCTTTGCACTCTTATTCTAAAGTTTAACATTGACACTAAGGACTGTGGTGGAAGTAGAGCTTTCAACATTAGGGTCCATCAATAAATTGCATTTCAATTTGGGTTCTGTTTAGGAGCTCAAAAGCTTCCTGGTGAGAAATCTGAAATCTTGGAAGTGAAAAGTCACACCACGTGAAGAAGGTTTGGCGCTGCTATAATTCCAGTGAAAGTTTCCGCTCTCCCCTAAGCCTGTTCATAATTATTGTTACTTCTCTTTTAAGCTCTGTCCAGGTAAGTCAGTACAAACAGCAACTTACCTAGAAAATGTCTTTTTTTTTTTTTTAATGTAAAGAAGTCTGCTGTGGCCATCAATTCTGAATGTCATCAGTATGATAAAAAAGAAACTAGTCCATTCATCTCCTTGAGTGGTTTTTATTTTTATTTATTTACTTATTTATTTTTTTAATAAAAGAGATTGTGAGTCTGCAGATAGGATTTCTAGTTAGAGCTAGCAGAACCTGGGTGCTTCCAACTAGAACAGTGTCCCCACGTTAGTTCACAGGAGATAAGGACAAGGGTGGGGAAGACAAAGGGCTGTTCCTCTGCCTTGAATTGAAGTGGTTATATAAATCTCTGCCACATTTAGACAGTATGTTCATGCATAAAATCCTTGAACTCAAAGTAATTTTACAGAAAAAAAAATGCGTGAACAGAATACTCATCCCAGTGTGTTCAACAGTTCCGAAGGCTGTCTTCCTCACAAGAGTGAAAATCACTTGGTACAAAAGGCTGTATCAGTTACTGCTGAGGACATAGGACAGATTCTGTGCCCTGTCTCAGCTTTGGAGAGCTTTGTCTGCATGGTGGAAAACAAAGCACTATACAAATACAGTAGCTCCAGTTTTCATTTAGCCTGCAAGTCCATCCGTGATCAAAGTCCCAAAGTTTGTCTCATCAGAAATGCTTACTTCAATCATTAGCTCCTTGTATGACCCGTTCCTTTTGGTTTCTTCTTTTACTTTTAAAGGCATTTTTTTTTAATTTGTGTGTAAGAAATTCATCAACTCTGGCGCCCTGCAAAAGCAGTATGCACTCTGTACTTCTCAGCCATCTCCACAGCCTTTCTTTTAAATTTTCTTTATTCTCCCAAGGGGGCCTGCAGAGAATGATGAATCAACCAAGGAGCATGCATGGAGATAACCAAGAAACCCGGCAAAGATGTAGCCCATGGCATCTCAGACTCCATCGGGGTTCCTTAGTACGGGGAGCAGGGCCTGTCTCTGGCATGAACTCAGTTGCCTACTGTTTTATCACCTTCCCTTGGTAAGATGGCCTTACCAGGCCACAGAGAAAGCAGATCCAGACAGCCCTGATGAGACTTGATAGTCTAGGGTCAGAGAGAAGGGTATCAGTGGACTAGGGGAGGGACATGGGGGGGAGGTAAGAGAGAAAGAGGGTATGGGGCTGAGAGGAGATGAGGAAAGGGGCTACAGCCGGGATACAAAGTGAATAAATTGTAATAAATAATAATAATTTTAAAAATGCAAACTTTAAAAAAAAGAATCCACTAGAACAATAATGAGGAAACAACAAGAAAAGGGAATGTTAGAATAATCCCCGATAGTTTTGAACTGTTAGGAAAGATGTTTGTTAGATATTATTTGGATTAATTAAAAAGAATATTTCAAAATTTTAGGAAGGCCTCTAGGTGTATTCAGAAGACATTTATTTTAATATCATAATCTTTGTTGTCAAGATTACAAACTGCCAATTCTACATTATATGAACACAACTATATTAACTGAAAATGAAAAGTGGATATTATTTCAGAGAATGCCAGTTAATGGGTCAATGACAACGTAGCATAACTTCTAGGATAAAATAAGACATTTATGTGTGACAGTAGGGGAAGGATTTCAGCATCAAACGTATCAGCAAATAGGATAATACAGAGAAATATACAGAGAATTAAGGTTAGGATTCAAAGAAAATTACTTATTCTCTCTGTCTCTCTCCCCCATGTGTCTGTCTCTCTGTTTCTCTCTGTCTTTGTATCTATCTCCCCCTTTTCTCACAAAAGAGTTTCACTACATAGTCCTGGGTGACTTTTACTCTATCTCAAGGTGGCCTCAAACTCTTATTCCTTAGCCTCTCAAGCTCCAGACCTCTGCCCAGCACTTATTTCTTTAGCGTTTGCCCAATATACCTATCTTGCCTTATTACCTATTCAACGTATACCTCAAGCCAGCCAATTCCACATACTGTGTAGTTAGTTACTTCTTTACACATTTGTGACACTAATTGTTACCAACATGTTTTAAGAGCAGGATGGTATTCCTTTTTCTATCCCATTAGCGTGGTACAGTGCCTGTCAGCAACTGTTATTTGAATCCGGTGGTTCCATGTCATTCTAGTATCATAGTTAACACTTATTTATTGAGCATAATGTGTTGGGTTCTCTTGCTGCTGTTAGGGACACCGTGCTTACACTGTCTCTGCTCCACAGGACTCACAGTTTTCTGGGGAAGAGGGAACTTGTGACAACGTTAGCAATAACTACGGAACGTGATGAGGACTGTGACAGAGCCCTGAGGGAGTGTGGGGTGATGACGCACTGTGGCAGCCCGCTTCTCCCAGCGCTGCACTTCCTGTTGCTTTTAGTTTCCGGTTGACAACAGCTCATTTGAATTTCTTGGCTGAAAGTGAAGACAGTCTTTACTGAAATCGTCTTTTGTTATTGTTGTTGCTGTTTCAATTGTCAACAGAAAATGTAGCCTATTCCCGAACTTTGGATGGTTTAACAGACAAAACCGACTTTCTTTAAGTGAACATTCCAGAGCTGTCACTAAAACCCTTCTGAGACTTGTGAGCTGGGAAAACAAGGAACCTTGCAACACGGTGAATAAAGAAAATTAAACACACATGCAGAATCCAAAAGACTGTTCGTGAGAAGCGCTGGCAGCAGCCACCTCCCTGCTGATGCTTCTGCACCTTCATCCCCTACAACAGGGCCCTCAGGCTTGCAATGCTTCCATCATTGTAACCACCCTAAGGATGTCATCCAAATCCAAAAGAAGAAATAATGTTTTACTTCCTCAGGAATTCCTGGAAAAGGACCTCACTTGTTTTCTACCTACACCCTTTCCTTTTCTTAACGGCCACTGCTATTGTCCTGTCAAACCTCTCTCCAGATGAAACCCCATCACTTATTAGTTCAACAAGTATTTGGTGAATGCCGACTTTGCTCCAGACAGGCTAGGAAGACATGGTAGGGATAAAAACACCGTTGAATCCTTTGAGGCATCACAGTGTCGCCAATGTTTCATTACAAATACGTATTTTATGTGGTCATCTCAATGGATGGAAACCAGGCTCAGATTGCATCATTTTTTGAGGAAGAAATCACTTCATACTATTCCTGCAATTAGATTTATAACAACAAAAATTCAGGATACTGTTACTGTTTTTCTTTCATGTATGTATGTGTGTGTGATATGTTTCTTGGGTGTGGGGGCATACATGTATGCGTGGATGCCCATGAGTATGCATCCATGTGGAGGCCAGAGATTGGTGTCTGGTGTGTTCTTTGGTTGCTCTGCACTCTGTGTTTACTGTAGCAGGGTCTCTTACTGAGTGCAGCACTCATCAACTCAGTCTATCTAGCCAGCTTGTCCCAGGGACGCCCTGTCTTCACCTTCCCAGTGCTGGGATTACAGGTGTGTTGCCATGCTCACTGCCTTCCATTTGTGCTAGAAAGCTGAACTCTGGTTCTTAAACTTGCACAAGCTCTCATATACTGAGCCATCATCGCCCTAGGCTTTAGATTATTTTTCTACTTGAAATGTTGAGCCACAAATTCTCCTTTCCCAGCTAATGCTCAATTTTTAACACCTCTCGAAAATTTATATCTATCCTGTTAGATTTCTTTTTGTTTATTTGTCCTGTCAGAATGATGTTTCATTTCTACTCAGAAATAAAATATACTAAAATTTCAGCATCTGCTGTTTTTCTAAATGGGATTGTATGTATTTATTCAAGATGGAGTTCTGAAGAGATGAACCATCAACAGAACTTTATGGAATGCCACCACTGACTTTCTTAGAGTGTCTTATTAGGTAATTTTCAACCATCAGCACCACACACACTTTCTTGTATCAAAGAACCTGAAGACGTCGAAACGCTTGTGGGAAAATGTTTGCACTATGAGTTCAAACTCTTTTTGAGGTAAAACAGTGTTCCTGGATTTCAGAAAATTATAAGGTTTGCTAGCAATTATCACTTAATTGAAAATGTTCTTAGTGATAAAAATCAGTTTTTAAATTTACACTAGATTTTTTTTCTTATACAATAGTTTTTGTCTCAGGTTGCAATTCATATGGACTTAGGCTTTCTGTGTTTTTAGGGAACCACAAAACACAAGAGAGGTGGTTGCTTAGGAGAGGAAGCAGACTTGGGTGGCAATCACAGAGTCCATACCACATGTCTGTCTTATCCTTCTGCAGCTCATCGCCCTCTCTGAACCTCAACTTCGGGGTTTTGTTTTTTGTTTTGTTTTTTGTTTTTGTTTTGAAATGTAATGATATCTTGAACTTCTTTGGAATGCGCGAGATGTGTGTGCCAAACCTCACCAGTGCCAGAGCTCCTTGAACCCATGACTCATGTAACTTATTCCTGGGTATCTCCCCGGAGCCTGCAGGAGTACATGCAGTTCACAGCACATAATGGGTGTGTAAGCGCGGGCTTGATGTTTTTCCTCACGGCCACCTTGAGCTTAATTTCTTCTTGGCAGATGTTCTACCCCTGGACATTTTAAAGATCTGCTTTTCACATGGAAAGTGAGAGTGAAGTAAATACCGACTTACTCCCCGTCTCCTTATTAACCTTACAGCATGTGGTCCAAGACTAACCCTTCCTTACGCCTTCTTTGGGTAAACGTTAGAAAAACAGAAACTTTTTTTTTCTGTCCGAGCATATTTTAAACCCTACCTCCTCTGACTTTTAGCACTTTGTTATGAACTTCCCGTTGGAATACTTCACATTTTTTTTTTCATTCAATACACCTCTTCCTCCACCGGTGTTTTGTTCTCAAACTCTCTGTCTTGCCACACTGCAGTTCTTTATGTGTTGTATAAGCCCTCTATCTCACGTATGCCTGGCAATATTCTCTCGCTCAGCAGACTGTTTTTATCATACTGAATGTGGGTTTTTCTGTTATGCAGAAGCTTTTTAATTTCACATAATACCATTTGTCAATTCTTAGTTATTTCCTGCGCAACTGGGGTCCCAACCAGAGAGATTTTACCTATGCCTTATTGCTTCAAATGTGTTCTCTGTTTTCCTCTAATAGTTTCAGCATTTCAGGTTTTATATTAAAGTCTTTGATCCACTTTCGATTGATTTTTTTTTTTTTTTTTGGTACAGGGTAAGAGATATGAATCTAATTATATTCTCCTGCACATGGCAATTCAATTACTGCAGCACTGGTTGTTGAAGAGGATGGTTGTTTTTTTTTTTTTTTTTTTTTTTTTTTTTTTTTTTTTTTTTTTTTT
>NW_026596095.1:24368238-24415340 GCF_907164565.1 Psammomys obesus
TTTTTTTTTTTTTTTTTTTTTTTTTTTTTTTTTTTTTTTTTTTTTTCTTCCACTGAATATTTTTAAGATCTTTATAAAAAATTAGTTTACTAGGGCTGCTGAGATATCCCAGTAGGTAAAGTATTTGCTACCGATTCTGAGACTCTAAAGAGGTTGTCCTCTTCCTTGAAGAGGCCAGGCTGCTCTTCCACCAGTGTCCTCCAGTCTTTGCCTAAGTATATTTGTAGCCAGTGGTTCTGTGTTCAGGTCAGCTCTTGTCAGTGTTCGGAGATTCATGGGTCATTAACTGTTTCATCAGTGGGGACTTGGGCGTCTGCAAATGTGATACTGCTGAGCTTCTGTTCTCTTTGCTTTAAAAACTTTAAAAGTCCTATCTTGAAGTGGGTTTGTAGCACTGGTAGAACACTTTTCTGACGTGTGTAAGGTTTGAGCCCCACCCAGCACCTCAAAATATGAAAATAAGAAATAAATTAAAATGAAAAACCTTTCTTTGTTTTCTTTAGTATCAATACATTAAGTTTTAATTCTTGGTTGCATTAACAATATATACAATAAATCATTTTAGATTTATGAATATCAATTTGAAATGTGAGAGTTCAATCATTAAAATACTATAACTTCAACATTATATCAACAGCATCTTACATTAACATTTGCTTCTCCAGTATTTTTTAAAATGAAACTTCTATGTTAATGATAGCTTTCAATATATATTTCCAGTATTTGGAGTAAAGGGCTTGGTTTACAAAGCTTGGTTAGTATTGCATTATATCGAACCACTATTAATAAAGAATGAAAAAGTGCTAGAGGAATTTCAAATATCTCCATATGTAGGAGGCCAGAAGAGAGAATAACTATGGAGCAAATGCTGAGATACTTGGGATAGCACCTTCCCACACTGCCTGATGCTGTCAATCAGGCCCAGAAAAGCACACTTCTTCTGAACAAAAAGAAAAAGGATGCAGGTTGTTTCTGAGCACATTGCGATTTCATTTGTCAGTCTTCTGGAAAATTAAAGCCTGATCCAAACACACACATTTTTATTTGTTTCCTCTGAGAGAGCAGAGTATGAGAAAATAATAATCCCAAGTATGTGAGCACCAGGAGCTAAAGACTGATGCTGTTTCCTGTTTCAAGGTCTGAGGAGATACTCAGACACATGTTTAGGGAACCTTATGAGACACAGAATCTTTATACAGCAATGTGTAAACCCACTTTTAATTCCATCCCAAATTAATTTTATGACTTCTCAGAGTCATAAAATTATTCAATTCTCTAAACACATCATGTAATTTTGATTACACACTTAATGAGGTTCTTTGCATGGATCTGCTTTAGTTCCCAAGCCCCTGTGCGCTACTACGTCTATTAGCTCAGCGGGTCATATCTTAAAATAAACCACCAAGAGAAATTTATTCTCCTTTAATAATAATTTATTATAGATTTATTTTATTTTAAATTATGTATATGGGTATGTGTCTGAGAGTATGTGTATATATGAATCGGTACCCTTAGAGGATACAAACATCAGATAGCCCTGGAAATAAAATAATAGGCATTTTAAAACACTCAACATGTGTGCTAGTAGATGAACTCAGGCCCTCTGCAAGAGCAGTAAGTGCTCTTATCTGCCATGACATCTTTATACCCCCTCCTTTAATCATCTTACAACATTCATATAATACATTATATATTTATATATGTTTTGTCAGTTTTCTTCTTCATGAAAGTTTCTAAATATTCATTTATTAAAGTATTGCTGAGAGCCTACTTTATGCTAGTCTCTGTCTCAGACAAAAGATAAATAGGAATCGTTTTTCTCTCTAATGATTTGTTATATTTAGAGATATTAAAACATTATTTACAACGTCGAAGAGAAGCAAAAACAAATAGCTACAAATAGCTGATGCATTGGTACCTTCTGGCATGTGGTGTAGTCAGGGCGGCATGCTCAGAGACTTTAATATTTTAAAGGTGTGCCTTTGGAAACAATAAAATCATTCTCCATGTAACTCCACACCCTGACCTCCTCCACTAACAAATGTAAAGCGTATCGAATAAAGGTAATTTTCCCTCAGTATCTTGGGGCGCCTGTCTAGAGGAAACAGCCTTACTTCCCACAGATAGCAAACCCTTGGGAGACTCGAGGCCCTTGTTGAGATGGTAGTATATACTGCTATATGCAGGCTCTATACAACCTGTACATATCCTCTCCTTCTGCTCACCTCCTCGCAAGGTTTCTCGCGACTTCTAACACCGTGTAAATGCTCTGTAGGAAACTATTACACTGTATTGTTAGGAAACAACAACAAAATACATAACTTGGGAAAAAGTAGAAATTCTTTATTTTTATTTTTGAGAATTTCATACATGAGTATTATGCATTTCCACCATTTCCACCCCTCCTTCTCATTCCTTTCCAACCTACTCACTCTCAAATTCATGTCCTATTATTACATATACAAATACACACATACATACACACACACACACACACAAACACATACACACACACATACACACAAATGCGCACACACGTTTAGAGGAGCATGGACATCGTACTAATAGCTCTTCTAATGATGAGGTTGCTTTAAAAAAAACTTGTCTTATTCAAACTCCTTTTCATTCCAATTAAATTTAAATTTAGAATTTGAATTTCTAAGGATGTTTGAAACAGGGAAAGGGAAACATATAAATACAATTCTCCCTTAATATTGTATCAATAGACCCCTACATTAACATTTTCTTCTGCAGTTGTTTTTAAATAAAACCTCTATGCTAATTATGGTTTTCAGTGTTTGTTTACTTATACTTGGATTTGCAGGCTTTGTGTGCAGAGCTTAGTCAATATTTCAGTGTTTTTAACCCATTATTAATAATGAAAAATACTAGAGAAATTTCCAGGGCCATCTCTATAAATATGTACGTGGTCAGAAAAAGGAAAGAATGTCAGGCAAAGCCTGAGATACTTGGGATAGCCTTCCCTCGCTGCCTGGGGCTGTCAGAAAAGCGGGTTTCTTCTGAACAAAGAGGAGCCTGAGTGCTCGAGTCTCATCCGAGTCTCACTTTCTACACATAGCGCAGCTGTGAATCTCTTTGTCAATTACCTCCAACCACAAGAAGAAGCTTCTCTGATCAGGAATAAGCAACGCTCTCTTCCCTAGGTACAGCAATAGGTCAACAGCAGACATTTTATTACTATGTTCTTTTAGCAAAATAATATTTTTCCCATAGGTCCATGAGCTATCTAATCTCAGGTTCTTGATCACTTTGGAAGCGTCAATTGTGGTCTCCATCTCATGGAGTAGACATTACATCCAATTTTTAAAAATTAGTTGATTACTCCCATATTTGTGTCACTACCTGCATCAGAATATCTTCCAGGCAGGTCTCTGTTATAGGGCACACGGTTTGTAGCCTGGTGAAATTGATTACTTTCCTCCTCTGGTAGCATGCAGAGTATCTTCTAGCACCATGGATATGGGCAGGAGTAAGGATGGCTCCCTCCCTGTTCTGTGGCTGCAGGCGCCTGTCACTCCTGCAGCTCCTCACCCTGAAGGTAGTCACAGCATCCCAGCACCTGGAATTCCTCTCCACGCAAATAAAGCACCCGCAGCACCTCAGCCCCAGCCAATGATATACGCCCACCTTGAAAGCCCCTTCCCATTCCCCCAAACTCATACAGCTCTTGTTTACCCCAATAAAGAGCAGAAGCTGTTTCACTGAATAGCGCCTAAGAGCAGCTGTTGCTGCACCACTGGGAGAGCTTAAGAGTTAAAAGGGCTTGTAACACTTAAATGGCTCTTTCAGAGAAGGCTTTCTCCCCTGGGCGCTCACCGCCAGACTGGGATCCTGAACCAGACAGCCAAGTTTCATTCCTTGGACCTTAGTGCCTGGATGCTCCAAAGGGAAAAAGCTGACCCCAGGCTCGGGACCGACACATGAGTACTAGACAAGAGGGCTAAAGTTCTAATTGGGCATCAGCTCAGGGTCTCCCTCTTTAGCATAAGTTAGTTCTGTCTTCAGCAATAGGTAACAGAGAAAAAAGTAGCCTTGGCAATATAGCCTGTGATTTTTTTTTTCAGAGGGTGGTGGTGGTTGTGGGGTGTTTTTGGCCAACAACTCACAAGATGTAACGCATTCCTGGCTCTGAAGTTTCACTTGGTGGCATAAGATGCTCAGTGGGGGCATTCTCTCCCCTATGGTTACTCAATTTAAATTTCTTTTTTAAAAAAATGAAAGGATTTTAAATCACTGATATGGTTTCAAAAATAACTGCTTAGGAAGGGCTTACCTGCCTTCTTTTAAGGTTCTCATGTCAGTCATGTTAAAAAAGAATCTGCCAAAAAAATAAAATTCATGGAAAATAAGATAGAATTAGTTGGTTTTAAACAAGGATATTCAGACATCTAAGTATACAAGGCTTGTTCAGAATGGTACAGAAAGCACTAACTATTAAAAAAAATACTAACTTGTACTACATGAAGTTAAAATTTTCTGGTAGGCAAGATTATTTGCTTAGAAAAAGAAATTATTAGTCATGCTCTGGAAAAAAAATTCTCAACACTTATATCTGACAAAGTCTTCATCTTGAATCTAAGAACAACTTGATATTAAAAAGAAAAAGATAACCAAACTCATTTTTTAAACAGAAAAAGTCTTTATTTTCATGGCTGGTCACTAAGTAATTAAACATCCAACAGTTAGTGACAACATAAAGACTATTATTTCTTTTTGGTAGAAATCCACAAAAATGAGACGGACTCAAAGGGGACAGTATTTATCTGCCTAAAGTGGCACCAGCATGGGTGACATAAAGATGAAGGTTGGCTTAGTCCCTGGGAATGGATATCTTCTGGAGATTTGCTCATTTGTATTTATGGACTCAGACTCTACCCTCCTCAGTCACTTTTGTCTATAATAACATAAATGGACTATGCATAGGGTTGCCTGGCTTCCTCAGAGTGGGACAGTTGAGCTTCAAAAGTAAACATTTCAGGAAGAATTAAAAGTCAAAACTGCAGATATTAAGGTCTAGTCTCAGAAGCCAACTTGATGCTTTTCTGCCATATTGGATTGGTCAGAAATTACAGAGCCAAACTTCAATGGAAGGGGTTACATAAAATATTGATTTATGGGGCTGGAGAGATGGCTCAGAGGTTAAAAGCACTGGCTGATCTTCCAAAGGTCCTGAGTTCAATTCCCAGCAACCACATGGTGGCTCATAACCATCTATAATGAGATCTGAGGCCCTCTTCTTGCCTACAGGCACAAATGCAGACAGAATGCTGTATAAATAATAAATAAATCTTTTTAAAAAGGAAAAAGAATTTAAAAATTATTGATTTATGAAAATGACTTTCAGATAAAGTTATGGACTAGAAGCTGATTCATGTAGCCCAGTGAAACAGAAGTATCAGAGTATGAAAAAAAAGAGTGTGTGCTCCAAAGAGAGAGAGAAAGGGAGGGAGAAAGAGAGCTGCAGAAATTTAGGAGGAGAATCTCCAAAACAATCCTGTACAACAACAGATCATCTGGAGGTATCTCCATCCCCGATCTCAAGTTGTACTACAAAGCAATAGTAATAAAAACTGCATGGTATTGGCATAAAAACAGAAAGGAGGATCAATGGAACCAAATAGAAGACCCAGAAATAAACCCACACACCTATGAATACTCGATTTTTGACAAAGAAGCCAAAACCATTCAATGGAAAAAAGACAGCATCTTCAACAAATGGTGCTGGTCCAACTGGATGTCCACATGCAGAAAAATGAAAATAGATCTATATTTATCACCCTGCACAAAACTAAAGTCCAAGTGGATCAAAGACCTTAACATAAAACCAGATACTCTAAATCTGTTAGAAGAAAAAGTGGGGAACAGCCTAGAACTCATTGGCACAGGAGACAACTTCCTGAACAGAACACCAACAGCACAGGCTCTAAGAGCAACAATCAATAAATGGGACCTCATGAAACTGAAAAGCTTCTGTAAAGCAAAGGACACTGTCATCAAAACAAAACGCCTGCCTACAGATTGGGAAAGAATCTTCACTAACCCTTTATCTGACAGAGGAATATCGAATGGCAGAGAAACACTTAAAGAAATGCTCATCCTCATTAGCCATCAGGGAAATGCAAATCAAAACGACCCTGAGATATCACCTTACACCCATCAGAATGGCCAAAATGAAAAACTCAAGGGACAACACATGCTGGAGAGGTTGTGGAGAAAGGGGAACCCTCCTCCACTGCTGGTGGGAATGTAAACTGGTTCAACCACTCTGGAAATCTATCTGGCGCTTTCTAAGACAATTAGGAATAGTGCTTCCTCAAGACCCAGCTATACCACTGCTAGGTATATACCCAAAGTTTGCTCAAGTACACAAAAGAGATATTTGCTCAACCATGTTTATAGCAGCTTTATTTGTAATAGCCAGAACCTGGAAACAACCCAGATGTCCATCAACGGAGGAATGGGTACAGAAATTGTGGTATTTTTACACAATGGAATACTACTCAGCAATCAAAAAGGAGGAAATCATGAAATTTGCAGGCAAATGGTGGGACCTAGAAAAGATCATCCTGAGTGAAATATCCCAGAAGGAGAAAGACAAACACGGTATATACTCACTTATATAGACCTATAAGATATGATAAACATAATGAAATCTATACACCTAAAAAAGATAATCAAGAGAGCAGACATGGGGTAAGATTATCAATCCTCGTTTTGAAAGACAGATGGGATGCACATTAAACATTGACAGGAGTCTACTGAGCGCATTTGAAAAACTCTAACTAGCAGTGTTTTCAAAGCAAAGACTCATGACCATACCTTTGGCAGAGTACAGGGAATCATAAGAAAGAAGGGGAGTTAGTCTGATGAGGAAAGGATAGGAGCTCCACAAGGACCAAACATATCTGGGCACAGGGTCTTTTCTGAGACTGACATGCAACCAAGGACCATGTATGAATGTAACCTAGAACCTCTGCTCAGATGTAACCTGTGGTAGCTCAGTAACCAATTGGTTTCCCATAGTGAGGGGAACAAGGACTATTCTAACAGGAACTCAATGACTGGCTCTTTGGCCTCCCCACCCCCCAAGGGAGGAGCAGTCCTGTTAGGCCACAGAGGAGAGCTTTGCAGCCAGTCCTGAAGATACCTGATAAAACAGGGTCAGATGAATGGGGAGGAGGTCCCCCCTATCAGTGGACTTGGCAAGGGGCACAGTGGAGATGAGGGAGGGAGGGACTGGGAGGGAATGAGGGATCGGGACACGGCTGGGATACAGAGTTAATAAAATGTAACTGATAAGAAAAAAATAAAATTAAAAAAAAAAAAAGAAATTTAGGAGGGTGGTGGTGATGGATGCCAAGAACAGACATGACAAGCATAGGGTGATCTACCAGAAGCAACTAAGCCAAGGCAGCAGCTAACACCACATGGCTGTCTGACTCGAGGAGGGAAGCAGACGCCTCATGCTAAAGCATTTCAGGTGAGCCCGTGAAGACCCGTGCAGGCCAGTCCTAGGAGAAGCCCAGAGTCCTTGTAAGACACAAATCTGGTTTTCTCTTCAGATTGCTTCCTAAACCACTAATGTCAACTTTAATCCACATTGGGTGTATAGTTTAATTCCTCTTTGTGAGACTTGGTGTACTGCCCAAGAGTCCTGAACACATACTGAAAATGACCAGATCCTTTAAAATTGGGGGATAGTATGAGTGTGTATTGTGGGGCTGCCCTCTGGAGCTCCTGGGCTTTGTTCACTGCCAGCTGAGAAGGGTTTGCACCACCGTCTCCCAGAGCCTTTGGAAAGACTTCATTTTTTTTTGTTTGTTTGTTTGTTTGTTTGTTTTCTAATTCCTGACAAACTCAAGTGTTAAATTTCCATTCCTCATATTCGGCTTGCCTAGCTCACAAGGCACCATCCCTTCTACTAACTGCCGCTCCAATAGAATTACAAATATCTAAAATACACACAATCATTTACACTGTGAGTTGATTTAAAAGAAAAGCCAAAAGACTGAGCAATCTCCAAACCTTCCTCTTTTCAGAACACATGAGGGCTTTGTTTTCTTTTACCAGTTTGATAACTTCGAGGCCAGTGTCATGGTTTTTCTGAGACACACTGCACACCACTTGTGGATGCTTGATGTTCCAACAGTGTAGAACAGAACTGGTTGTCATGCCAGTTAACATTTGGCATTCCAGGCACAGCTGCCGAGAAAACGATCCTGTCTCTCTGGGAGTGCCACTTGGCTGCTTGCATTTGAAGACCAAGACCTCAGAGGTACCTAATTTAAATGCTCGTTAAGATGCAGCTTCTACAATCCAGCTTCACCACTGTGGTGAGCTCTACCTTCCTGTGCTAGGGAGACTTATTTGCCTCATTTGGGAAGCTTCTTATCATAATGACTCAATTGCTCCTATTTCTTGGAACTGGAAAATTAGATGGAAATGTACTCCCTCCCATAACAAGGATTCCAAGCATGATAATTGCTGCCTGGATAGGGCATGTGAGAAACATACTCACCTGTCTGCCAACAAATACAAACTCTTCCAAAACGGAAAAAAAAAATACTAAAAAAATTGTATAACTTAAGGTCTAAACTTTGTCTCACCTTGTTTATATGATGATGATATACCTTTTATTTTTTTTTTTCAAACTGTGTATCACAAATTCATCTGAATCGTAGAGTTCTAAATCGTTGTTCTAAATATTCTTAAAGCATGAAAGGAAAATTTTCTCTGTGGCAAATCCCAAGAAAGAGAAGTTCCCTCTGAAACAAATGGTGGTCTGAGAAAAGCACCCTATACTCATCCCTGAACCCCGGTAATGGGGAGCTAGAGAAGAAGATCACGCGTCTGTGGCCGACACTCTGTACTCAGAGTCTTCTATCATCTACAGCACTTGCTGCATTTTCCTACGCATGCAGCTTGCTGACCCTGAGCAGTGTTCTGAAGGTTTCCGTTCACCTAACCTTGCAGTGGCAGGAGAGAGGAGAGAGTTACTTCACTGCCTCCCTTTTCCTCTATCAAGAAATTCAGTCTTATCTCTCTGGAAGTTCATTGTGTCCCTGTGAACCCCTCATCCTCCGCTAAGGAATTAAATGTTGGGATGGCTTCGGGCCACTTCTCTGTGCACAGTTTAGCCACTGCTGAACTGTGAACACATTAAATGACAATGTACCCAAGGTACATCAAATTCATCTTCCCCTCTTGTGGTTTTTCTTGCTTTCAGATCGAAAGATGCTGTTGACTTTTTGTCTCATTAAAACTCAACATCTGCAAAACGGAACTGAGAAACACCCTCCTGAAAACTACCTATTTTTATTATCAGCGCTGTGACTAAAACCATATTTCTTTAAACTGGGGGAGTCAGAAACTTTCCAGCAGCACACTCTCCCTTGGCTCTTAATTCAGTCCTTCAAGTGCTCACAAAATCACCTTTTAGACAGGTCGACTCCATTCCTTTTTCTTTGAATCTACTACCTCCACTCTAGTTTACACTTCGTATTACTTCACAGCTGAGCCTCAAGAACCTTCCCTTCAACATATCCACATCACCGCAGGCTTTGAGAAGACCTCTGACAAGACCTCTGACCACTTGCTGAGCCATCTGCCAGCTCCATTGCAATGAAGTGATAGGCAGTTGTGTCAAAACGCACATCCACATGAACAGTCTTGGGATAAAAGACTAACCCTCGCATCATACACACCAATAGCTCGTGGCTGTGGCCTTTTGGATTTACTTTTTCTTTAGCTGCTTTGTTTGTGCATTCTTCTGCTGTCTCCTAACAATAGCTTCCCTGGCTCAGCTCAGCTTCTCCTGGCTTAGCTGTCACCAACTGTCTTCTTACTATGCTAGCCCAGTTCACTTTCAACTGTCTCCTGTTTCTACTCTGCTCAACCTCTTCTCTTCTTCTCCTTAGCCCCACTCTCTCTTCTTTCTTCCTGCACCAACTGTCTTCTCTGACCCTATGCTTCTTCCAGCTCCTCCTGCCTGCTCAATCTTATCCAATCTTCCTCAGCCTCTGCTGGCTTTTTATATCCTCTCCTGTTCCCTCCCAGAAGTCCAAGAGGCAACAGACACTGAAGGACACAGGGTTCTTTAAAAGACCAGCACACAAAATAAATCACTCTACACTGAGCAATAACAACATGTCTGTCAACTGGGTTCCTGTCAGACACAGTGACCTCCCTCTGTCCCCTTTTGTACTTCCTCTTCATAAAAGGCCTTCAAGAGACTTAAGTGATTGTCTTTTGTCTGTTTGACTGTTCCAACAGAGTTGCAATTTCTTCTAGGGGTATACAGATTTCACTAAACAAAATTTGCAAGTACATTCTCAAAGCGCACAGTGTAAGATGTCTGATATATACTGCATGATTAAATGTTTGCTCCTCACTATGATCTTGCCCACTAAATTGTGAGTGTGGGGACTCTCCATGTGTTGGCCATTTTGTCCCTAGATGTTAGGACAGCCCTGAGCATGCAAACATCCAGTGTGCTGAGAAATTAAGCACACCGGCAGAGTGCTCAGAGCCTCTCTCCTCCTGGGGATTTGGATATGACTGAAAACTTAAGCATTTGAGCCCCTCTGATGCCGCCTCAGGATTCCCTGTGAATGCGTCGTGGCAGTCAAAAGCTGACTCCGTGGTAGTGTTCCTGGTGTTCAGAGCTGTTTCTGCCACCTAATGCACCTGTGACCTCTGTAAGTTGTTTGTCCTCCCTGAGCCCTGGTTTCTGACAGATGGGGATAATAATTATACTACAGCACGCGATTCCCAGGAGAGCACCGCGCTCAGCACAGCCTGACACATAGACCGCTGCTGTTACAAGTGGTTATTGTGACTCCTGACCTTATGACCCTCGCTTCCTTCCCTTTCAGCTCATGGATCCTCACAGGGCGTTGAGATTCCATCTCCACTGTGAGCCTGGAACAAAACACAGCCTCCGACACCTTTTTACCGACAAACAGGCCATACAGCATTGTTACAGGCTTTTATGGTAATTCCGAAGATGCTCATTTTCATGAGAATTGGCCTGAGGCCCACTTCCTCTGTGTGCTGGCCGACTCTACACGCGATTGCTTTTTCTCTGGTCTAACCCAAGACTTTTCCTCTTACAGAGATCCATGGGATTTGCTGTCCAGTCTTTCTCCATCAGCCTCCCTTCTAGAGAGCAAGCCTCATAGTGTTGCCTGCCTCTTCGCTCTGCGAATTAGAATTAAAGTAGCGTTTTCTCTCCCATGACACCAGCAACGCACTCCTGTGTCGGATACTTCTGTGAAGTCTATTGGTCCTTAAGCAGAGTTAAGATCAAGCCTTTTAAACGCCCTCACTCTTGTTCAAATTTCAGATCTGGCATTGTACCACGTTCCTCTCGTTCATGTTTCTGCAATCGCGATGCCTTATCTTACTCTGCCTTGAATCAACAGATTTTTTTAAAATTTTAGTGTATAAGATCTCCAAACTCTATTTGTCAAATTTTCACTCATTGGATATAGATCAGGGCAACTTCCTCCAAGAATGCTATTATTAGAATTAAGCTCTGTTACTGCACATCTTCATTCTTCTACAAACCCATAAACAATAACTAACATTATGTAATTTTTTAAGTTAAGTCTTGTTTTCAAGCCATGCATACGATCAAGTTGGATATAGTATATGCTATAGAATGAAATATATGTGTGTATAAGAATTATAAGATAAATATGTGTGTATACTTAGGGTCTAGACCAAGAACAGATTTATAATTTGCATCTTCTGAATGAGTGATTCACTGCACAGCATATTGTACATTGCTCTGAGACACTGTTTTCTTTGGCCCCACTCCCCACGCATCCAGAAAGCTGGGGCTCAAACTCAACTTTGAGATGCTGAAGTTGAATATATTGGCACCACAGTCCTGCTGTTTTTCGACCAGGTATGAGACAAGATATGAGGCAGTAACTACAAAGAGATGGGCTGAGAGGAGGGACCGTGTGTGAGAGGATGGGACTGACTCACCTAGCTTCCGGGACTTTCCTGTGCATCTGGATTAAATGGGTATTTTTATTTATTTTAGTGAAAAGGTGTTCAACTGAATGGATTTTTGTTTTAATTTGTTGTAAAAACTCTAGTCATTCTTTTTTTTTTTTTTTTTTGTTTCGTTTTGTTTTGTTTTTTAAAAGTTCGTTATACTATCTGTTCATGTAACTAAGTTGTCTATTCTGGGTTTTCCCAAAGAGAATTAGACTTTTTTCTGTGTGGTTTTGGGTTGTTTTCTAGGTTGACATTTGTAGCATGATCAAGGACAAATGCTCAGGCACGTAGGTAGAGACTAAGGTTGACTATCAGCACAGATGAGCTCTGTTCAGAGATATAAGCTTAAGAAGAATGAACTTTGCAAAATGATTTGGAGTCAACAGAGGACAAGTGTTATCAGGGCTTTTGCCCATTGTAGAGTTCTCTGGCTGAGGGTGACTGATCTCTCATGTAAATCACTACATTGAATCTGGAGTAGGTTTGTTTTAGTCTCTAAGTATGGAAGGTCTAGACAGCCTGTGTGTGTGTGTCTGCGTGTCTGCATTTGGTGTGTGTGTATTCATGTGTGTGTCTGCGTATATGTCTCTGTATGTCTCTGTATGTGTGTGTGTGTGTGTGTGTGTGTGTGTGTGTGTGTGTGTGTAGGAAAGAAGAGGAGACACAGAGACAGAGAGATGGAGATGGAGACTATACAGAGTTTCAGGTTTGCTACACAGTTCTAGGGAGTTTTCAGAGTCACATTATTTAGTCAGTTTACTTGACACATTAGACAGTTTAATATAAACCATTTATCTCCCCCAGGGAGGACATAAACAGTTCTGAAGCTTATAAAATGTCATGGTCACTTTTAGAAGAAAATGTAAAGTACCAAAGTCAGTATTTCTCTACAATGAAAGGAAAAATCACAACAAACTGTATATTTTTGAAGTGGGAAATAATAGTTAGATCTGGAGAGGACAGGAGGTCCACAAGGAGAGCAGCAGAACCAAAAAATTTGAGCACAGGGGCCTTTCCTGGGACTGATACTCCAACCAAGGACTATGCATAGCTATAACCTAAGACCCCTGCACAGATGTAGCCCATGGCAGTTCAGTGTCTAAGTAGGTTCTATAATAATGGGAACAGGAACTGCCTCTGACATGAACTGATTGGCCTGTTCTTTAGTCACCTCCACCTGAGGGGGGAGCAGCCTTACCAGGCCACAGAGGAAGACAATGCAGCCACTCCTGATGAGACCTAACAGACTAGGATCAGAAGGAAGAAAAAGAAACCCTCCCCCACCAGTGGACTTGGGGAGGGGAGTGTGTGAAGAAGGGGGAGGAAAGGAGGGATTGGGAGGGGAAGAGGGAAGGAACTAGAGGGGGAATACAAAGCAAATAAAGTATAATTAAAAAAAAAAAGCAAAATTCCCTACCCAAGGAATAGCCTGAGGATAACCAGAATGGGAAAGTATCTTATCTCAACATAGGGGATCTGTGCTGGGAAGCCAACTGACTTAACATTCCTGAGGTCTACAGATAGCTCGCTCAATGTTAATTATGTTAGTTAACCAATCACTTTGTAACAAGCTTGCCCTTGATGAATGTCATCCAGTCCTGTAACTGCTAAGCTGGGAATTCTGGGTTCTTGCTCAAACTCCAAATAAAAACCCTGCCATGCAATAAAATAAAATAAAATAAAATAAAATAAAATAAAATAAAATAAAATAAAATAAAATAAAATAAAATAAAATCTCACTAATAACATAAATGTCAAAAGAAATAATTATTTCTACATATTTTGCTTTTGTAATATTTGGTCACCTTTTTATAAGGTAAAAATCTGATAAACCCGTTTTCTCCAGAGAGAAGAGAAAGATGGACTGACTAACCTTTGTGGTACATTATATTCATTCAGCTGTGTTATCTAACCATGTCAGCATGCACACACATACACACACACACACACACACACACACACACACACACACACTTGGAGGCAACATGATCAGTTCTATTTGTTATGACTTTATCGAAACAAAACAGTTGCATTGCATGATGTATGGAGTGTGTGGAATTTATTAAGTGTCCCTCACAGAAGAGAACACGAAAACACATGCTCTGCTTATAAACCGATACGTCCGAGGATTATAAGAATTATCCCCCCAACTAGCCTGTCGCTCCATACATTTGAAACATTGTTTTGTTTCCACAACCCACAAAATTCCAGTACGGAGAGCCATAAAGCGCATTCATACTATAATCATGTTCAGATGAAGGGCAGTCAGTATGGCGAACACTAAGACACAGAAGTAACCACTCAAATCTTGACATCTAAACTTGACCATGAACACTGGAAATACGCCATCAAATCCTAAAAAGACTCACCATCCCTGTTCTCCCTGCCTATATCTCCAGGATACCAATTTCCAGTGCTCTTCAGCAGATAAAGCAGGACAATGGAACAAGAGTAACCATGACTGACTTTTGCTGAAGCCCAAATGCTACAGCAGAAACCCGACTGAGTGAATACTTCTCTTGAGTTCCATCCGTAGGACCTTGGAGGAACTGTAAATAAAAGACTCTGAATGCTAAATGCCATTAACTTTGTGGTAATTCTGTCGCTGTCCACGGTTTTGTCCCTGGTGAGGTCTCGTCCATCAGCTTGAGTTATTTCATTGTAGAATCAGACTGGGAAAGGCCACCAAGTTAAACAGGAAATCTGGCCTCTGACAGACTGGACACTCAGTATAGCCTCTTAAGGCCCTGAGATCTGAGCCTCACACTTTGTTCTTGAGACTTTCTGTCTCTTAGAATGTCAAGGAGAAAATAAATTTATACTTGGCATAGCAAGTGCTTCTATTTTTCATGATGTTCATCAGGCAAAGAACCAACCAAAGGGCCAGTGTGCAATGTTCTTACTGGGAGGCTGTGTTTTCTATCTACAAAATAGTGGCCATTATAAGAACATTTCTCAAATATGAAATTAACACCCTTGGGTGGGTTGTGAGTTCTTACATTCCAGTGATGGCACCTTGCCAGCCTTGCGTTTCAGCATTGTACATCAACCTTAACCTCAGAAAATCTCTGATCATTGTAAGCATCAGCTGAATAACTTCATCCCTGGAGACAACTGGTCATCTAGTGGCATATTATCAATGAACACATTGTCTAAATATGTATTGTACTGCACTGTGGTGGATGGCATAGCAAAATAGTTGACAGTGTGGTGAGTGGGGAATTGTAAGTAAAAACATCACTCCTTTTGTTTTATTCCTCACTGACTTTCCCATGTTTACATACATGCTAGAAAGCATGGAAGTGGTACAAGGTTGGCATCTGGGATACTGATAGAGCTCTTTATTTTGAAGGAGATCTGAAATGACCTATGCATGTTAAAATGCCTTTGGGAAAATTATGTCAGTTCTCTTCAGGTGAAGGGGTTTCATTCTCTTAGTTGTTGACTGACAAGATTCAGGTTCCACTGAAAGTTTACATACAGGAAACCTTAGGGCGAACAACAACGACCTGATACACACCAAAGCCCCAAGAAACTCAGAGTGGTGCTTCTAAGAATTTAATACACATAAGATTACCTGTGTGAATCTCTCAAAACTCTTTTGATCAGATTCTTAGAGTTCTTGCCTTAAAGCCAATTCCTCTTCTCCTCTTCTCCTTCCCCTCTTCCTCTTCCTCTTCTTCCTCTTCCTCTTTCTCCTCTTCCTTGTTCCTAACAAACACTCCTAGTGATTTTATGGTCCCGATTCATTACCATTTTCAAGACAAATACAAGTATATCATTCCCAAACTCATGTCAACAAACTTAAACTCTTTTAAGGCCTGTGAATCAGCTCAGTATCCAATTAAATTTGAGCCAACAACCAGTCCTAATGTACTAGCATGTTTACCTTTTCGTCTTTCCAAATCTAAAAGTTCTTCATGCTTTTATTCTATTTTTGGAATCATAATTTACCTTTTAATTGCTAAATTAAGATGCTTTCCAGACAAGCATGTTACTTAACTTTGCATCATCATAAACAAACACCTGAGAAGAGCATCTGAAAGGCCAAGGGTTCAACACAAGAACTCCTTCTGGCTTCCTGTCCCATAGCTACACCTGCTTCACAATTGGAGCTCAACGTATTTTAGTTAAATGAATGGTGAGGGCTCCCAAAAGCAAGGAGAAGATCAGTACATATGATGGACACCGCCTACTATTAATGTCACTATTATTATTACTTGTTTTACATATCATTTAATACATTTATCCCCCTACAAAAAGAGAGAGAGAGAATGGTTTAATTGAGGGTGTTCACTCCATGACTCTGCACACTTTGCAAGATGGTAAGAGCATCACCACACAAGCGCATGTGGCAAAGAGGGTTCCTTACTTATGACTGACCAGGGAGCAGCGATAAGGGGGATTTTCTATTTCTCTTTTCATTCACTATAACCTTGACGTGGCCAGTGCCAGCATATTCTGGATGGGTCTTCTTTCTCAGTTACTCCTCTCTCTGAAATGCACTTGCAGATACATCCAGTGACGTGCCTCATATCTGGGACCATTCTAATTTAGTCACATAGTGATGCTTAATCAACACAAACCCATCCTGTGAGCATTCTACCCCAAAACAATGTTCCGAGCCTCGATACTCATGTCGATGTTGTAATAAGAGACTGGTTTGGATAAATTTTGTTGTTTTCACATGCTGTTGATTTTATAAATGACTCGATTTCACTTTTTTTTCCATGCCCAATGCAATAGAAATTTGTCCCAACAAAACTGAGATGAGCACACGGATTTGAAAGGTGGCAAGGAAACTGTACTCAAAGCAAAGAAATTGTACAGCGTGAGAAGAAAATACTGTCAAGAGTCTAGTAAGCCTCACAAGTATGTTGGGGGTTTCCTTTTATGCAGTTCAAGACAGAAGGATTTGGTTGCTAAGAGGTTTTGTTGGGGGTGGAGGTCCTTTATTTTGATTGGCAGGCTCGATGCATCTGATTTCAATAATATTCATGCCGAATTATGTATAGGCATAGGATGGTAAACAGGGTATTCTCCCTAAGAGTTTGGCTGGGGAATAGTTTGTTGTTGAGTGCACATGCACCCAAACCTGCTTCAGGCAAGAGCGGCCCTTTGCCCATAGTTCACTGGACCTGTCCCAGTGTGTGTTTGAATAGAAACATGGCATTATCAGGGGAAAGAACTTTTCCCATGGTTTGAAGCAAACATGGAAGTGCAAGGCAGGTGTGGGTTCTAGACTGCTAGCAGGTTGCTGGGTGCATTGTTTGAAGAAGGGAGTGTGTGCCCATATTACAAGCAGGTAAAGCTCCCAGGAAACCAAGTATTGAGAAGAGGGAGGTGTGCATAACCCAAACTAAATGGAGTCCCAGGTTCCTAAGCCATTCCCTATGCTTGCCTGCCTCAAAACCCTGCAGTATTCAGAAACAGAAGATTTAGTAAATCGTGTAACTAAAGGATTTGCACTTTGAAAACCCCAAATAAATCGAGAATTCATCACTGGGAGATTGTTCATAAAGTCAGGAAAGCAGTATTAAAGAAATATACAAACCTTTTCCTTATATTTAGAACCTCAGGCTAAGAAACTTTAGAAGCTTAAAGAGTTATTTTAGAAAAGTGAAGAAAGGAAAGCAGTATAATCTATATAGAGCAATGAATAATGAAATCTGGAAATTGGTTTTCTTACTGTGACAAGAACAATGACAGTAAAATAGTGCATCCATCCAGTGATCCTTAGGGGTGGACCCTCATCGAAGCATAGCTTGATCAAGTCCCAATAAATCAAAGTCTGGCTTTTCATTTAATAGGCGAAGAAACTCAGGTTTCTCAGATCTGAGTAATTAAACGTGTCAGATTCAAAAGAGGCTAATTTTCTAGCAACACGTGTTCACACATTAGTTTGATCAGAGTGTAATTCCTGCCCCAGAGCAAAGACATGCTCTTGACGGCTCAGCACAGTGTTCTCCCAAGAGGAAAATTCCACTGGGTTTGAACATAGAGGGAGACTTCCTTGGCATGGAATAAAACGCGGGATGACTAAGAAATTAGAGACAGCACTATTCCAGTGGGATCACACCTCAATCTCCACGTCAAACTGGAGGGATTATAAGACTCCTTGGTCAAGCAGGAAGAAAAGTCTTCTAAAAACACACCTTTACAACCATTTCTATTAAAACTAGAGTAATTTTTTCTGTGCTGTAAACCAGCATGCCAATACAATGTGATCTGATAGGCAATTCACATGGATGAATATTAAAGGGTATTTAGAACATTTGAAGCATAAGGTCTCAAAATCACAGACCACTAACTGTGCCTTTATTCGCATGAGGGACTCTCCTCCTTGATATTGGGAAAGATCAAACCAGTATTAATCAGCTGTGCATTTTGCCATATAAAAGACACTTTTAGTTTAATGAGATAAAAATATTAAATAAGTGGAGTTTTGAAAATATTTCTGTTGCTGCTTTTAAAATTTGGGTTGGATTTTGTGCTAAGAAGTCTTGATAGGAGTCAGTTAAGAATATTTACTGAATCTTAAAGTGAGGGCTTTCTTGGTGAGTCTGACAATGAGGACCAGGAAATGCAGATGTTTCCTTTTAGTGCCAAGCAAACATTAAAAAATATATTTCCTAATGATCCATGCCAGTGATTTTTAACTCAGAGTTGCCATGGGATTCACCAAAGGACGCTTTCCCCATATGTGTGCCTGGATCCTTCCTTTTGCTTCCTATGCTTTGTAGCAAACACTAAATATGATATTCTTGAAAATCTCCACGGAGTGAATGTGGTGCCCAGACTGAGGCTAACCAAAAACAAAATTAAGCATGCACAACAAACCAATGGTGTAGCGACAGGCTCCTCTATGCTATCAACACCCCAGGCCTCCCAGGACAGGAAGTTTGGATTTTATGGCTGGAAACACATTCAGGTGTGGCTCTGGGCTACTTGCTAAAGCCGTTGCTGTGTCATTTCCTCTGAGTAAAGGGACTGTTTGGAAGGATGGGTCACAGAGTGTTCCAGCTTTGTTGCTCATCTATGATATTTTTATGCTTAGTTTTATATATATATATTTATGTATGTATGCAGTACATGTTTAATGAAGTTGAAAGCATTTGTAAACAATTCTAGCTGGTGATGAAATGGAAATGATTTATTTTGAGAAGCTTGTTGAGAAAGAAAACAATTTGCATTTTGTTAAAATGTTCCACTCCGATAAGTGAAGGGATTTTACATTGGCCATGCCCATAATTATTAACACCTGTTGCTAAGACTAATTGTATTAACTTGTAGAAGATTTACATAATTTTGAGAAAATGTACAAATCATTGTCTGGTTTTTACTTAGAAATGAATCATGAAATATTTCCATTCAAATGTTTTCAATAGTAGTATGTGCTTTATAGTTTCAGAACCAAGGATTGTTATTTTTCAGGCAAATAAACCAAAACTTGGAAAAAGCATTTTGCTTTCTATTCTTATGTCATATGGCAAAACAGGAATGTGATGAGTGTCTGTTGCTTGAGGTAATTGCTCTGTCACTCTCACGTTCTTTTCCAGAAGCTCCACTAGGGTTCATGTGTGCTGAGTTCCCATTAGGATTCTGTCTCAATCAGTGTTCTATTGCTGTGGAGAGACACTCAGACTGTGGCAACTCTTTATAGAAAACCATTTCACTGGGGCTGCTTTACAGTTCTGAGTTTTAGTCCATTGTGTTCGTGTTGGAAAGCATGATGGCAGACAGGCAGGCAGACATGGTGCTGGAGAGTAGTTGAGAGTCCTACATCCAGATCTACAGACAGCAGGCAGAGGGAAAGAGAGACAGAGACAGAGGGATAGAGACATACAGAGAGAGATAGAGACAGAGAGAGAGTGGGCTTGGCTTGAACATTTGAAACCTCAAAGCTCTCTCTCTCACACACACACACACACACAGACTTTCTTTAGAAGGGTACACCTATTCCAACAAGGCCATACCTCCTAATGCTTCTCCATAAGCATTCAAATATATGAGTCTATGGGCACCATTCCACTATAGGTGCCGTGAGGTTGGAGGTTTGGTCTGTAGTGTGTTGGTTTTGGAAGGTGCTATGGTGTGTCTACTGGAATACCTTAGGTCTTTGAGAGCACGAAACAGAAAACTTTATAGTTCCTGAGAGAACATGTAATCCTCAGAGGGTAATGTGAAAAAGAGCTAGCCAGCCCCTGCTGTCCCCCACTGCCTTTCCTGCCCCTGCCACCTCTCCCATCCCTGTTGCCCCTCCCTGTGCTCTTTCCCTCTGTCCCTGCCATTGCCGTCCACCACCACATGACACCCCAGAAAACTCAGCTGACAACAGTACCATTCCCTCAACCTTCCCAATCTGTTCTTTAAACAGATGTGAGCCTGTGTCAGCTGTTTCATTAGAATAGCACGAAATACAACATAAAAGGGAAAAACATAAACATAACATGAAGGAGAAAAACAAATAAACAAGAATTAGGGCTTTATTACCAGCCCTCGTTCCCGCTGAGCTCTGTCCTGTGCAGCACTATTTTCTGTCAGTAACATAGGCATCTCCATGACTCATGAAGACCTGTCTGGACTTAGACCCAGCTCATGAATCAGCACGAGTCATGTGTGGTAGAACTCAGCAGCTGTCCTGAAAATCTAAAGGAATATTGAAACTGACACAGAACTGACAGTAATGAAATCTATGGGCAACTTGAGAATTAGGTACTAGACTAAAACAAAATCAAGCGTCAAAAAATGATGGGTGAATCCTCATTTGGGTCCATGAGAGATCAATAGTATTTTTATTGCTGGAGGTAAATTACACCAGGTAAACAGAGTAGGGGTAGGCCCAACTGAAGACATCCCCTAAAGGTTAGGATGGGAGCTGAGAAAAGAGCCTAATTAACATAGAGAGTTAGAGTCTGTTGCTACCAATACTGTGATGAACTACCAGGATATGTGATTGACACAGAAGTCCTACTGCTGATGAGTTTACTATCCACCATAATTCAGTGACAGCTTCATCAAATTAGGCTTCATCTAGAGAAGATAATAAGATTCTCTATTTGTTAGGGATTAGTGCAAAAATAAGCTTGAGATACCAGGGGCTTAATAAGACACAACATTTGCATATTACTCGTGCTGATGCAAAGTACTGCTGAAATGGCGAGTTCTGCTCCATGGAGTCACTCAGGAACCCAGTCTGAAGGAACAGAGATAGATGACTTCCAAGAACATCAAGGAAGATGAATGAAAAGCATGAAGAACTCACACCTCTCCTTCTTTGCACAGTTCTACAAATGAAGTAGATTTGGGCAGGGAGTAGAGAACATTATCATCTGGGAAATCTTTTCACAGAGCAACAATCTAAAACATAACACCTGAAAGTAAAAGCCAAACTAGACGATCAGCAGGCATAGACTAATTCAATAGTCACAACTGTGAGAAAACAACCGTATCTTGAATCACTGCTTGTCATCCCAAAAGCAACTCCTTCATGACTGACCCATAAGGGGTTTAAGTGAGCAACATGAGACACTTCAAACTTCACATTATTCTTTCTGGGAATACCAAAAAGTTATGCTTGCAGTTTGCTTCCTTTATGGAGAATGAAAAAAGGAAAAACTGACCCTTTTTTTTTTTTTTTTTAAGAACTATCTTCAACTTCAATTGATCTGGAACTTGAAAGAGGGAAAGCAAATCACCTCATCATAACTTTAGACTGGCTGAGCTGATCTTTTCCTTCAATTATTACAAAATGGCCAAAGAAGAAAGAAAATTCAATGAGAATATTTCAGAAGCTAAGAACAACTAACATAAGGGGGAAAAGGAGAGTGTGTATATAGTCAGAGGCAAGTTAGCAGAGATAGGTGGATCATACCAAGTTTTAAAAAGGAATGACACATAACAGTAATCCACCTAAATCTCACACTTAAAAAAAAAAGATTGGTTTACTATTTAGTGCGTGTGTGTGTGTGTGTGTGTGTGTGTGTGTGTGTGTGTGTGTGTGTGTAACATGGACGCAATGCCTATGGCAGTCAGAAGAGGGCATCACATTCCCCCTGCAACTGGAGTTACTCAAATGATTTGAGTGTTGGGAACGAACCCAGATCCTCTGCAAGAGCAGCAAGGACTCTTAATCCCTCAGCCATATTTCCGGCCCTAAATCTCACACTTCTACAAGGATAAATTTTAAAAGCTGTCACCTGACATGAAAAAGTTTTCCCTAAAATGTTATTTCTTGCAAATAAAAAATAAGACATATGGGCAGAAATATCAGACAGGGGGTGCCATGTTGGTTGAATAAAGTTGTTTTTAAACTCACTTTTTTTGGTGTAACCATTTTGCCTGGGACAAAATAAAACATTAATGTCATATCAATTCTGGGCACACAGGTAAATGATTCAGAATCAAATTTTGCAAATGTATACACCAGAAAGTATTATTACTTAGGAAAAATATCACTCTTTATGTTAGTATGCTACACATAATCAGTGGAAAATACCGTTATGGCTCAGTTTTGTATGGGAAAATTCAATTTGTGGCAGAGCTTTTTCCATGGTCGTAAACATGGGTAAGGGTGCAGGGGTGGTCCCTGAACATTTTGAAACAGGAGATTGGGTTGTGTCACAAAGAAGCGTGTTCCAATCCTTCCATCTGCCCACAGATGGTCCAGGTTTATATCAGAATTTGTATATTTGCACTGAAATAAACATATATCCCTTCCCTGAGCTATTGTTTTTATGATGCCGCATATTCATACCTCTACATCAAGAGACTCAGGTAAGCTTAGGAAATCCGTGTGAGTGGAAAAGACTCTCTTCACATGTTGAAGAAACCAGGATGGATGGTTAGAGACTGACAGAGGATGGCTTTGGAATCCCAAGACAGCTTGCCACAATGCCTAAGTCTCACTTGAGTGAGGAGAGACCAGCACTAGCCTGGGCGCCCTGAACCCAAATAACAGAACATAAGTGCAGAAGATGCTTCCATTGGTGGCATAGGTTTGCCCAAATGGCTAACTCCTTTACCAAGGATGGTCATTTGAGTTCTGTAGGAGGGAGAATCAATTTCTTTTCTATCATGAGTTGTAAATGTTTCATGTAGTTCTGTTCCCAGTGTCTACAAGAAACTAGCCAATTCTCATCTCCAATAACAAGTGACAATGATGAGCTGCCAGGCTCCATCTCCACTGAGAACGTGTGACATTCAGAACACTGAGCATGGATCAAAGTTTTGAAAAAAAGCAGCTGGGGCTCTGTGTCTCTTCTCAGATCTTTGTGATGTTCATCATCCACTTCTTTGGAAATCAGCTTTATCACTCTGAAATAATATCACCTGTAGATGAATAGCACATGAAGACACACCACGGAACTGAAACAACTTACTTCATCCAAATGATTCTAGAAACCAAGGTCGGGTTCCTTTTGTTTTACTTATTTCCATAAGCACAATGAAATGCCCTCCCAGAATCTCACTTTTTCCTCCACACATTATTGGAGATAGGCATGATGTTCACCCTCAGTTTTCCACAGGGAATCTAGGCACTTAGAAGACAAATATCTCATCCAGTGAGCACAGCAGTAAAGGAGGAAATGAGGATTTGAAGTCTGCCAGTTTGTGAGATCATCTCTCGCTTTTCCAACCACCTTAGATGATTATTTTATTTAGCCTGATGAGCTGGCAGAGAGGAAGCAGACAAGTATGGAGAAGGCTTTAATTTGTACCTTAACAATGGTGCCACCTAAATAAATCTTCTCAGTGGCAACACAGGTTCAGAGACGTCTCCACGCTTACAGTCCTGACATCCGGTGTCCTCAGCGGCGATGGCGTCACAGGCAGCCCTTGATGTGCGCTTGGGAAGAACTCTGAGATGGTCCTTGCCTGTTACAGCAGCATCCGTTTCCTTTACACTCAGGATGAAGATCACTTTGTTAGGATAACAAATACAAACACAATTTCATCTTCCCAGCTAGAACGACTTTGTGCTTGTCGCCTATTCTCTTTTATTAAACTCCTCTTAAGTCACACGCTACACAATGATTAAAGCATTCAAGCTGTTAAGAACACCAAATATTTGCTAATGCTTGTGTACATACATATCACAAATATTAAATTTTGAAATATTTACTCGAACAAAAATTGAAGGGCAGGGGACACTCTGCTGTGGTTGAATGGCAGGAATAGCACATGTTAGTTCCAGAAACACGTTTAAAAATCTCTCGTGTCACCGTTTGCTTAGGTATGTGTGCTCACGTACCTGGGGGCCACAGCAGACCATGGCACGTCTGGAAGAGTCGAGCCTCTCTTTCACCATCCCAGAGATTGAACACAGGTCATGACAATTGGTGGCAAACACCTCCACCCACCACGCCATCCTGCTGGCCTTAGAAAAGCTTTTTTTAAGGAAAATAAATGAATATAAGGTTAAAATAACACTTTAACTCACTAAGAGCTTCAAGTCACCCACCCACCATTTGCTTTTGCTTTTGAGGTAAGATATTTAAAGTTAACCATTTTAAGTGGTCAGTGATCATTTTTTTTAAAAGTCACTGATTATACACACATCCTACTCGGCTTATTTGCTTTTCAGGTTCACCTATCACTAATCTTCCTTTGTGCACACACCCACCGTGGACTCACACATGTGTGAAAGTGTTTCTGTGTGTGTGTAAACATTAAGACATGTTGCATGTGTGCTGTTACTGGCTCTTCTGTGGCATCCACCTCTCTCTTCTGGGTCAGTACTGTTTTAATTGACTAGTTTCAGTGTCTGGCCTAC
The DNA here is from genome assembly GCF_907164565.1 of Psammomys obesus. Classification (NCBI taxonomy): domain Eukaryota; kingdom Metazoa; phylum Chordata; class Mammalia; order Rodentia; family Muridae; genus Psammomys; species Psammomys obesus. The sequence continues at coordinate 24,393,044 of NW_026596095.1, forward strand.
TGAGGCAAAGTTGGCCTTCTTCGCTATATCCGTTTTCCTCGGTGGCCCAGGCATTTTTATTTTGTGTTTGTTTGTTTGTTCTTTTTCAGCAAGTGGCCCTTTGTCCTTTGAATAGCTTGCTTATGGGGCTGGCATGGTAACTCAGTAGGTAAAGTGTTTGTTGCAAAAGCATGAGGAACTGAGTTTGAGACAGGGGTGCCAGTGTGAACGTGTGTGTGTGTGTGTGTGTGTGTGTGTGTGTGTGTGACTCTAGTGCAGGGACTTGAAGACAGGCAAATCCAGAGACTCACTGACCACAGACTGGCTGAAACAATGAGACCCTTAGTGACAGATGTTTCAAAAGAAAAAAGGGGCGGGGGGACATCAACCTCTGCTCTCCCCTCACATCCACATGAGTGAGCGCACGTTCATCCACTGGTGTATGCACACACACATGCAACACACACACATGCACACATGTACCTTCTACCTCACAAAATCAAGTAACAAAATAAACAAATGTAGCTTGGACATCTGTGAGGACTAAATCCTCCTGGAATAGATGTCTAGTGTCCTCCATGACAATACAGGGCAATCATGCTGAGAGCCCCCAAACATTAAGGCCCCGTGGAAATTGGAAAGCTCCCAAGAAGAACAACTTCCGCAAGAACAGAGGCAAGCAGGAAGTGAGGCCGTGTCTCACCTTGCCCTCACAGGCCGCAGCCCAGCCTACTGCTGGGAAATGCATGTGTCATCTCTCCAGATGCACTCCGCTCTGCACCCTCTGGGGCATGCCTAATAAAGGGGACACCCAAAAGCATTCTGTTTTGGAAAAGTCAATTAAGAGGCCAAAATTATTCTTAGCTATGTACAAAATTAAAATTGAAAATGAGCTCGTCTGAGACTGGACGGTGGTCAGGATGAAATCAGCAATGTCTTCAAGTGGCTTGAGCCAAAGATCTGCTCTAGCCACTTTAAATGGGGTCCTTTCCTGGATGGTGTCGAAGGGAAATGGGTGTTCTCCTTAGACATGGGTTATGGTGTAATTTTGCATGTTAGTCTCTGAGAAGCCATCATTACCCCCTTCAAGTAAGCCTGTACCTAAAGGTATGTTAAAGAACAGTTGGCTGCGTTGAGATGTGAAGTCTGTGACCTGGGAATCCTCCGACTCTTCTGTCCACACAAGTGCTGTGTTTAGGGACCTGGCTGTGTGACCGTCAGGTGACAGTCCTCACTAAGGGCAAAGAGACTACTGGTTGGTACTTTGGTCCTACAGAATACCTAATTCATAGCATCACCGATGCCCTGTGATACCTTCTTCCACCCACGCAGATTCCTTAAACCCACAATGCCATAACTTTTTCTTATTCTTCATCAAAACTCACTAATAAAAACCAGAAAGGTAGGCTTGGGGATGTAGCTCGGGGCTAGGGCACTCGCCTAGGGTGAGTTTGGTCTGCAGCGACATAAGGGGTGGAGGGGGATCTCAGGATAAGAAATGAGCAGGGGGTAGTCTTGGATCTCTTAGGAATGTCTTTAAAACCCTCTCTGGACATTCGTAAGAGGCCAGTACCCTTTCTCAAGATCACGGCACAATCTAATTAATAATTGAATTTGTCTCTAGAAGGTGGAGCTCTGACTTGGCTTTTGAGTTGAGAAGAGAGAAGAAAGGCGATTCCTGGTGGATTTTGTGTACAAATCCAGCCCTTGGGAGCTTACAGCCTTCTTAGACAAACCGAGGAGCTGCTTAATGAGGTGTCTTTACAGCTCCTCTAAAACGCACTTTCAAAACAAAAGTTAGAAAGCTCCCTGGCCCTTTCTCAAGAAGGGTCTCTTCCTGTTCAAATCCCGTCCTGACCTTTTTGTTGAAGAAGAGCAAAATAACGCAGTAACAAAAACACAAGTGGCTGCCAAAGGAAGAGAGAGGGGGGGGGAAGAGTTCCTGTAAGGGGCTGAAACAATAAATCTCCTCTCTGCTGACCTCCCAAAGGGAGTGTGTGTATTTCCTCTAGTTCCTTATCAGAATCCCCAAAATAAGTAGGAATGGGCAGCGTCTGCTTGCATTCAGCACACCTTTTCCATTTGCTAATCAGGCCTGGCCAGGCTGGGAGGAATCACACCCTGCCTTACCCTGGAGAGAGAAGCCACTGACACCATCCCTGGGCACCATGCGGCTGCTTCAAGCGACTGCTCTTTTCTTCCTTCTGTCCAACAGTGTCTGCGGCAGTGAGGATGGCACAGGTACCTTTCTTCCTACCTTTCGAATGCTGTGGATAAGAAATCGTGGGTAGAGAGCTCCTAGGCTCAGTTGCCCCTGGGAAGGCTTCTCCTGCGGTTCTGACGTGTTGGTTGATTTGCTGAATGGAGTACATAGAGTTAGGTTTCCAAGAGGCCACAGACACCGTGTCACAAACCCCGTTTGTGGTGTGATGGCCTCAAAGTGTGTTTAATGGATTCGTAAAACATTTGGGGAAATGTATTTACTTTTTAGAGACTGAAAATAGAATTTTGGCTAAAAAGGTGTTAGTTTAAAAAAAAAAGACGTTCATTTTAGTCATTGGTCCAGAATAAGAAGATCCTGTATGAGTGAAAGGCTATCATTTGGAAAGAGGGCTTTGCCAATGCCTCCAGCAACAGTTCCAGATGTCTTTCAGCTCGGTAGGGTAAAAATACCTAGACAAGTGAAAGGTGATTCACAATTAGAGTAATATTACCACCTTAGGGGACTGGGTATGTGGAGACTGAAATTTCTAGACTGTTGTTACAGAAATATTTGACCGTGTGGACATAGGTTGTGTAGCTTTTGGAGCTCTCCAGGTAGACAGGCCAAGCCCACAACTGTCTGAAGGTAAAGAAAATCAGATGTCCATTATGCCACATCAATGAGCAGTGGCAAGGATGACTGTTTTTATTTCTAACTGTTCTTAAGTAATTAAAAGTCTAAGTTTGCCTTAATCAGGAATTTAGTAGGTTCCTGTCCTGTGCTGGGCAATGCAAAGAACATAAAGATGAACCAGCTGATTTATTTGTCCACAGTGGTAAATGTGCTATTGAGAGAAATAAGTGAGTGAGTCTAGTATTAGACATACTTAGTAAGTATGAGAGCTAAAATGCGAGCTACCGAAGGAAGACACAGTTGGGAGAGATTGGATCTGACTCTGAGAGAGGGGGATGCATTGTGGGAGGGTATATGTGGGTGGGAGGAGGATGGGAGATTGATCCTGAAAGCTCAGTTCTAATTTTGCTTGCTTGTGCCCTTTTCCAAAGTTTACTGCCTACAAAATTTTAATTTCTAAAAACTATGTAAAGTAGAAAAAAAAGAATCAATGGTCCAACTTGAGTTACATTTTGTCAGTAATTTAAAAATATTTTTATAAATTTAGGGTAAATCTGGAAGTCTTTCCACCTCACACATTTGCTTATAGTGTATCTGGACAGAAAGTGATAAGAGGTACTGAGAATTTGTTTTTTTTTTTTTTTTTTTTTTTTTTTTTTTTTTTTTTTTTTTTTTTTAAAGCATCCTGAGGTATCAGAGAGCAAGGGCTTGATTCTAAGTAACTCTTCAGTATGTATTAGAACAATTGATGAAAATTTCAACTCTAGCTCAAAACGGTGTGCCTGAAAGCCTGAGCTAAGGCTCTTCATTATTTTAGGTCTGCATGCCTTAGAGTGTACAGCAAGATGCCAGCATTTTTTTTTTTTTAATTCTGAATGGGCTGTGTCTTCTGAATACAAAGAGGAAGCCGGTCGGTGGAACTGGCCTTTATACTGTGACTGTAAGGACTGTAAGAAAGACACTACCATGGAGGATCGCACAGAACTGCTGAGACGATTTTTTTTTATTGTGGTTGTTTAGGGGAAAATACCAGCCTCCTTTAGCTGGCTGGCCAAGTGTCCACCGTTGCTTTAACAGGGCCAACCTTCTAATGAATTATCCTGTGCTGGATAATTTCTCACTTGGGCAGTGAAAAATATTTAGACAGTATTTCCTTCACATCTCACATCTGTCACAAACCTATTTGATAATGTGAGACATGTATCAGGAGTGTGGGGGGGGGGAGGGACTAAGGAGGAAAGAAGGAGGGAAAGAGGAGTGAGGGGAGGGAGGCCTGAGGGAGGGAGAACTGACTGATCTTAGAAAAGGAAGTTGTATCTTGGTACCACAGATTGACCCTTGAGAGCGGCCTGGGTGGGTCTGAATGATTTTCCTGGCTACATGGATGGCTTTGATGCACCTGGCTCTGCCAGTTTATGTTTCCTTAGAAGATTGCAACACAGGAATGAAGCATTTCCTAAGTTCATCTAGTCAGGTCTTTCCTTAACTCTCTGTACCAAGAGGACATTGAGTGCTTCACAGGCTCCTCACCCTTCAGAAGATAAACAAACTTATCAGCTGAGTCAGAAATTGGAATCTGGAGGGAAACATTTCCACTCTAAAATTCAGATTGTCAAGCAAATGTGTACTTTTGTTGCTCTGAAATTGACTTCTAAATACATTTTGCTATCTGATAAATTGAGTACTTCTCTTTCTGGTGTTTTTGTCAATCTCAGATTTAAGTAAGTATGATCTAGGCAGAGAGACTTTTGTTGAAATCCAGAGACTCATTTTGTCCCTAGGATGCTGGTCTGGTCAGAGACCAGCCATGTCCAGCTGGGAAAGCTGCTCTTTGGAAATTTGTGCCAGAGGTTCCTGAAGGGGCCTGCACTCTTTCCTCCAGTCTTCTATGCTGTAGATAAAGCTAAACCGACACTCCAGGGGCTTTCGTGTCCAGAAGGTGAGCTTTTTTTTAATATTCAAATTTTTTTCTTTATTAATTACAGTTTATTCACTTTGTATGCCCCCTGTGGTTTCCTCCCTCCTCTTGGCCCAGTCCCTCCCTTCCTCCACCCTCTGCATGCATGTCCCTCCCCAAGTCCACTGATAAGGGAGGTCTTCTTTTCCTTCCTTCTGATCCTAGTCAATTAGGAGTCTCATCAGGAGTGGCTGCATTGTCTTCTTCTGTGGCCTGGTTATGCTGCTTCCCCCTCAGGGGGAGGTAATTAAAGAGCAGGCCAATCAGCTCATGTCAGAGACAGTCAAAGGGTGAGCTTTTGACTGCTGAAACTCAGTGTTGTTGAAATGAAGATTCCAAGAAATTAAAAGCCTGGAAGCTATAGAAATATATTTACTCCCGCTAACATTTTATTTTTAAACCTTACATTAATTTAGGAGAGATTAAAATGTTTAGGCAGAAACAGACCCCAGGATAATTATTTCTAGAAGGAGGATTCAATTTTCTAGTAGGAATTCATTTGTCAGTAATAACGTTCAATTTTATAAAGCGAAAATTGATTAACCATAGTATAAGAAAACACTGTGCTAAATCCTGTAGCTTTATAAAAACTAATAGGACTCATTCCTTGTATTCGATACAATGAGAAGAGGAAGAGCCAGGTAATAAGAATTTGGTTTTGTTGCAGGTCTTAAGGAATAAATAAAGAATGCATAAAAAATTCACAAGTTTCATAGTTTGGTGTGTTGGGAAATCATACAAGTTCTCATAAGAGTGTGATAACTACTGCAATTTGAAATCAGGATGTTCAAGAAAAAAAGAAACCAGGAGGTTCAAGGTGTATGTGGATTTTTTTTAATAGGAACATTGTTCAAACATCAGTGTATTCTAGTCTAGAAATATAAGAAAGTTATTTTTGAGCATGGCAGCATACTAGAAAGCAGGGTGCAAAGAGTAGTATAAGCATGTTAAATAGCAAGATGTGGAAATACAGATTAATAGGGTAATACAGATTCTTAACTTGTAAGCAACCCCGGGTTCAAGTCTCATGTCTCCAAATAAATAGAAAAGAAATATTGACTCATAGTTGGCAATTAGAATTTATAGAAGTGCTTAAGGATGGGTTTTTATCATCCGAATTATAAACAAGGAGGACCAATCTGTCAGTAGAATATGGATTAGTCAGACTACTGAGGTCAGAAGAAATAAAAGACAGAGACCAGTTTGCATTCACCCTATGTCTGAAAGTCTACCTCTGAGGTGTAAAGAAGGGTCTAGGAAAAGCTTCAAGGACGTTGAGTACATGCAGCTTGTCATATTGTTTTTACTGCTGACGAAAGACAAGCCGTGATGGGGTTGTGTGAATACCTGATTTGGGATCATGCTTTTAGAGCAGAGATGAGGAAAGATACGAAGAGATAGATAGGAGAAAAACGCGCACTAAGATGGTGAGTTTCCAACTCTGGTGAGGCATGTAAGCTGAGATGTGTAATGGGGTTGGGATGTCCCAGGAGCTGAAGGCTATGCTGAGAGGTGAAGTGTTATTTAGTTTTTGGTTCAAAGGTTAATAAGCCTTCATACGGTGACAATGTGATATTAACGTGGATACTAAGTTTCATTCTCTTCCAGGTGCCTATACTTTGCACTCTGCATGGCACTTACTTTCCATAACAGTTATTCACTGAAGCATCTTATTTCTTTTTCTACACTTCCGGCACCTTACAGTTTGCCAGTAACTATGGCAAATAAATAATATCATAATCAAATAATATAAATAAATATATAATACAAATGATATAAATAACAAACAAATAATATTACAAAGTTATATGAATTTCTTTAGTCTTTGTATTGAGCTTAATTTTCATCCATATTTCTTACTGGAATAAGCAATCTGTTATAGTAAGGATTAATTCAATGTGGAGCCAATCTAGTGGGAATAGTATTTGACCCTCAAGTCTTTTGTTTAGCATTCTTTCCCCAGAAACTCATTTTAAAAGGGATCATATATTGTCAATGTATGGAATACTTTCTGGACATTCATAACATTTCCCTCAACAAATTCTCTTCTAATTTTACTTTATAGATCATAATCATTCAGAAAACTGAGAAAATATAAATATTTGATGGTTTCAAAAATGAATCTGTTAGATACCGGTCATTTCCTTTTCTATCTCAAGCTTAGGTATATATTTTAACTTATGAATCATTATCTGATAAAGTTACTAATATCCTTTTTTCAGTGGTAATCGGTTTCCACGGTCTCCTGGTGTGAGATCTCTCAGAAGAGAAACTTGGAAGAGGTTCAGTTGGCAGAGGGGTCCCTTTATGCACTGTAGCTCATGATAGAAGAATACACAGAAGAAATATTCATGGTCCCCATAACATCTACAAAGGCCAATAAAAATTCCTCTTCTGAAGATAAATAGAGGCTTTTTGGGTTGGATTGGTTTTGTAAATATATATCAGTAGAGATAAGAGCTGTTCCCTAAAGAGAAGCAGGCACCATGTGAGAATTAGACACCTGTTTGGCTGTTCCCTGAGTGTTTCCTGACTATGTGAACTCCAGCCATTGCTGGGGCAGCCATCTGTACACAGGTATAAACAGATGATATTTTGCTTCATTTCAGGGGTTATATTTTGCTTTCTGTCTGGTGTTATTCTCATGCTAACATATGTTTCAAAATCCTACCTGATTTTTAAAAAAAAAAAAATATTTGAAATTTAGTAGAGTAGCATTAGCTTTCCACAAGACTCATTTGATAAAGAAGGAAAAAAAATAATGAGAATTCTTTCCCTTTTTTCCATATCTGTTTGTTTGATTATTGGTATGGGGGGGCCGGAGAGTCCTGTCCATGTACATATGTATAGGAGAGCGGTTGATCTCCTGTGCCTTTCTCAATGGCTTTCCACATATTTTTTTAATTAATTTTTTTTATGTATTACAATTTATTCACTTTGTATCCAGCTGTAGCCCCTCCCTCATTTTCTCCCAATCACACCCTACCTCCCTCTTCTCCTCCCATGGCCCTCCCCCAGTCCCCTGATAGGGGAGATCTTCCTCCCCTTCCATCTGACCCTAGCCTATCAGGTTTCATCAGCACTGGCTGCATTGTCCTCCTCTGTGGCCTGGTAAGGCTACTTCCCCCTCAGGGGGAGGTGATCAAAGAGCCAGCCACTGAGTTCATGTCAGAAGCAGTCCCTGCTCCCATCAGCAAGGAACCCACTTGGAGACCTAGCTGCCATGGGCTACATCTGTGCAGGGTTTCTAAAACCATCCATACATAGTCCTTGTATCAGTCTCAGAAAAGACCCTTGGGCCCAGATTTTTTGGTTCTGTTGCTTTCCTTGTAGAGCTCATGTCCCCTCCAGATCTTTCTAATCTCCCCCTTCTTTCTTAAGATTCCCTGCACTCTGCCCAAAGTTTGGCTATGAGTCTCAGCATCTGCTTTGATACATTGCTGGGTAGTCTTTCAGAGGCCCTCTGTGGTAGGCTCCTGTCCTGTTCCCTGTTTTATCCCTCTTCTGATATCCATCCTGCTTGCCTTTTTGAGTGAGGACTGATCATCTTACCCAGGGCCCTCCTTCTTGCTTAGCTTCTTTAGGTGTACAGATTTTAGTATGTTTATCCCATATTATATGTCTAATATCCACTTATAAGTGAATATATACCATGTGTGTCTTTCTGCTTCTGGGATACCTCATGCAGGATGATGATCTTTTCTAGTTCCCACCATTTGCCTGCTCATTTCATGATTTCCTTGTTTTTAATTGCTTGTATTCCATTGTGTAACTATACCACAATTTCTGTATCCATTCCTCAGTGGAGGGACATCTGGATTGTTTCTATATTCTGGCTATTATTAATAAAGCTGCTACAAACATGGTTGAAAAAATGTCCTTGTTGTATACTTGAGCATCTTGTGAATATATGCCTAGGAGTGGTATAGCTGGATCTTGAGGTAGCACTATTACTAATTGTCTGAGAAAGCACCAGATTGATTTCCAAAGTGATTGTACAAGTTTACATTCCCACCAGCAATGCAGAAGGGTTCCCCTTTCTCTATATTGTCTTCAGCATGTATTGTCATTGAGGATTTTTTTTATTATTAGTTACATTTTATTAACTCTGTACCCTAGCTGTATCCTGCTCCCTCATCTCCTCCCTGCCCCTTTCCAAGTCCACTGATTGGGGAGAACCTCCTCCCATTTCATCTAACCCTGTTTTATCAGGTATCTTCAGGACTGGCTGCAAAGTCCTCCTCTGTGGCCTAGCAGGACTGCTCCTCCCTTGGGGGGTGGAGAGGTCAAAGAGCCTGCCATTGAGTTCATGTCAGAAATAGTTCCTGTTCCCCTTACTAGGGAAAAAAAGTTGGTTACTGAGCTACCACGGGCTACATCCGAGCAGAGGTTCTAGGTTATAGTCATACATGGTCCTTGGTGGAGTATTAGTCTCAGAAAAGACCCCTGTGCCCATATATATTTGGTCCTTGTGGAGCTCCTATCCTCCCCACGTCATACTAACTCCCCCTTCTTTCATATGATTCCCTGCTCTCTGCCAAATGTTTGGTTATGAGTCTTAGTATCTGCTTTGATACACTGCTAGGTAGAGTCTTTCAGAGGCCCTCTGTGGTAGGCTTCTGTCCTGTTACTTGTTTTCTCCTACATCCAATGTCCATCCCATTTGTCTTTCTAAGTGAGGATTGATCATCTTACCCTGGGTCTTCTTTCTTGTTTATCGTCTCTAGGTTTATAGATTTCATTATGTTTAGCATATCTTATAGGTCTATATAAGTGAGTATATACCATGTGTGTCTTTCTCCTTCTGGAAACCCTCACTCAGAATGATCTTTTCTAGGTCATTGAGTTTTTGATCTTAGCCATTAGTGTAAGGTGAAATGTCAGGGTCATTTTGATTTGCATTTTCCTGATGACTAAGGACTTTGAACATTTCTTTAAGTTTTTCTCTTCCATTTGATATTCCTCTATTGAAAATTCTCTGTTTAGTTCTATACCCCATTTTTTAAATTGGATTACTTGATTTTTTTGGTGTTTAGCTTCTTGAGTTCTTTATATATTGTGATTATTAGCCCTCTGTAAAATACAGGGTTGGTGAATATCCTTTCCCAGTCTGCAGGCTGTCATTTTGTTCTGATGACAGTGTCTTTTGCTTTATAGAAGTTTTTCAGTTACACGAGGTCCCATTTATTGATTGTTAATCTTAGAGCCTGTGCTGTTGGTGTTCTGTTTAGGAAGTTGTCTCCTGTGCCAATGAGTTCAAGGCTCTTCTACACTTTTTGTTTTAACAGATTTAGTGTGTCTGGTTTTATATTGAGGTCTTTGATCCACTTGGACTTTAGTTTCATGCAGGGTGATAGATATAGATCTATTTGCATTCTTTATATATAGACATCCAGTTAGACCAGCACCATTTGTTGAAAATGCTATCTTTTTTCCATTTTATGGTTTTGGCTTCTTTGTCAAAAATAAACTATCTGTACATTTATGGGTTCATTTTTGGATCTTCTGTTTGATTCCATTGAGCCACTATTCTGTTTCTATGCCAGTACCATGCAGTTTTTTATTAGTTTTGTTCTATAGTACAGCTTGATATCAGGAATGGAGATACCTCCAGATGATCTGTTGACAGGATTGTTTTAGTAATTCTGGTTTTTGTTTTTGTTTCTCCATATGAAATTGAGAATTGTTCTCTCAAGTTCTGTAAAGAATAGTGTTGGTATTTTGATGGAAACTGCATTGAATCTGTAGATCTCTTTTGGCAGGAAGACCATTTTCACTCTGTTGATCCTACCGATCTATGAGCATGGGAGATCTTTCCATCTTCTGATATCTTCTTCAATTTCTTTCTTCAGACACTTGAAGGTTTTTTCAAACAGATCTTGCACTTGCTTGCTTAGAGTCACAACAAGGCACTTCATGTTATTTGCGATTATTGTGAACGGTGTTCTTTCCCTAATTTCTTTCTCAGCCCTTTGTCTTTCGTATACACGAAGGCTACTGATTTCTTTGAGTTAATTTTATATACAGCCACTTTGCTGAAGGTGTTTATCAGCTGAAGGAGTTTACTGGTTGAATTTTTGGGGTCAGTCATGTATACTATCATATCATCTACAAATGGTAATACTTTGACTTCTTCCTTTCCAATTTTTATCCCCTTCATCTCCTTTCGTTTTCTCATTGCTCTAGCTAGGACTTCAAGTACTATATTGAAGAGATACGAAAGAAATAAAAACAGTCTTCACAAGTCTCCTTTCCAAAAAAAGCCCAGGGCCAGATGGTTTCAGAGCAGAATTCTACCAGACCTTCAAAGAAGAGCTAGCTCCCATTCTCTTCAAACTATTCCACAAAATAGAAACAGAAGTTATATTATCAAACTCATTCTATGAGGCCACAGTCACCTTGATACCTAAAGCATACAAAGACCCAACACAAAAAGAGAACTTCAGACCTATCTCTCTTATGAACATTAATGCAAAAATACTCAATAAAATATTCACAAACCGAATCCAAGAACACATCAAAGATATCATCCACCATGACCATGTAGGCTTCATCCCAGGCATGCAAGGGTGGTTCAATACATGGAAACCCATCAATGTAATCTACCATATAAACAAACAGAAGGAGCAAAACTACATGATCATCTCCTTTAATGCCAAAAAAAGCATATGACAAAATCCAACACCCATTCATGTTTAAAGTCTTGGAGAGATCAGGGATATAAGACACACACCTAAGCATAGTAAAAACAATATACAGCAAGCCTATAGCTTGCTAAAACTAAACAGAGAGAAACTTAAATCAATCCCACTGAAATCAGGAACAAGGCAAGGCTGTCCACCTAATTTTTAGAGTCAGAATCATTCACTGAACATAGAGCTCAATGATTTGGTCAGTGAGTCCAAGGATCTTCATGTCTCTGCATTGCTCATACTGGAATTACAGCTGTGCATCACCATGTCTCTTTATTTTTTTTTCCTTTGAGGGGTAGCATGGGATATGAACTCAGGTCCTCAAGAACTTTGCTAACTGAGCCATCTTTCTAGCCTATTACTCTTCTTTTGTTTCTGAAAACAGTACTTCATGTATTCTTCAGGTTCACTGCTTTAGCCCTCCACTCTTTCCTTTGCAATCACAGTGCTTTATAAACAGAGGGCACGCTCATCCTGATTTCACACTCTGCTTCCCAGGGAACTCATTTTTCTTAGTGAAAACATTTAGATTTGGATGATGATATATGCCTTGATCTAGATTACTCACATCTCCTCATTACTTAAATAACTGTAAAGTGTTGATCCTTCTCTTGTTGATAAGCTAAACAATATTCTAATGAGAACCTTCTCTAAAGAAATCAGTTGTGTTTGCATAGATTCAGTAATGAGTTCTACGTCTAAAAAGTCAATACCATTGATTTTACTGAAATGTGCACTGCTTATTAATCTCTCCAAACAGTCACCTTCTAAGTGAAACTTTTTTTTAACTGTGTTAAGGACTAAAAAATGCTGATCATCACTGGATCTGGTCCCAGTTAGCCCCAAGCAGGATCCACACAACATCTGTGGGCATCCTCCACTGGTGGTGTGAGAACTGTACTCATTTCTTCTGTCACAGCTTTTCATGGCCATCTGTACCATATCTGTTCACCTACTCAGAAATAGCATGAAGCAATAGAGGCAGAGGCTCAAAAATAGTATGAATAGTGGGATCGTGTGGCATGCCATTAAACAAGGGCAGAAGCTCTTCAGAACTTCCCATGTAGCTTGCTGCCTGAAATGTGGTGACAATAGGTTGAGTTTTCTGATTAAAAAAAAAAAAAAAGAATTAGAGACCTACCAGTTGATCAATTAAGAAACCACTACTGTCTCTCATGGCATCTATAGAACTTCTGTTCAGAAATAAAAATCTTTAATATCCCAGGTTCAAATGTTTCTCATGTAATGGGCTAGAAGGAACTGTAGTCATTTGGGTTCCTGGCTGAAATAAAATGGAATTGCCTCTAAATATCAGTGAATCAGGTATGGGATTTATAGGAGCAGAAGGAAAGAAAGAAAAGGAAACATTGAATTAATCACTTAATGTCAAAGAGGTGTAGATTCAGAAGTGGTATATACACCCAAAAGATGCTCCACCTGACAACAAGGGTATTTGTTCAACTATGTTCATAGCAGCCTTATTTGTAATAGCCAGAAACTAGAAACAATGTAGATGTCCCTCAACTGAAGAATGGATACAGAAAATGTGGTACATTTACACAATGGAATACTAGTCAGCTATTAAAAGCAAGGAGATCATGAAATTTGCAGGCAAATGGATAGAACTGGTGAGTTCCATCCTGAGTGTGGGAACCCAGACCTAGAAAGACACACATAGTATGTAGTCACTTATAAACTGATTTTAGTCATATACTACAAGATAGACAGACATACTACAGTGCAGAGACCCAAAGTAGATAAGTAATGAGGAGGACCCAAGGAGGCTTCATAAATCTCACTCATAATGGGAAATAGAATGGACAGAGGTAGTGATTGAAGAGTTGGTACAAGGTAGAAGAAGGAGCACAGAGAGAAATAAGGGTGGCGATCAAACCTAGGGAGAGTAGAGGCAGGAGGGCACAAGGCCTGCAGAGAAAAGAGAAATGGTGGGTGTGGGCATCTCTGTGACAAGCTGCAGACCTAAATCAGAATAGGCCTCTGGGAAGATATGAGGGGGACTCTAGCTATGACTTCTAATTGTAGGGGCCATGGAGACTGAACAAGACTCCTAACAGACCGAGGAGATCATCAACCAACCTACAAAAACTTCAATCCAATCCAAAATTTATTCTACTTACAAGACCTGCAGGGAAAAAGATAGAACAGATAGAGCAGAGATTGAGGGAACGTTCAACCAATGCTGGGCCCAACCCTAAGACCCACCCCATGGAAGAAAGCCAACCCCTATCACCATTAACAATACTATACTATGCTTACAGACAGGAGCCTACCAGAGTTGTACTCTTAGAGCCTTCACCCAGAAACTGCTCAGCACAGATACGGAGACTCACAGCCAAGCATTGGGCAAAGCATAGGGAGTCTACTGGAAAAGAGGGGAGAAGGATAAATGAGGTGATAAAAGCTCTATAAAAAGACTTTCAGAGCCAATCAGCCAGGGCCCAAAGGTGACTATGGAGTCTGAAGCACCAACCAAGGACAATTCACAGTCTGGACCTAGGTCCTCTACTTATAAATAGCTGATGGGCATCTTAGGCTTCATGTGGAGTTAGGGGAGTGGGGTAGGTCTCTGCCAAGGACTGTTACCTGCTTTCTGATCACTTTCTCCTGATGGGATTGCCCTGCCAAGCCACAGGAGAGGAAGATAAACTCAGTCCTCATGTGAATAAATGAATTGGGTGTCTGGGTGGGGGGAGGCTCCCGTATTCTGAGGAATAGGAGGGGGGAGGACAGGAGGAAGGGGCCTATGACCGAGATGTAAATTGACTTAATAAAGAGAGAGAGAGAGAGAGAGAGAGAGAGAGAGAGAGAGAGAGAAAGAAAGAGTAGTAGATTCAGAGTATCCAGTATGCAGAGTAATTACTTGGGGATAAGTGCAATCCTCCCCTCGTAGGGACACTGAAGGAGGATGCAAGGCGATGCACACAGAAAGGTGTTGAGCGGATGGCAAGCACTGTACAATGTTCACACAGCTTTGGAACCTAAAGTTTGAATGTCGGAACTTAAGTACCACATATAGCCCATCATTTGGATAAAATTCTTTTATTCCAAGTTGATTCCAGTTAAAATCAATGAACAGATATTGTTACTGTCACGCGGTAAAAGATCAGTTCATGAAAAAAAATTCACAAATAGAATCGTGTTCTAGAAAGATGGATACTGAGCTACGTTGTAGTCGTGATATATGCAAGCAAAAGTTATATGTGTGAATTTGTGTGATGTCTACAATGTTTTTTAAATTTGTAAGTTATTTAACTTGTTTCATTAATTAGTCACATCGATCCATAGGCATACAAGGAGAGTCAGATTTCTATTTTTTTATTCTCTATTAATTACATTTTATTCACTTTGTATGCCCCCTGTGGTTCCCTCTCTCCTCCCGTCCCAATCCCTCCCTTCCTCCACCCTCTGCATGCATGCCCCTCCCCAAGTCCACTGATAGGGGAGGTCTTCTTTTCCTTCCTTCTGATCCTAGTCAATGAGGTCTCATCAGGAGTGGCTGCATTGTCTTCTTCTGTGGCCTGGTAATGCTAAGAGTCAGATTTCTTTAGTGGTGTGACTCCGTTAATGATAGGTTGACCTTCCTTTAGGACAGATACCACTCCCAAGAGTACCTGGGCAGCACAAACAGGACATGGTGGATTTTAGAAGAAAGAGAACAGAGTTGGATGGGCAGGAGAGTAGGAGTGGCTCTCGGAGGTGGCAGAGGTGGGGA
This sequence comes from Psammomys obesus, assembly GCF_907164565.1. Lineage (NCBI taxonomy): Eukaryota > Metazoa > Chordata > Mammalia > Rodentia > Muridae > Psammomys > Psammomys obesus. Next base: position 24,408,241 of record NW_026596095.1, read on the forward strand.
TAAATGTCATCAAAAGACATGCACAAAAGAAATTCTCAAGGAATTAATAAAATACTATTTTAAAAAGTTTGTGTTTAATTAAATAATTTTTTTAAAAGTCCATAATTACTTTTTAACTTTTTTTTAAGGCAGGGTATCACTGAATAGCCCTGGCTGGCCTGAAACTTGCTGTGTAGACAAGGCTTGCCTCATTAAACTGATGGAAGTCTGCTGGCTCTGCCTCTGGGGCGCAGGGATCAAAAGCATGTGCTACCACATGTAGCAGCCCCCAAACTGCTCTTATCTTTCATAAAATAATCTTAAGCATTAGTGGGTCTGAGAAGTGGCACGAGCTGTTGGTAAACAGTCATGATATGACAAGGAAGAAAACTTAGTCTTGTTTCTGTGTGACAGTCTTGGCCACCACAGTCAACCTATGCTAGCATCGGTTTCCTCATTAGACACTAGGGAAGGGTTTGTACTGATAAGCAGTCGTGCTGTACAGCAGTGAGAAATCTGTCTTCTAAATGCCATATAAACTGTAAATTCCCATTGGGCTGTTTATGCTTATGACAACTGATATTGAAATCACAGAGTCAACAGGTAGAAAGATGTATAGACTTTAAGATTCTCTCTTTAATAACTGGGACCCTGTCGTTCCATCACTTCACCTTTAGCCATTTCCTTCTAGGCTATTATTTTGTGGCTGTTCACATCCCAATGGCCATGGTTTTAAAATAATGCTTGAGTTATAAAAATCACACACAAAACACAGAAAACCATTTGTATCACACATTGGCTTTATTTTTAGCTGAAGTGGGAAAAGAAATGTGTTTTTGTGGTAGGAAGTGTGAAATTGCCCTCCTAGAGTGTTGAGCAAGTGTGAGGACACAGACGCGTGGCTCCTGGATTCTCTCCCCAGGGTGGAGAGGCCACTGCAGCGCTCCTGGACTCCAACTCCTCTGTCCAACTGTGGCACAGCTCCTGATTATGTTTCTCTGCAAGTACAATTCTAAAAATGGTATGAGTTACTTTTAAATACATAGAATTATCTAATTAGGATTTATTGACAGCAACAAGATTGCACTATTTGGGATTAAGCTGTGTTAATCAGTAATTCTTTTCTTTCTTTTTTTTTTTTCATTTTGATCTTTTTGACAGCTTTGTTTACTTGATCTAATTAGAATTGCCAGATCCTAAAACTTGAAAATATAACAAAATAAAATAACAATAATAAAACACAGTGTTGTCAATCCACCTGTTAGTAAGATCAGTCCACTACTTAATTGTATATGAGTTTTCTGGCATCAAGGACAATGTCTCAGGCTCCGTCTATGGACACATGGTAGACAATTAGTAACTGTCCTTGCTTTAATGTGGAAAACTGTATTTCACTGCATGTCATCAGAGTTGAGAAAGACACAGGGCATCCCAGATCAGTTTTGTTATTTGGGGTGTATTTATTTTTGTTCTAATGTCCTGGTTTGTTTCTCTGATGCTGTGATAACACACCATGACCAAAAGCAATTTTGCATGGGTGAGTACTTGGCTTATAGGTTACAGTCCATCATCACTGGGGGTACCAAGGCAGGAACTGAAGCAGAGACCATGGAGGAATGCTGCTTACTGCTTTGCTCCCAATCTCAAGTTCAGTTACCGTTCTCACACAGGCCAGAGTGACTCGCCCATGGCTGGCACTGCCCATAGCAGGCCAAGAACTCGTACATCAATTAGCAATTAAGAAATTTGGCATTCCCTTTTCTCTGGTACGTCTGGGTTTGTGTTAACAAGAACCAACTATGACACTCGGCTACAGAGAATCTGTGAGGTCTTTCTTGGTTGTTTATGTTTACTCGGTAGGCTCTGTAGAGCTGGCATGTCACCCTAGTTTGCCTAATGTAGGTTGTGCCTGCCTTTGGAGCATAGCATCTGCCCGAATCACACCAGGGTGGCCTGCAAATGCTGACTCAGACTTTCTTACAAAACAAAACAAAAGATCCCATAATTCTCTGCAGCATCTGTCAGGACACTCTGAACTGTCACAGTTCAAATGAAAGCACGTTCATTCTGTTGTTCACATCCGGCACTTCTCAAGCTAACTTCCGTCTAATCCGGCAAAAGTGGGGAAATCAGATCAGTAAGTCATTCTGAAGTTTTAGATTCCCGTAGGTCAGCAGTCAGTCCAGATGCTATTTATCTGGTTAATAATAGATGTTCAGTTTTCTTTGCTGTAAGATAAAGACCCAGTCCTTCATAACACATTCATCTAAGTATTGTCTTAATAAGAAATTATTACCTTAAAAAGACTGAACATATTTGGTACCATCCCAGAGTTGTTCTGTTTTTCCTGCTTGAGCACTGGCTGGTTTCACAGCCAGGACTGAGCAATGTGGAGAATGCACTGCCACCCCCAAGTCAAAGACCATTCGTCTCAGTGGCCAGGGGCTTCAGTTTATCTTGTAACTGAGGCAAACAGAGTTGTCATATTCTCCAGGCTGGATCTTCCTTGTTCATAAAGCGAATGACATCGGGCTGAATGCTGACGTCAGATCTACAGTGTTATGTTCTTCCTGTAACCAACAGCTTTTTACATTTTGCTCCAGGTTGCCTTGCCCCTCCCTCACCCTGACACTACCAGGCCCATCTGTTCAGGAGCAGGGCTTAGCTCTAGGGATTCTGGGTTGCTTTGGTGGTGGAGGTGGGGTGGCATGTCAAAGGCCTGCCTGCTCTGTGCTTCCAAAGATCACAGAAACAAAACACCCTTCCATTTGTTTTAATGACACAATTTGCTTTAATGACCCTCACTAACATCCAAGACGAGTTCCTGAGAGGGAAAAAGAAGCTAAGAAAAAAAAAGCTCTGGAAAACTGAGGAGGCCCAGAGGAGAGGCCCCTCGAGAGAGAACTGGGGGGATGGGGCAGATGGGGGCCATGGAAGGAGAGGCCCTAAAAGTTTTGCCCGATTGGGAGGAGAGTGCCCTGGGCCTCTAGCTGCTCTTCTGGCAGCCCGAGCATCTCTCCCCCTTACCGTCAAGGCTCTCTTGTGTTTGTAGCACTGCATACACTCTCCCTCCTCACAGCGCGCACTGGGAAGAGGACATTTGAGGGAAGTGTCATACTCTAATTGAACGGAAAGTTTTGGTGTGAATTCATTGGTATCTTTTTTTTTTTCTTGTACTAGTTTAGGATAATAGGAAAGTAGACCTGGCCAAGAAAAATATTATTTGAACTCCTGAAATTCTCCTAAGTACCACAATTTAAATTCCTACTTTTTTCCTGGCCCTCTCTTTTAAAGATGTCCCCTTCGGCACTTACTCATGAGTTGTCGTTCACTCTCCATTCTACTCTTTCTTTCCACCCTATTAACCTGGGAACGCCCTGCAGACTACTCAAGAAAATTATCCACTTTTAATAATAAGTTAATTAAGGAAGAAACCGCCACATTCTCCTCAGAGCCTCATGCGGAGTGGGGATGTGTTTAAGGATCCAAAGACAAAGCTGGTTCCTGTGAAATTGTTTAAAAAAAAAAAAAAAAAAAAACTTCGAGGATGTGTGGAGGATTAAGTGACTGGCACTAACACAGAGACTGAGACTACAGAGAGAAAGTGAGATGTTGTATTATTGCAAATCCAGGCTACATGTGCACCAAAATGTCTAATATTGGAAGGTGGCCCAGTGGTTTGGGGCAGTCGGTTCACTATCCTGTAACACTCAGTAAACTACCATCAGGTATAGAGAGGGCTCAGGAATGTCTCCCAGAGATCAGAAACTAGACATCCTTGACGAGAAATGAGAGAGCTGTGCTGTTTGTCCACAAAGCACTCAATAATTTCAGGAAGATATTTTAAAAGAAAATTTAATAAACAGAATAACCACAAAGCAAAAAGAAAAGAACAATAGGAAAGAGGAGAGTGTTTTTCTGTATTTTCCTCTTAACGCTGGGACTTGCATCAGTCATAACTGAGTTACATGTGCCCTGTGGAGACCTGCTCTCCTTCCTAAACCTGTGTGTTCTTCTGCCCTGCCTGCTCCTCCCATGGCCTGGCTGCCTGTGTCATCTGGGTTTATCCACAGTGGTTACTGTGTAATGCCTGTGCTGGATCTAAGCAACCAGCATACAGTGTGCAAAACTGTTACCATGTTTTTGATACCTTAGTGCATAATAAAGAGCTATTGTTAAGGCATTATTTTATACAAGTAGCTAGGCTTCTTGGATCAATATTTTTCTGTTTCTCAAGATGAAGAATATATGTCCTAAATCATTGCTGTAATTAATTAGTAGCACTAATTTACAGTATTATTTCATAGGCTTATGAAACCAGAGCACTGGAAAAAAATGATTAAAATTACAGAGAACACAAATCATAATATGAGATAAAACTTTGCTTGTTTCCAGTTATCTCCTTTTTACTGGTTGTTGACCATAAACTTTCTGTCCTTGATGAAACTTATTGATTAAAATGGAATGAGCTAATGGTGAGATGAAATTAAATTATATAAATGCAGGTTTATTGGGAACAGAACGGAAGGCACAAAGAGAGAGAGAGAGAGAGATGCATGTGTAGAAAGAAGAAAAGAGAGAGAGAGGAGAACAGAGAATGAAGCAGAGGAAGGTCAGAGAAAGAGGGAAGGAGAGAGGCACCAAAAATGTCTGGATTATATAGTGAAGGGCCTCTGGGAAAGCCCTGCCCCGAGGCAGACAGCAGGATATGCCAGCCAAGCCCTGCAGCAGGTAGGGACCTATCAAAACTATTGGAGACCCACTCTTTTCTCTCCTTAGCCTTACAATAAGTCTTATGGTCTTAGTTCTATTGAAAACTAAATTTGAAGAATATGTGAATGCTAAGTTAAAACATAATAAAAAATAAGGTTTGAAATTTCAATTTCGTAAGTCATGACAGCCTGTGATAATATTCTACAGCATGATTTTTTTTTAAATTTTCTTTCATATTTATTTATTCACTTTGAGAGTGTGGAGTAGGGCTGCATCCATGCTGTGGCATGCATTTGGAGGTTAGAGAGCAACCCATAGGAGCTGGTTCTCCCCTGTTTGGGTCCCGGGAATTGAACTCGGGTCATCAGGCTTGAAAGCACATGCCTTTATCCACTAAGCCACTTTATCAGACCCAACATAGGGTCTTCACAGATTCTCTGTGTCTGTTTCCCTGTCCCTGTTCAGGTTCCTTCCTGACCATTCCGTGTTGGGGGGAAAGTTAGGTAGGAGTTACAGCACTGAATAAAATGTACTCCTTGATGTTATTTGAGGGAGAAATGTCTTCCTCCACAGGGCAATATATTTGGCTTAGTCCCCAGTAGATGGCACTGTTTGGGGAAAGTTATGGAACTTTTAGAAGTGGGAGTCTTTTTTAAATTAAATTTTCATTTTTTATATTAATTACAGTTTATTTACTTTGTATCAAAGCTGTAGCCCCTCCCTCCCAATCCCACTGTCCCTCATCCCTCTCTACCCCTCTCTAAGTTCACTGATAGGGGAGGTCCTCCTCCCCTTCCATCTAGCTTATCAGGTCTCATCAGGACTGGCTGCATTGTCTTCCTCTGTGGCTGCTCCTCCCTGTGGGGGGGGGGGGGGGGGAGGAACGTCAAAGAGCCAGCCCATGAGTTCAAGTCAGATAGTCCCTATTCCCATTACTAAGGCATCCACTTCGATACTGAGCTGCCATGGGCCACATCCAAGCAGGGGTTCTAGGTTATATACATGCATGGTCCTTGGTTGGAGTATCAGTCTCAGAAAAGATCCCTGGGCCCAGATATATTTGGTCCTTGTGGAGCTCCTGTCCTCTCCAGGTCATACTAACTTCCCTTCTTTCATATGATTCCCTGCACTCTGCTCAAGGTTTGGTTATGAGTCTCAGCATCTGCTTTGATACACGGCTATGTAGAGTCTTTCAGAGGCCCTCTGTGGTAGGCTTCTGTCCTGTTTCTTGTTTTCTCCAACTTCCAATGTCCATCCCATTTGTCTTTCTAAGTGAAGATTGGTCATCTTACCCTGGGTCCTCCTTCTTGCTTAGCTTCTTTAGGTGTACAGATTTTAATATATTTCTCCTATCTTATAGGTCTAGTATCCACTTACAAGGGAGTATATACCATGTGTGTCTTTCCGCTTCTGGGATTCCTCACTCACGATAATCTTTTCTAGATCCCACCGTTTGCCTGCAAATTTCATGATTTCCTTGTTTTTAATTGCTGAGTATTATTCCATTGTGTAAACGTACCATAATTTCTATATTCATTCCTCTGTTGAGGGACATCTGGGTTGCTTCCAGGTTCTGGCTGTTACAAATAAAGCTCCTACAAACATGGTTGAGCAAATGTCCTTGTTGTGTACTTGAGCATCTTTTGGATATATGCCTAGGAGTGGTATAGCTGGATCTTGAGGAAGCACTATTCCTAATGGTCTGAGAAAGCGACAGATTGATTTCTAAAGTGGTTGTACAAGTTTGCATTCCCACCAGCAGTGGAGGAGGGTTCCCCTTTGTTCACATCCTCTCCAATATGTGATGTCACTTGAGTTTTTGATCTTGGCCATTCTGATTGTATAAGGTGAAATCTCAGGGTCGTTTTGATCAAAGACCTCAACATAAAACCATGCACACTAAATCAGTTAGAAGAAAAAGTGGGAAAGAGCCTAGAATTCATTGGCACAGGAGACAACTTCCTGAACAGAACACCAACAGCACAGGCTCTAAGAGCAACAATCAATAAATGGGACCTCATGAAACTGAAAGTAAAGCAAAAGACAGTCATCAGAACAAAACAACAGCTTACGGACAGAGAAAGGATCTTCACCAACCCTATATCTGACAGAGGGCTAATATCCAGAATGTATAAAAAACTAAAGAAGTTAAAAGCAACAAATCAAGTAATCCAATTAAAAAATGGGGTACGGAGCTAAACAGAATTCTCTGTAGGGGAATATAGAATGGCAGAGAAACACTTAAAGAAATGCTCAAAGTCTTTAGCCATCAGGGAGATGCAAATCAAAATGACCCTGAGAAGTGGGAGTCTTGGTAGAGAAATTACACCACTGGAGGTAGCCTTTCAAGGCCTATAGCCATGTGTGTGTGTGTGTGTGTGTGTGTGTGTGTGTGTGTGTGTGTGTGT
>NW_026596095.1:24415350-24457087 GCF_907164565.1 Psammomys obesus
TGTGTGTGTGTGTGTGTGTGTGTGTGTGTGTGTGTGTGTGTGTGTGTATAAAACATGATTGGCCAGCTTCAAATTCCTACCACCTGCTGCCATGCCTTCTTTGTCCTTAGACTCAAACTTGGAACCATACATCAAATAAACCCTTTCTCCTTAAGTTGTTTTGTTTAACATATTTGATCATAGCAACATATACAAGGTAAGTAAGATGCTGTCCATCCATTTACTGACCTACATGCAAACTTACTTTAGCTGCCACTAATAAGATGAAAAATCTTACACTGACCGAAGCACAAAAATACATATACTTGTTTCCAATTACATGAAATAAATACGTGAAATCTAAACCCTATTACACTTACATGAATATGGAATCTGTAAGGCAAGAGTGAGAATTATTACAATGTCAGATAGCGGTTATTTGTATAAAGGTGGGAGGTAGGTCATTCATAAAATCACCTTCTCAAATTGCTTTCAGATCACTGTTAGCCCGGGTTTGCACTAAGATTTTGTTTTATGTGCATTCACTTTTCTTTCACTTCTGTCTCTTGCCTTATATAATAAAAACAAACCTCCTGAAGACGTTAAGAAATTCCTGGAAAAAAAAATGTAGCTAACATCCTCCTACTACATAGCTTTCACTTAGCAACTGTGCTGAGTGAAAAAGAATGAGTCTTCATTTGTGAGGCGTAAGCATTATCTTATAGGAAAGTTGAGAAATAAGAAAATAAACAAGGCTTCATGCAGGCAGGACAGCCTGAGCTTAGAATAGAATGTAGATTTTGAGCTTAGGAATTTAACAATTAAGTTGCAATTTATTAAAATGAAAATAAGCGATCTTATTTGGAAGCAAAGAGTCTTCAAGGTCTTTAAGAGTGATTAACACTTATCTGAGGTTGAATGTGTTTAATCAGAAAACCTTAAAAAATGTTAGAAAAGAAAGCCTTAGAGGAAAATGTCTGTAGCCTTCTCAAATGTTTGTTACAAGAATAGATTCTCTTGCCAAATAAAGCTCCATTATCACCATCCTTAAACAATTTGTGAATACTCTTTCTCCACATTGCTAGGATAATATCTATTAGTACAAAAATTCTGTATACTTGTGAAGTTGAATCATGCTATTAATTTCCTCTCAATCCACTTTTGGTCTCTTGAATTTTAGATTCTCATTAAACATTGTTTATTTGACTTTAGAAACCTGCAGTGTAACACCCCCTCTGCTCAAGATTCCTCCCTGCAGTGAGGTAAATTTCTGCACGATCTAACTGCCTCCAATTATTTCAGAAGAAGTATTCATTGTCCTTAATTAGCTGATGAATCTGGTGATGATAGTTGTAGGCATAATGTTATTGTGTAATTCAAATACTGATTTTTGTATCCCCATATGTGATTCTAACTCTTGTTCTGGGAATCTCCTGTCTCAATGTTGTATAAACTTTGCTCCTCTATTGTCCCCTAATATGCTAATAAAGCAGCTTGCAGCCAGTTGCTGAGCAGGGAGAGAATAGAGCTGAACTTCCTGCCGTCCAGGGGAGGGAGAGTTTAGAGGAGCAAGTAGGGCATTCAGCTATGAGCAGAGGTCCAGGAGACAGCAGGAGAAAAGAGCTGGAGAAGGATAGCCACCAAGTGCAAGTCTATCTGGGATATAAGCTGGGAGGATCCAGATTAGTTTAGAGGTTAGGATAAAACAACTGCTTATGTGTTGTGCTGTGAAGCTTGTTAAAATAATGAGTCTTACTTATTTGGGTGATAGCTGGCTTAAGAGAGAAACTGAAAAACAAACACAATTTTATAAAAAAACAATTGTAATAGCTAGAGGCCTGTGTCTGTCATCTCACCAAACTGAAGATTGATGCTGCAGACTTAGGGCTAGCTGGACCACTGATGATTCTCCCAGGAGTACTGATGGTGAGGCTAAGCAGCATCTTCATAAGTTCATATTACACTTTGCTGTGACTTCTTGTTGCTGGAGACAAGAAGTCATTAGCTGGAATGTTTTCAACTGTCTCCCAGACTTTCAATTCCTTTTAAATTTAAACTTTCACCAGAACTCCATCTAAATCAGGGTGGGAGTACTTTAAAACTATTTGCAAAGTGATGAAACATGTATCAAAAGCACTCCTGAGCAACGCAGTGTGCCTTGTTTCCTAGTGGAGCTCTCCATTACCAAAGCATATCAGACTGAAATTTAATAACAGAAATGGAGCACTCGAGTATCCACTGGGAATTTAAAAAAAATATTATGTATGTTATCTCTACAAACCCCTAAAAGCCAGGCAAAAAATGTGTATATTATTTTAAACATACAATAAACTTTTACATTATTCTTTTAAAGATTTGTTTTCATGCTTTTACTATTCATATATGTGTTTACCTATGAGTGTAGGTATCGCTGAGTCCAGAAAAGGGCACCAAATCTCCCAGAGCTGGCATTATAGGTGAATGTCACCACTCACTGTGGGTGCTGGGAACTGAACTACGGTACTCTGTAAGATCATTATGTGCTTTTAACCATTGTGCTGTATCTCCAGAATTTAGCAAAACATGTAAATGAGACTACAGGTACTTTAAAAGTGACACTAAATTTGATATATTAATAAAGAGAAAAATAGCACATGTAAATTACATTTAAAAGGTCATCCAAGAAATAGTTGTGTTTTTCTGTGACTTAAAAAAATTAATGTTGACATTTAAAAATGAATTGACCTATGAAAAAGTAGATTACGCACACAAGATGCACATTCAAAGACATTAAATAAATATTTAGCCAGGTGTGGTGGCACAATGCCTTTAATCCCAGCACTTGAGAGGCAGAAGCAGGCAAATCTCTATGAGTTCAAGGCCAGCCTGGTCTGCAGAATGAGTCCAGCACAGCAAGGGCTCTGTTACACAGAAAAACCCTGTTTCAGATAAATAAATAAATAAACAAGTAAACTATTAGACTAATAAATAAATAAAATCTTAAACACTATATCTACAAAATACAGCAGTGTGCCATACTGTATGCTTCACTGAAGAGCTGAGGCTTCTTTACACATAGTAATAAATATATGAAATGAGCTCTGAAGAGAAACATAAATCCAGGGGCTTTCTTTCAGTATTTCACATGTTCATTATAAATTCAACGCAATCCTTTATTCTTCAATTTTTAGCACCTGCTAATTCTACTTTAAAGAATAGAATAATTATGTTATATATATATATATATATATATATATATATATATATATATATATTCAGTTCAGTTCAAAACTTACTGACATCTACCATTTAATAAACATTAAGGACTTAGTGCCAATTACTCCACTAGTAGCTAAAGATAGACAGATGTCTGTTAATGCTATTAAGATTGTCTGAAAATTCTTAATTCTCACGTTTTTTCATAACTCTAAACTTCTAAATGTTTAATTATATCAAACATATTCCAGAGGTCTGAATTAATGAAATAAGTGAGTTTATATCTATTGATTTTTTTCTCTTATGTATGTCTCTGTTACTATGTCACTGAAGTAAATTTAATTTCTATGAAGTGAATTTGCCTTCAGAATTAACAAAATCAATGCATAAACTTTTCTATGATACACTTCTGGCTATAGACACAGCTTCCAGTTAGCCTCTGCTTCATGAACACATGGTTATGACACAGTAAACAAGGGTCTAATTTAGTGGATGATATTTAATTGAATTTCAAAAGGGATTTTAGATAACATCAGTGTGACCTATCTTTCTTCATTATTTAATACAATACCATGAGGAGAGTGCAAATGTACCCTGAGCCCTTGGAAAATGTCAGAAAGCGTGGCACAGGGTGGGAAATATTTTCGCACTTACCTTTATTTCCAGCTTTCTGCATCCATCAAATCTTGTCTGTCTATTAGTTCCTTAGGACATGTTCTTTAACTTTGCTTTAGCAGAAACCAATACGTGTTTCTCCTTTTCTTCCTCATAGCAAACAAAAACCACTTAACTAAAGTTTGGTATATATTTCCAGTCATAGGTGAAGGCAGGAGATTCCCACCAGAGAGGGGCAAAGTGAAGAGTACATTTTCGATACCTCTGCTACTGTTTCATCCTAACACTCCATCTCAACCCTGGAAATTTCTTTTCTCCTTCATCCTCAGGAACAAAGAGGAGCTTCTAGAATTCAGTTCTCTAATTCTTCATTTTACATCTGGTCCCCAGGCATCATTTTAAATATGTAAGATCATCTTTTGTAAGGGTGAATCTGAATTTATGTTCCTCAATAAATACCATTTCCCTCCCAGTCTTTGCCTTGAAATTTAGAAAGGAATCTTTGAGTGTTTTGCTTTTCTAGTGAAAAAATGTAAGGCAATATCATGAAATGAGTTCCCATCTATAAGTAATGAGATGTGTTTGAGTCAATTAGAAGGAAAGGTATGCAGTTTATTTCTTGTTTTCCTTGCTAGTGAATGTAGGTTTCCAGTCCCATATTCTCAGAAGATTATCAGGATGCACGCTCCCCAGCCTGGAGCTGAGAGCTTATCCTAGAAACATGTCGATCACCTACTACTAAGTTAAATAAAATAAAATATGTGCTAATGACAGCTGCATCTGTCCCTCAACGTGTAGAGTTATTTTTAAATGTGTGAGATGTAATTGACCCAAAAGTGACTTCTTTGATGCCTTCTTAAGAAAATACTTAAAATATTTTTAACAACATACCATTACAAAGCTAATCTCTAAAATCAGAAAGCAGAAAAAAAACACATAAATTTGTCTCTGTTCTCAGATTAGTACCCGATGTTCTCCTTTGAGACTGTTTTCTATCTGTCCTCTGGGGACACTGAGAGAACACACGCAGAGAGAAAAGGCAGAATTCTCTGCTGACACTCAGAGCTGCTGTATGCTGCAGCCAAAGGCCTGTGGCTCCCAGGACATGGGTATTTGCTTATTTATTTTTAACTATGTAGTATGAGTCATGAGTGTTTAAAGTGATTCTCTACTTGAAGAGAATGACTAAGAAAAGGTACACTCTCTGGCTCAGTGTTATGGTGCTATTTAAAGCCAAGAGTAGCCACACCAACATCGTCACTAAAGACATACTATCTGAATACCTGTGGCAACAGCTCTCTTAACTTTGGGAAGAGAAATACCTCATCTACATTCAAAATACCTGAGACACCTAGTGACATCATAGGTAAACCCCCTGAGTGAGGAAAGAGAAATTAAACACTACAGATTGCTTAGCAATTTTAATTATGATTGTATTAATGGGGCTCATTGATAAATAAAAACAGCACACTTTTGAGTCATTGTATTAACATATAGACACTATGAATTGTGAGAATGAACCCACAGGTTCCTGGCTGAAACTTTGAGTCACAGTAGTCATATGCTTACATTGGGAAAAGCATCTGTACGTTCTGACAGAAATGTAACACACAGTATCTATCTCTTTCACCGGTTGAGGTCAGCTTTCAAGTTTACCTGCTTCTATTCAGCATTCTTTCTTTCCAATTACTTTAATCACAGTTTTTGGGAACAAATGTTACCAGTACAGTAGTAAAAGGGAACAATAAAAATAACATAAAATTGAGTCAAGTAGTCACCAAAGAAAAGGCGTGATTAGATGAACCCAATTATAACTTATGAAAGAAATTAAGTTTTCCTCAAAAACAGCTTTATATGACTTGAACCAACTGATGGGACTGAAGATTTGGTTTAGCCAAGTGTATCACAGCAATATTAGTAAGTAGCATAAAGTGACCTGTCCTTGTGGTAGAACTTTAAAATTCCCTTCATGTCATTGATGGTTCTAATAGGAGTAAACCCAAGTCTAACAAACTTGTTAACTTTCTCATTTATATTTAAATGTCACAATCTTTTTTTTTCTTTTTTTCTTTTTATTTTTTATTATTCTCATTAGTTACATTTTCTTAATTCTGTATCCCAGCTGTATCCCTCATTCCCTCCCCAATCCCACCCTCCCTCCCTCATCTCCTCCCTGCCTCTTTCCAAGTCCACTGATAGGGGAGGACCTCCTCCCCTTTCATATGACTCCATTTTGTCAGGTATTTTTAGGACTGGCTGCAAACTCCTCCTCTGTGGCCTAACAGTACTGCTCCTCCCTTGGGAGGTGGGGAGGTCAAAGAGCCAGTCATTGAGTTCCTGTTAGAAATAGTCCTTGTTCCCCTTACTATGGGAAACCAATTGGTTACTGAGCTATCACGGGTCACATCTGAGCAGAGGTTCTAGGTTTTATTCTCTCATGGTCTTTGGTTGAGTGTCCATCTCAGAAAAGACCCTGTGCCCAGATATGTTTGGTCCTTGTGGAGCTCCTATCCTTTCCACATCAAACTCCCCCTTCTTTCATATGATTCCCTGCACTCTGCCGAAGGTTTGGTTATGAGTCTTAGTATCTACTTTGGAACACTGCTAGGTAGAGTCTTTCAGATGCTTTCTGCGGTAGACTCCTGTCATACGTTCAATGCATATCCCATTTGTCTTTCTAAAAGGGATTGATCATCATACCCCGTGTCCGCTTTCTTGATTATCTTCTTTAGGTGTATAGATTTCATTATGTTTATCATATCTTTTAGGTCTATATAAGCAAGTATATTCCATATTTTTCTTTCTTCTTCTGGGATACTTCACTCAGAATGATCTTTTCTAGATCCCACCATTTGCCAGCAAATTTCATGATTTCCTCTTTTTTGATTGCTGAGTAGTATTCCATTCTGTAAAAATACCACAGTTTCTGTACCCATTCCTCCGTTGATGGACATCTGGGTTGTTTCCAGGTTCTGGCTATTACAAATAAAGCTGCTACAAACATGGTTGAGCTAATGTCCTTATTGCGTACTTGAGCAAATTTTGGGTATATGCCTAGCAGTGGTATAGCTGGGTCTTGAGGAAGCACTATTCCTAATTGTCTGAGAAAGCGCCAGATTGACTTCCAAAGTGGTTGTACCAGTTTACATTCCCACCAGCAATGGAGGAGGGTTCCCCTTTCTCCACAACCTCTCCAGCATGTGTTGTCACTTGAGTTTTTGATCTTGGCCATTCTGATAGGTATAAGATGAAATCTCAGGGTCGTTTTGATTTGCATTTCCCTAACGGCTAATGACATTGAGCATTTCTTTAAGTGTTTCTCTGCCATTCAATATTCCTCTACAGAGAATTCTCTGTTTAGCTCTGTTCCCCATTTTTTAATTGGATTACTTGGATTGTTGCTTTTCAGCTTCTTTAGTTCTTTATATATACTGGATATGAGTCCTCTGTCAGATAAAGGGTTGGTGAAGATTCTTTCCCAATCTGTAGGCAGGCGTTTTGGTTTGATGACAGTGTCCTTTGCTTTACAGAAGCTTTTCATTTTCATGAGGTCCCATTTATTGATTGTTGCTCTTAAAGCCTGTGCTGTTGGAGTTCTGTTCAGGAAGTTGTCTCCTGTGCCAATGAGTTCTAGGCTGTTCCCCACTTTTTCTTCTAGCAGATTTAGCGTATCTGGTTTTATGTTGAGGTCTTTGATCCACTTAGACTTTAGTTTTGTGCAGGGTGATAAATGTGGATCTATTTTCATTTTTCTTCATGTAGACATCCAATTAGACCAGCACCATCTGTTGAAGGTGCTGTCTTTTTTCCATTGAATGGTTTTGGCTGCTTTGTCAAAAATCGAGTATTCATAGATACATGGGTTTATTTCTGGGTCTTCTATTCAGTTCCATTGATCCTCCTTTCTATTTCTATGCCAATACCATGCAGTTTTTATTACTATTGCTCTGTAGTACAGCTTGAGATCAGGGATGGAGATACCTCCAGATGATCTGTTGTTGTACAGGGTTGTTTTGGAGATTCTGGGTTTTTTGTTTCTTCATATGAAGCTGAGAATCTTTTTTTCAAGGTCTGAAAAGAATTGAGTTGGTATTTTGATGGGAATTGCATTGAATCTGTAGATTGCTTTTGGCAGGATGGCCATTTTCACAATGTTAATCCTACCAATCCATGAGCACGGGAGATCTTTCCATCTTCTGAGATCTTTTTCAATTTCTTTCTTCAGAGACTTGAAGTTTTTCTCAAACAGGTCTTTCACTTGTTTGGTTAATGTCACCCCAACGTTAAATGTCACAATCTTAAACATACATTAATACTCTATGATGTTTGTTTCCATAAGACTGAAACCTGACATCGTATAAGTCAGCTTTTCATCACTATAATGAAATAGCAGAGGCAACAAACTTTATAAAGACAAAGGTTTTTCACTCCATTTTCAAGGATCAAGGGCATAGAACCAGCATCTGCTTGGGTGTGGTCTGTATTATATGTTGTTGCATTGTAAAACACTATTCAGTAGACTGTTTACATGTGAGACTAGAAGCAGAGAGACAGAGGCCAGCTTTTACAGCAGACTCTCTTCTACAAGCCATTGTGGAATCCCGTGAGAACCAACTTCCTTCTGAGTACACATGTCCAAAGGCCTAAGGACCTTCCACTTGGTCCACCATTCCCCCAACAGCACCATCCAGAAAACACACTTTTAATATCTGATCCTTCTGAGGCTCCTCAGCATCCAACTCAGCAGACATTTAAAATGTTAAGCAACTTACATAAAGTTACATAGCTGGTAAGTGATAGAGCCTGGACTCAAAGCTGGCAACAGGCCTGGAGCTACTACCAATACTAGCCTCATCCCTTGCTTCTTTTTGTCTAATAAATTATTTTAATTAATTACCTTCTGTTTATAAAGGACACTGTACATAAACACATGTGTGTATAATATATATGTATAGTGTGTGTGTGTGTGTGTGTGTGTGTGTGTGTGTGTGTGTGTGTAATGGGCTAAGAAATTCACTCCTAGCTCTTTTGTAACTTGAAACTTTCATATGACTGTAGCTGTATCCACCAAGTAAAAAGAGTAAAGAAGCAGTGCCAACTACTTAGCAATTTCTCATATCTATGCTATTACTTCTTTCTTTGAGTTCTGACAGTCTTCTTTACAGGTCCCTGTGAAATTCTCCCTTTTTATTATTATTGTTTATTATTATTAGTTATATTTTATTAACTATGTATCCCAGCTATATCCCACTCCCTTATTCCCTCCCAATCCCACCCTCCCTCCCTCAGCTTCTCCCTGCCCCTTTCCAAGTCCACGGATTGGGGAGGACCTCCTCCCCTTTCGTCTGGCCCTGTTTTATCAGGTGTCTTCAGGACTGGCTGCAATGTCCTCCTCTGTGGCCTAGCAGGACTGCTCCTCCCTTTGGGGGGGGGAGGTCAAAGAGCTTGTCATTGAGTTCCTGTCTTTGGGGCAAAACAGTTTGAAGACCCTTGTGCCTCCTATATCTGGAGGATGGCATCTTTCCACAGACTACAAAATTTTCAGCCATTATTTCCATAATGTTTTTCTGGCCCTTTTTCTCTTTCTCCTCCTTCTTAAATTAATATTGTACACAGATGTGTTCATTAAAGGTGTATAACCCTGGAATGATTACTGTGTGTGTGTGTGTGTGTGTGTGTGTGTGTGTGTGTGCGTTCCTCAAGCTCTCTGCTCACTTCAGCAGCTTGTGCCTGCTGAACTTTCTACTGCTTCTTTCAATCCAATCACAATATTACTCATCTTTAGATTTTCACTTCTTTTGTTATTGTTTTGTTTCCCTACCAAACCTCATTTTGTTTATGTGTTGTTTATAAACATAACTATGGCCATGACCTCTCTTCTCTATGGGGTCTTGGGATGAACTCTGGAGTCATAGGAAACACTAATAAATTCCTGTCTATAGTGCAAAGGCACCAAGTACACACATCTAGAACAGAGCTACTTCCTCTATAAATGGTACTGGGGGGCAAGATACCCAACTAAATTGGACCATTGTCGTAAGCCATATCATAAGCCTTGTCATAAGCAAAAACCAACCTAAAATAGATTAAAGACTTATACATAAGAACTGAAACTGTGTAACAACGAGAGGAAAACATGCAGAGAAAGCTGTGGGTCACGGTATAGGTCGTTACAACTTCAAACAAGTATGAGCAAAATAAAACATACGTGAGTGGGATGACATCAAAATAAAAGCATCTGGACAACATGGATACCGGCAGAATGAGAAGATCAGTGGTGCCGGAAGAAATCACTGCACAGCACACATCTGGCAAGGGTTAGCCTCCAAAATACCCAAAAAACAAACAGCTACAGGGAGAGAAAGACCCTGATTTAAAATGAGTACAAGAATGATTGTGCAGTGTTGGTATGAGTTCAAGGTATAGAAAAACAGTATAGAAGTTACCAGAAATACATAAAAACAAACAACCCCCTCCAAAAAAACCCAACACAAAACACTGAGCAGCTGGGCTGAGGAGATGATTCAGTGAATCAGAGTACTAGCTGCTGTTGCAGAGGAACAAGTTCAATTCCCAGCACCCAGATGGATTCTCATGATCATCCGTAATTTTAGTTTCAGGGGGATCCAATGCCCTCTTCTGGCTTCCATGGGCACCAGGTAGTCAAAATACCCACACGTATAACATGACATAAATGAGTCATTAAGGCTTTGAGGCTGAAATGGCGCTGTCCTGATGCAGTGATGCCGCTACAGGGCATCTTAACAGAGAAACCAGTAGGTCGGAGAGACGTCTGCCACACACGTCTATTCCAGAACTGTTTGCAATGCCTAGGATAGAGAATCAACCTGAGTGTCCATCGACTTAGAAATGAACACAGTCAGGAGTGTAGGAAGCATGTGGGGGCACTATTTTTTTTTTAAATTTGTAAAAAGGAAGACATTTTATGCCTGGAGCTGGAGATCAGTTTTGCTCAGTAAAGCAATCTAGATTTCCTCAGAGGCATGTTATACCCTTCCACTTCCATGTAAAATAATCCTACCAAAAGAAGACAAGGGAACCACGGTGCCTGGAAGATGGAGCAAATGTGGCTGTCCTGGCTAAATAAGGAAGGGTCTCCATTAGACTAGAAAATATAAATTGAAAGTTTTGAGAGACGGATATTGAAAAATATGTATTATATACTTTAACATCCCTGTGAGTAAAATTTAAAGGTTCAACAACAAAAATAAGTATTTGAGGTAGTTTTTAGGCTCATTAGCCTTATCTAATTAGTCCATATTCTACTTAGAAATTATAACAGTTTTGCACCCTATGAACACATCCAACTATAAATTATCTTTGTACAACCAGGCCAAGAAAAGGTTATCTTTAATTTTTTTTCAGAAAATTAGTAGAAAAGACTTTCTTTTTCAATCTTACTCTTCTGTCACTGCAAGTAGCCTTTTGGCTGCTAAAACGATCATTTAAATTCAGCTAGGACGTGAAGAGAATGGAAATAAGGGCAGGTGAGTCATTAAAATACCCCAACTCAGCTAAATACCATGCCCTGGTTCCCAACTTGAGCCATTCCCATGTGTGAACGCCATTATTCCAGAGTATGTGATCTGCACATCACAAGTCTCTCATTGGGGCTTGTGTGTTTCCGGACAAACTTTTGGGAAAGTTGATGGACACAGGAGCTCAATCAGAGTTAAGCTGAAGGTGTGGGTTGATACAAACAGGCATAGACCTTGGCTGACCACCGCCTCTGGCTGGTGGGTTCCAGGGAGGCGCAAGGCAGGCACTCCCACAGAACAGGCAGGCGCTCCCACAGAACAGGCAGGCACCCCACCCAGACTGGTCCCTGAGATGAGCAGAGGGCCCTGCCTGTGACATTTGATAGAATTTAGGAGATGCTGAATCCCAGTATCTTGTTACAAAGCAGATGTCAACACAGCTTGACAGAAACAGTTTCTCTCCAGACTCAGAATTAGTTGGGGGAAAGGATCCTACCACAGCTGTCTGAAAATCCAAGAGGACTCGAGGGTTTCCTTGTCCCTCTCACTCCTAGCTATATGAATATTAAACATAACTGTTGCCAGTGTGTGCCTAAGGGGCGGATACTCATCAATTTAACTCAGCATATGGTATAAAAAGTCTCAGAATAAATCTCCAACTCTAAACATATCTCATTATTGAGCATAATCTTCAAAGAATCTCACTTGCAAATGGAAAATCGCTGGCATCGCTCCATCATATGGAATGGGATACTGGGTGGGTGGAGAGAATTGGCCCTGTAATAGCCTCTGTCCCCTTCCCCCAAACCTCGCTACTTGTTAGTCAGAATGCCTCAGATCCTCAGGTCCATTTGCAGATAATGTTTTGTGTTTAACAAACTCACCAACTCAGTGCTGAGTCCTGTTCTCCCCAGAGGGGCCAGGTGGCTGAGACACCTGTCAGTGCCTGTAGCCCTCCAGGCTTGGCACTCCCTCCCACCGCACAGATGGCTGGAGACCGGAGGAGATGGCTCTTCCTCGGGTGCAGAATTTCTCCACTTATCTGAGTACTTCCCAGAGAGGGATGAGATTTTCCTGTTAGTTATCTCTCCACCCCACTCCTTCCACATAAGAAATCAAAGCCCTTTTACAAGGTCTGTTCCTTCGGTATTTTTAGCTTTAATTGAAAGTGAGCTGTAAATCAAAAGCCTGTTTTTCAAGTTTTCAATAACTTTGAAGTTCCATGTTAAAATGGGGTTTTCCTGTCCTTAGTTCCCAAAGATTTAAAGTTGTCAAGCACAATCAAGAGGAACCCTTCCAGGTCCTCTGTGGCCTCAACTTTATGTGCCACTTTTGATTTCCTCTCCAATTTGCATATGAAATACAAATTTTGTTGTTATGTTTAATAATTCAATTCCTCTCAAAATTTCTCCCTCAAAAAGTTATTGGTTGCTATAGGCACGTTGTGCAACTTAAATTGTGTTTAGCCATCTCTGCACAGTACTAATTACACAGCATCAATTTATATGGCAGAATGAACGCTCAGTTTCTCTAGGTACAATTCATTTATTTTTGTTTTGCTTAGCACTTGTTGAAATAGATGCGTAAAAAAATGTTTATAAAGTTAAATGGCTCTTTAGCTAGTAAACATCTTAATTCCTTTTTAGAAATAAAATTTAAGAACAATGTAAAGATTCCTTTGAATGCATCATTGTACATTAAGTTTTTTTATATATATATATATATATAAAATTGCTTGCATCTAATTTGGTTGGCAGTGAACCAGGGATTTGTCTTATGTCAAAAGATAAGGGTATGATTACTTTAAAATGGGCTACAATGAAACTGATAATCTTTTTGATTTGACAAATGTTCTACAAAGGACTAACTGTTCTACAAAGGACTTTTAAAAGGAATCACCCTTACCGGGTAACCCTTTCTCAACAAACAAGCAAACAAACCCCTTTATTGGCAGAACACAACCTTATAACCCACAGTAATACCTTGTGCTATTTGTTGAATGTTGCTGCTGCCATGAGGGATATAGCAGAGCCTTTTCCTGCATTGGGTCATGATTTTCATAGACGTAGTCATTCTGTTTGTGGGTAAGGAAGGAAGGGAGGGAAGAAATATCTCTGGAGATGGTAGTGGTGCTCAGAAATTAAGATTGTTTCCACTTAGAATGTCTATGAACAGGGTCCATGCGAGCTACTTACTAGTAAATTTAATAGTTTAAGTAGTATTGTATACTTATTTGTCTTTGAATACTCTATCCACATCAGATTAAACTTAGAAGTTAGTGTTAGATGATGAAATGAAAAACTAAAAGACAGACAGCTGCAACAAAATGGCCAAGACAAGTGATAACTGCACCTGCCTATGTTCCAGCTGGGGGTGGAAAGGCCAAACAAAAGGTGTGAGACCTACTTCTGGAGAGAAAAAAGCTTCTCACTTGATTTCCATAAAGCCTGTGAAAACGCAGCTCTCTCTCCTGTATGTGCTAAACACATCTCCCTGTGCTGGATGCTTCAAGCAATTTCCATTTACTGCGTCCATAAACAAAGTCAGCGCTAGGAGCTAACACTTCCAAGCTCCTCGGGGCTATGAAATGAACAGCAAATGCACCCACCTCAGGGCAACACAGACCCTGCACTTCCCTGATGTGCCAAATATTACTTTGGCTCAGACTCAAAGAAAGTTTCAAATACAAAGTAAATTTGACATTCCATACTGATTTCACATTTACCGTTAGGTCATACCTAGTTCAGGATATGAACCTAAGTCCTCATTGCTCTACATCTATCCGCTTGACACACTCTGCTCTCTGCACTGTAAAAATGAAGGCAGATTGAGTAACGCCTTCTTCAGGTGATTGATTTCGCTCCCTGAAGACACTTACTGACCACATTTACGCCATGTGTCCACAGTCTCATTTCTGTGGTGAGGCTGTGATCCTGAAATTGTTCTGATGGAAGAACAACTTAACAATTCTACTTCTGGGGGAAGAAACACACACACACATGCATGCACACACACACACACGAAAAGAGAGAGAGAGCAAGAGAGAGAAGAATGGCTACCCATAAAATACAGGGTCAAAGCCTTATATGCATGCTAGTAAATTGTAATAGTGTTAGAAACTAATCTCTTCAAAGACTATTAAGAGTTGAGCCTCATACGTTTCCCTTTGGAAACATGATAACACAGTGGTGACTTCTTCTCTGCCCATTATAGACTGGTTCCCTCATATGTCTTAAAGAAAGCTTTAGGGATTATTATTACAAAAAAATATATAATGCGTGCTAGAATTCATCACTGCATTTCCATAATTTCGGTTGCCTAAGCATAAGTACAATTTAGAAAATTAAACAATTTAAAAATATGGATTATGGTGACCCCATGACTTAAACTATTCCAATTGTTTAGTTTTCTTACGTTTTACTGTCTTTCCTGGTAAGATCTCACTCTTTCTCTTGCATATTCATACATACATGGCAAAGTGTATGTTTAAAAAAAATAAAGCATAAACTTTAACAAATATAGGACATATGTGTATAAAATATGCAATAAATATATGCATATATAGAGCCAAAATTAAAGAAAGAGAGAGAAAAGAGTTATCAAGGACATATATACAAATATTGACATTTTAATAATGAATGACTGACTTTAGCATGCTATGAAAACATATAGCTAACCCCGTTGCCTGCTCTTTGATCACACATTTAATTACTTTCTCTGGTGGGGTTAGTTGTAGTAAAAATAGTGTTAAATTTCAAATGAAACGTTGTGCATTCCTCATTAGGCTTTTCAGCTGTAACACAGCTACTGAAATATACACTACCCTGCCACACATTCATCTTGGGGAATCCACAGCTCTAGGAGAAGCAGATGGACCTGGGAGCTGAGATCAAGTGATTATAACTTGGAAATTAGTCCCAAATCTATGTTCTACTAAATGGGTTAAAAGTATATATATATGTAAAACATCACAATATGTGTCACGTAGATATGTGATAGATACATAAATAGACACATGATAAATAGATATTACATCCACGCTCGGTTTTGTTAATTTACTATATTTAGGTCTATTAGTCTGTTGACTGAAAAAAGTAAATAATAACGAAATTACTTAAACATGTTTTTTCAGCTGTTGAAAATAATTCTACTCTATCACCGCCAAAATCTTCTACAATAAAAGCATCTGTCACAACACCAGGCACTATTCCAGTATTAAATCTTGTTACCAAACCAACAGCTGGGACAACTCCTAAAGGTAAGGCCTTTCTATGTTGAATGTAGTTTCCCTTTTAAAAGCAAAATTAGTAAGTAGATGCTATATAATGTATTATGGGGAAATAGTTTTTACAAAACTCAGTAATACTGTACTATTTACAAATTCTTCTGAATTTTTGAGCTGAATGCAGAATCTGGAGACCTCGCCGAGTTTCCTTAACGATATTCTTTTAGATCACTTCCTGTTTGGGAAAGATCTTATTGTGATTGTTACATAAACAAAGTTTATTTTTAGGGAAGAAAACAAATATCATACCTAAGTCAGAAAAATATCACTGTAAATATCCCAGTCCTTCACTTACATAGCACAGCCAATGCCTGGAAACAAAAACCAGATTTTGTTGGTTATTATGTGCTAATAATAGATTTAAGCTGTGGGTTTCTGTGGCAGTCTTCTCGTGACTGTTACTGGATGGTGTCACAACCTGCCAAGAAAATCATTAAAAGAGAATTCTTAACCGTCTTTAAAATTTTGAAATGCCCCTGGGACTCATGGCACACACATTTAATCCGACCACTCGGAGAGCAGAGGCAAGTTAGATCCCTGTGAGTTTGAGGCCAGCCTATTCTTCATGTCAAATTCCAGAGAAGACATGGCTATACAGGGAGACCCTTACTCTAAAAGAAATACAAAAGGAAAATGAAAAGTCATTATAAACTCTCAGATACTCCAAGGATTTTTAAGTCAATGCTTGCTACGTTGTTTATTTTGTAACACAGGAAAAAAAAAAATGAGGCATCTCATTCAAGTTCAGTATTCAAAAGGGAACAAAATTAAATTTGCTAATTACCAGAAAATGGAATATTTAGACTATATGAATGGCTTAAATTCTACCATTATATTCCTCAACTCTGTATACATTCCTTAATTTTCACTCTGACATCAGGTTCACACCCATGCACATGAATAATATGGACTTGAGGGGCTAGAGAGGTGGCTCAGAGATTAAGAGCATTGACTGCTTTCCAGAGAACCAGAATTCAGTTCCCAGCACCCACATGGCAGCTCACAAGTGTCTGCAACTTCAGTTCCAGGCAAGCTGACATCCTCACACAGATATACATGCAAGGAAAAGACCAACACACATAAAAAATAAAAAGGAATCATAAAAAAAAAATTAAAAACACTGATCTGGACTTGAAGATGGTGGTCACACAGCAAACAGTATCTTGAGCAGAATGTATGTCTACCACAATTCTACAATGAAAACAAATCCATCCTCACAGACACCCTGACCAAATCAGGAGAAAGCGCACACGACAAGGGCATCACCGGGGATTTTAGTCTCAGGATATTGGAGAATCTTACTTCCACCAAAGAAAAGCTCCAAAGGACAAAAGTCAAAGCTTAGGATGTTTCGTTGCTTCTCATTTTTAAGGATTGCTTCTTCTCTGAGTACATACAAATAGGCACCCCAGCATCTTCACAAAGTGTGGCTATTTGCCTCAACTGCCTCTTCAGTAGGAAGTTGGCTCTAAGTTGGCAGAGGGGCATTATGTTAGATTTGCGCAAGAGCCAGCACAGAAAATGTAGGTAGTGATGTTGAATCCAGCCTCCTGTCTCTACAAGATTCTATGCTCAAAAGCGCTATCCTGATAATAACACAAAACCTGGAGCAACGTCTAGTTACCTGAACAGTAGAGGTAAGGGAAGAATCTGACAGAACTGTAGCTTGTGATGCCAGAAATGCACCTTATTTTGCTGAGTCCAGATTTTTTTTTTCCAACCGTGTTCATGTTGAGGCAGAGAAAGCACAAGGTTTTTATCCTTTTTGGAATGATGTGTCCCATAGTTGAGCGTGAAGCACCCTTCCCTGAAGCAAGCGTGTACCACACTTGAACAAAATGTAGCACACACAAATGTACACAAAATCCTTCCTGTAAATGTTGCTGACGATTTACACTACCCTCCTAATAAAAGGTACACTGTGGTGTGTGTTCTCAAAAGTTCTCCTGCTGATTATAAATCCCTTACTCTCACGTGTAAAATTGTAAGAAATCATCTAAAATTTATCTCATAAATCACTCAGACACACTGTAAAGGAAAGGGTATTTTAATTATTCTCCCCGTATCCACCTTCCTAAATCAGATTTTACAGATTTAATCCATTTGTTCCCACTTGCTTTTAAATGTTCTTCTTCTCATTTCAATTTATTTATTTAATCACTAAAGTATTATGGAAGCCACACTAAAAATGTGTCTCCTATTTGGGAACAGTTTACTGCAAAGCCACAAAGCCATTCTCAAACTCACCCTTCAAGTTGTTATAAACTTAGCATCACCTAATATCAATTTAGAGAACTTTTAAGCAGTATACTCTAGTAGCCATGAGAGAGGGATGATGGGGGAAGTGAGTTCATTCCTATATTGTGAGGCCAAGTGACAATGTGTATGGTAGAAAGACAACAAAGTGAGATAGACAGGCTCACCTGCACTGCGAGAAGCAGTCTGGTAGGGAGGAAACAGCTCAGAGAATAAGCAGGAAGCTGTAGGAAGGTGGGTTGAAGTGCTAACCAAAGAAGGAAGGGCGCTGGAGAAGGAAGGCATGAAATGCTTTAGCCTTTCTGTTTAACTCCACTCTGTATTAAGGAAAGTTGGAATATGCACACTGGCTGAGCCCATCCTTCTAAAGGCAACACTCTTACACACAGTAATGAACAGGGGTGAAAACCCGCCTTAAATCTTCGTGTTCTCAGTAGTGTGTCAGCGTATTTGGCTTCTTAATGCCAGCCATGTAAACAGCTTCAATGTCAGGCAGGTTTATATGCTTATCCACCCCCTGAACAACCATGACATAGTTAAACTACAATATTTCACACACACACACACACACACACACACACACACACACACACACACACAGAAGCCACTCCTCGTTCTTTCTTTCTTAAGGCCAACCCAGTGCTTTTACCCACAGTAAGGGTTTTTACAAAAAAAAAAAAAACCTGTTTTGTTATTTTTTTTTTCTAATTTTCAGCTTTCCTAATCAGGTTTTCTTTGCTTAAAAGTCAAAAGAGACTTGGTTCCACAGAGCATATAACTGCCTTTCTGTTGGCAATGGCATTAATTTCATCACAGGAAAAGTTAAAAAATGAAAGTGTGCAACTGAGAAGAGAATTCTCCTTGTAGCAACATAGCCACCATGGCAGAAATGATTGACAGGTTGGCCTGGAGCAGGGCTTGCTTTCAGGGACTTGCCCAATTACAAACTGGACTTGACCTCTTCCCTGATGTCCATCAGGTAACCTGTGCATTTTGTGTGAAGGTCAAACAGTGAGAGCTAAGAGGTACCATCAGGCAGGTAACGCATGTCACCATCAGAAAATGAACTTTCAGTACACAAAACTAGATCTGGAATTTTGCTTTTAAAGGTGATTGTTATTCAGCTTGCTTCAGAAACATTTGCAAGTCAATGCCTTCACTTTGGAGTTCAGGTGTAGTATTATCAACATGATATAATTGGCGAAAAATTCAAACAAAAGCCCCGTATAGGTTCTCCGCTATACATCAACTCAGCTACCGGAATACGCGACTGAAAGATTTTAAGATTAAAGGATTCAAATAAGCTCATTTGAATGTGAGTTTTCTCTTCTCATTTCACCGCTGGATAGGGTTGGATGACCGCCAAAGACAGCTTCTTTCTCTTCCTATTCAGAAAAGGTAGTGGGAATAGACACCCAAAGATGTAGATTCGCTTTCTCTTTTAATTTTACAACTTTTATTACACTTTATTTATCCCTTTTGTACACACACACACACACACACACACACACACACACACTCCTTCCCCTGTGTGGATTTGGGGATTGAACTCCATCAGCAGCGTGGCAGTAGGTGCCTTTACTCAGTGGGTACCTCTCTGACTCTGCGCTCCCTTTGTGTAAAAGAGGATAGTTGGCGGTGAAGTGCTGTGAATGAGACAAATTCACCGAAAGAACAGAAAGCTTGCAGAACCAATATTAAAATCTCAAGCACAAAACGGGCATCAAATTTCAAGTACAGTCGGAGAGATATTTCCGGCCAGCTGTTTCAGATGAGGCTCTGCTACGCTGCTGTTTAAGTCGCATGTCTGATGTGTAGAAATTGAATACATACATATGTAAAGAATAGATTTGTTTTAAAAGCAGTCTCACAAACTTCCCCGTATGCTTAGGTGGAACCTCAAAAGGAGTGTGTACCTCATCTTTCTCCGCAGTATCTCTCCTCTTCTCGCTTCTCTTTCTATCTGCAAGTCTGGGTTGAAAATGAGCCATCTGTGGAAAATGTTATAAATATGAGTTCACTAAACAGTAATGGAGTTGTGAGACGTTATCCTTTATACATACCTGCAGTGTCCGCTTATGTTTATGCCAGCTTGTCTGTTTCTCTGGACGATTTTTTGAAACTGCTTTGTTTATGAACTTGAAATTGACACAAATCGCAGCGTCCACTTGGGACCGTTAGTTCTTCGTAATGATGATTTGCATTTATTCCTAAGAATTTTAATGCGTTCACAGCACATAAAGAGAAGTTCAGCCTATCGTAAGTACAGTGCTACCCGGGTTTGTAAGTGGTTACTTACGAATTAGCAACAGACCAAAGGTGTTACTGTTCTTACCCCAGGGACACAAGTGTGCACATATGTATATATACACACAGACAGACGGACACACAGGCGCGCGCGCACACACACACACACACACACACACACACACACACACACACACACTCTCATCCATGCACACAGACACCCTGTGAATGTGAGACTTGTCTGAGCAGGGCTTCCTCCAGGATTTTCCAGGCAGTATTCACTTCTAGCAACTTTTCACTCTGAGCAAGTTCAAGAATAATTCCTGGCCTTTGATAAATATTCTTTTAAATTAAAAAAAGTGCCAAGCGTGTGAAGATCAGCAAAGGACAGGGGTGTGGCTTATGCAGTTGACACAGCCTGTGATCTTGACAGTTGCTCTTCAGTATCATTTGCTTCTTCCTCAACATACTTTTCAATGACCTCCAGTACTCAGGAATAAACCATGTTTACTGTGAAACGCATTATAATCATTATAATCTTGCCTCACACATGCATTTCATACTAGAAGGAATTGCTATTTGGGCCTCTGACGTTTGAATAACAGGAATTCAAAGACCATCTAATGAATAAGGAGATTAATTACACAAGTTTCCAAGCTCTTCTATGTTTGGCTTATATAGAATTTTCATTACCATGAATGACTAAATTAAGGAAATGAAATATAATTCAGAAATAAAAATCACAGTTCATGATTTTTTTGCCTGGATTTTTTTTTCCCCACAGAGAAAAGTAAAACAATTTTTAAATCACTGAAATTTAGTTCTTGCAATACTTTTTCGCATGTTTGATGATACCCAGGTAATAATATGTAATATGAACTTGCTGTTTGGTTCATTAATTCTAAAAGTGGTGTGTGTGTGTGTGTGTGTGTGTGTGTGTGTGTGTGTGCGCGCGCTCGCATGCACATGTACAAGTGCATGTGAGTTTAAATCACCCATTCAATAATTCAATACTTGCATTCCTCTTTAGGAGAAAAATAAGCTGGAAAACAGCAAAAGACAAGGGTTACTTAGTAGTCTGAAGACTGATTGCAGACCATTTCTAAACCTGACTTTTATTCATTCCTTGGCAGATGAGATGAGATTGTGGTTGATAATAATATCATCTATCTTATCAAACTAGGAACAACTAACAGTGAATTGTCCACAACGACCTCGGTGCCAGCACTTACTTCACCGACAACAGCAAAACATGAAGGTGAGTATTGTTTTGTTTTTGTTGTTCTTACTGAATTTATCTATTTGTGTGTGTGCGTGCACGTGTGTGTAACCGATGAGATTTTCTATAGACAACCTGATGTCATCTGAATAAGAAGAAAGGCTTAGGTCTTCATTTCTGAAGTCAATGCTTTGACCTACTTAGGTTTATTGTTTGTCATTATCCTTTGGCAGAGCTATTGGAATAATGCTGAACGGTGGTGGGAAATGACATCATTGCTTTCTTCTTAACGACAAGAAAAAGTTACCAGGATCTCACCATTTAGTGTGATATTAAATCCTTCCTACTAGATTTTAAAGATGCTTTTATCATGCAAGAATTTTGAGTTTTCAAAAATGTGTTTTCTAAATACATTGAAGCTGTCATGTTTTCATAGTTTATTTTATAAGCATGGCATGGAACTCTGACTGCTGCATGTGGAATTAACTTTGCTCAGTTGGCAAACTTCCTTCTTGATCACCCTGTGGAATACTTTTCATGAGGCCGGTTTTATTTATATTATTTTGCTGAAAATTTTCATAAGAGATATAATATTAAGCTTATAGTTTTCCTGAGACCTCTCTCTTCTTTCACTATCACAGTAATGCTCATTAGATTGAGTTGGGATGTATTCCTTTCTCTGCATTTTTTTTTAAAGATTTGGGGATTTATTTGTATTACAACGGCAAGTTACTGATTTAGGAAACCCACTATTAAATTAGGCTGCCCTTGTCTAAGCTCTTTTTCATAAGAAGAAAACATTCTACTTAAGATCTTATGAAGAACACCCCATGCCAACACGGCAGACAAGTAGGAGTCGAATCGCTACTTGGAGAGTGAAGGATAAGCGTGGAAGAAGATGAACTTAGATACATTTTTTTTTCTTTTACCACCAGACGCAATCCTTAAGACTTCTGTACCAAGCGTCGTACGGTTTTATGTGAACTTGAAACTAACATTGACACCTTTAAAAACTTCTTTTTAAAATTTTCTTTATTCATTTTATGTCCCTCTTAGAGCCCCTTCCCTCCTCTCCTCCCGTTATCACCCTCCCTCCCCGTTTCCCCTGTTGCCCCTCCCCTACTCCTCAGAGAAAATGAGCCCCGCCCCCAGCCACTCCAGCATATCAAGTTGCATCAGGACTGAGGGCATCCTTTTCCCCTGTGGCCTGTCGAGGTAGCCCTGCCAGTGAAAAGCGATGGAAAAGTAGGCAACTGGGTCCACGTCAGAGTCAGCCCCCATTCCCCTTACTAAGGAACCTACATGAGGACCGAGCTGCCCATCGGCTACACCAGGATAGGGACCCTTGGTCCAGTCTATGCGTGGTCCTTGGTTGATGCGTTAGTCTGCACAGGCACCCTGGGCCCTGATTAGTTGGCTCTGTTGGCCTTATTATGAAGCTCCTGACCCTTCTGGGTCTTTCTATCTTTCGCCCTATTTTTCCACAAGGTTTGCTGCGCTCCACCCAATGATTCGCAGTGGGTCTCTGCATCTGTTTCCATCAGCTGCTGGGTGGATCGATTCAGAAGACAATTATTCTAGGCTCCCGTCTTTAAGCATAGCAGAGTATCGTTAATCATGTCAGGAGTTGCATGGGGCGAGGCTCCGGCTGAGCCAGTCATGGTTGAACATTCCCTCAATCTCTGCTCTATTTTTGTCCCTGCACATCTTTCAAGCAGGGTAAATTTTGGGTTGAATTTTTTGTGGGTGGTTGGTGTTTCACTCCCTCCACTAGGAGCCATGTCTAGTTAGAGGGTGGCCTCTTCAGACTCTATGACCCTTGTTACTAGGAGTCTTAGCTGGAGTCACCCCCATATCCTCCCAGGAGCCTACCCTATTGTAGGTCTCCAGCTTGTCACAGAGAAGTCCCTGCCCAAGGTTTCTCTTCTCTCTGCAAGTCCTCTGTCTTCTCAACCCTGCCCTCCCCAGATTTGATATAGACCCTCATTTCTCTCCAGGCATCCTTTCTTACACTGTTCCCTCTCTTCAACTACTTCTGTTGTCTATTCTATTTCTATTTCTGAGTGGGAGTTAAACATTCTCCCTTGGGTCCTCCTTGTTACTTATCTTCTTTGGGTCTGTCAATTGTAATATGGTTGTTCCTGTACTATATGGCTAAAATACACTTATAAGTGAGTGCATACTATGTGTGTCTTTCTAAGTCTGGTTCCGTCACTCAGGATGATCTTTTCTAATTCTATCCATTTGCTTGCAAATTTCACGATTTCTTTGTTTTTCTTAGCTGAGTAGAATTTCATTGTGTAAATATGCCACAGTTTCTTTATCCATTCTTCAGTTGAAGTACATCTAGGTTGTTTCCAGATTCTGGCTATTACAAGTAATGTTGCTATGAACATAGTTGAACAAGTATCCTTGTTGTGTGGCAGAGCATGTTTTGGGTATATGTCCAGGAGGGGTATAGCTGGATCCTGTGGTAGCACTCTTCCCAACTAAATCTATTTTGTCTGCTTGGTATTCAGTTTCTATAAACTTCAGTCTCCACTAGGGCAGTTCAAATGTTCCAAAAGCTTAACCCATAAGCAATTGTTGCTAATGACTCTGAGATATGCAAGACCTCCCCCCAAAATAATAAATACAAGAGAGAAAGAAAAAAACAACTAATATTTGCTATCCAAAATCATCATGGAAAAAATAGGAGACTCTATTATTTTTATACTTACGTATTGTTATTTTATGTGCATGAGTATTTTGCCTGCATATATGTCTGTGTTCTGTATATGTACCAGGTGCCACAGAGGTCTGAAGAGAGTAACTGATGCCCTGACCAGGAATTACAAATGACTGTGAGCAACCCCATACACACTGGGGATTGAACCTGGGTCCTGTGTAAAAGCAACCAGTGCTTTTAACTGCTGAGCCATCTCTCCAGCCTGAAGGAAGGCATTTTTTAAATTCCAGATTCTGAATCTCTTTGATGATTCCAAACTACTGCAACTTATTTGGTATCTAAAAATTTCACTATACACAAGACCACGTCAAGAAGAACTGGAATGGCCCTTTACTTAAAGTGATACTTCATCCCTGGCCCAAGGTCTACCCCATCTTTGTATTCCATCTTTGTAAATGGGGTTAGAAAATAAAAATATCTGGTGATTCAGTCACCCAGCTAAGGTCTAAGGAACAATGTGCTCTGGTCCCCAACCACAGCTCACCATGGGTCCTTTTACACTCTGTAAGAGTGAGAACTTTGCTGTGTGTGCAACTCCAAAGAACCTATTTTGTCCAACGGCACATAAAAAAATCTCTCCCATTTTTTGTCTTCTTAATTTTATGTAAGAAGTGGGAAATAGTAAGAGCTGGAGAGGACAGAAACTCTACAAGGAGAGCAACAGAACAAGAAAATTTGAACATAGGGTACTTCCCAGAGACTCATACTCCAACCAAGGACTATCCATGGAGATAACCTAGAACCCTGACAATGCAGCCACTTCTGATGAGAACTGATAGACTAAGATCAGAAAGGAGAGGAGGACCTCCCCTATCAGTGGACTTGGGGAAGGGCATGCATGCAGGAAGGGGAAGAGGGTGGGGCCGGGAGGGGAGGAGGGAGGGGCTTATGGGGGATACAAAATGAATAAAGTGTAATTAATAAAATTTAAATAAAAAATTAAAAAAAAATTCGAACCCGGGGTCTGGAGAGATTGCTTAGTGGGTAAGAGTATATAGTGCTCTTGCAGAGGACCCCGGTTTAGTTCCCAACACCCACATAGGCAGCTCTCAAATGCCACATCGCTGGTATCTGTGCATGCCTGCGCTCACACACACAAACACACACACACATACACACACACGCACAGTATTTTTTAAATGGTCAAACACTACTCACCTTTGGCTATTACTCTCTTCTCTTCAGCATCCTTGGGACCCCTGTAGGTAGGTTTGAGTGTCTTGAGCCCTTGTTCCACGGAAAGAATCCTGGACAGAACTGAATCTTAGTTTGACCTATATTCCTTCACATATAGTTTCCTTCCCTCTAGTGCAATCCCGAAATTAAGTGACAAAGCACACTAACTTCTTTTCACCCCAAAGAGACAGGCCAAAAGAATCTGCTGCTTCAGCCTCTGCTAATGCTTGGAAATATCTCCCTAGGATATTTACTGTAGACATCAGGACAACGTACAATCTTACCATAAGCTCTTTAACATTGTCCCAGAAGGTGTTGAGGGAATACAGACGTTAATTAAATCTGACCCTGACGATTATCTTGTTACAGAAACAGAATTTCTGTAAAGTACTAACTTCAAATCGTCCTTGAATGTGAATCTCTGCCAGCTACTGCTGTTTTAAAGGCATCCTGTTCTCCTAGGAGTTTGTAAGCACAATAGCAAACTTTAAAATAATGGCAGTCCTAACAAAGAGTTTGTAAATGTCTTAAATCTATGGTAGCTCTAAGTTAATTTTACCATACAGCTTTTAAGAAAATACACACCCCAGGAATCTGCTTTGCCAGTGTTTGATTGGGAATATTTACATGTAAATTCATCAGTAAAGGTTTTCTGTGGCTTCTTTTGTGTTTGTGATTTTACCTGGTATTGGTATCTGGGTAGTAACACCTACATAAGGGGCTTCAGTCTCTGGCAGTTCTCGGAAACATCTTCCTAGGACATTTAGTGCAGACATTCAGACTACCCACGATCTTAGTGTAAGCTCTTAAACATTATCCTAGAAGGTATCGAGTGAATCCAGACATTAGTGAAATCTGTCCCTGACTATTAGCAGTCAGGTAGCACTCCTTCCCATTCTATCTTAAGAAGAGGTTGAGCAACATCGTATTAGCTCTTTTTATAACAATTTGCTAGAATTTTGGAGGTGAGTTTATTCAGTTCTCGTCTTTTCTTTGTTGAGACACTGTCTTACTAGTGTTTCAATCTCGTTGTTACACACTAAACTAAATTGCTTATATCTTCTTAATTACATTTTGTTAGATCATGTCTCTAGAAAATTATGTTTCATATACATTTTTTAGTTTGTTTGAATATAGGATTCTAAGTATGTCCTAACGGTCCTCTGAATTTCACTGGTGTCTGTCATGATGTCTCCCTTTTCATTTCCAATGTAGCAATTTTAGCCTTCACTTTGTTTTGTTTTGTTAGTTCAGCTTAGCTTTTGTAATTTCATTTGTCCTTTCAAAGAATCAACTACCTCATTGAATTTGTGTACTCTTCTTCTCATTTCTGCTTCAGTCATTTCTCCTGATCTTTCTAATTTCTATTGGTTGGCATTTGGCCTCTTGTTTTCTGTGACCTTCAGATGTATCTTTTTTTTTATTTGTGTTCTCTCTAATTTTTTAACTGTAAACACTTGTATCTGTAAGCTTCCCTCTTAAGGATATCATTGTGTCCCAAGGTTTCTGGTAAGTCATGTTTTCATTATCATTCAATTCTAGGAATTTTAAATTTTGCTTCTAGTTTCCTTGATGATCCTGCATCATTCAAGTAGTATGCTGTTCAATATTTACACTTTATTTTCTATAGATCATTTGATGATGATTCCTAGTTTCTATCTACTGTGTTTGGGTAAAATATAAGAAATAAATTCAGTTTCCTTATATTTGTTGATATTTGCTTTGTGTTCTACAACAAGGTCTGTTTTTCAGAATCTCTGGAATATTCTCTTGTAGAATTTTTATAATGTCATAACACATTTAGGCCTTTTATCAATATTGTGTTTATTTTTCTTTGTCATATTAGATAAAAATCCAGTTTCATTTTTTAATTATGATAATCTGTTTTCTCAGCAACATTTATTGAAGAGTTTATTCTTTCTCTACCCTCACCTCTAATTGTCATGTCAACTATAATTTGACTATGCACTTTTGGTTTTATTTCCTGGCTCTCTATTTTATTTATTTTACTGTTATTTATATGCTTTATACCAGTAACATGTCATTTTGATTACTGTTGCTTTGTAATACAGTCTAAAATCAGAAAGCATGATGGTTTCTAGTTTTTATTCTTTCTCAAAATGTCTTTGGTTTATTGTATTTTTTTGTGGTCCCATATGTATTTTAGGATTTTTCTTTGTTTGTATGAAGAATGTGATTGGGATTTTGCATCAAATTTATACATTGCTCTGTGAATTACAGAGATTTTTTTAGCCATACTAATTTTCTGATCCATGAACGTGATATATCTGCTTTTCTTATATTCTATTTCTTCTACAGTTGTCTTATAATTCTTAATATTCAGGACCATCACCTTTTAGAATTAATTTATCCATAAGTAAGTAGGAACATCTTTTAAAAATAAAGTTAAGGCAAATATCATTTTCCAACTGTAACATTCAGCAGGATAGGCCTTAGTCAATGCTAAACTTCATTTTCATGTGTCACATTTATTCAAAAAAGATGATTTCACTGTGGGTGTTAGGTAAAACAGCACTCTCCATCACAGAGTTCTAAAAGTATAAAGCAGGTTACCATCTTTCTATACAATTAAAAATAATAAGCCTTTTCCTTTAAGTCAGTCTCTTGTAGTTCACAGTAAATTACTAATATAATCCACACCCCTATTCATTTTCCTCATAATAAATTCAGTTCCCAATAGTCTCACATTGAAATTTTCAGAACAATGAAATTAATCTTGCACTTTTATCCCATTCAACACTAAACAATGGTTGACTAAAGTCAGTTCCTCTTACTGTTAATATGGTACTGATATGACTACTTCAAGCATGCTCCATACTAAATTCACTTTATTCCAACTCCTATACAGATAAAAGTGCTTTGCACTTTCTCTCTTGCATGTGCTACAGACACCAAGATCTGAGATTTCAAAAGATATGAATTTCAAAACCATGGGTTTGAACAGTAAAATCATTATTATCTTGGTGTTACTATTCTGCTATAAATTAAAATGCAAGCCAAAAG
The DNA here is from genome assembly GCF_907164565.1 of Psammomys obesus. NCBI lineage: Eukaryota > Metazoa > Chordata > Mammalia > Rodentia > Muridae > Psammomys > Psammomys obesus. The sequence goes on from NW_026596095.1 coordinate 24,443,574, forward strand.
CAAAATGAGGAGCTCCTTTGCCCCACTAAGAAATATATATATATATATATATATATATATATATATATATATATATATATGCACTTAATGTTGACATTATTGTGTAAAATCATATAAACATTTCTCAAGATAATTAAGACTTTAACAGCTCTATGATCCAGAAACCTCACTGCTGGGTAGACATCCAGGGGAAATGAAATGACCATCTCAAAGCGATGTCTATATACCCATGCTCACGGTAGTACCATTTGCAATCGTCAAGAATAGAACCCACCCAAAGACCAGGAACTAATAATGGACTTCTAAAACTGTGGTCAGACACACAGTGGAATAATATTCAACCAGAAAAATAATGAAATCCTGACAAAACAGCTACATATGGACACTATGTTAAGTTTAATAAGCCAGGCATAGGAAGACGCATCGCACCAATCTAGCTTACATGTATAATCTAAAATAACTGTCATAAAAGCTGAGATTCCAAGGTAGTTAGTTACTAGGGGCTAAGAAGATTAGGAGAGAGGAAGAATTAGACAAAAGCTGAGGTCAGAGTAAAAATTTCTGGCCTGCTATTCTGGTATACAATATGGTGAGTATAGATAAAAATATACTGTCATAAAAAACGTTCTAAAAAGGTTTTTAAGAATCATAAAGAAATTACAGTATTTGGGGAAACATGTTTACCCTGATCTCAACATTACACAACATAGATCAGCATCAAAAGAGCACGTGATTCCATTTAAAATGGATAGTCTATAAGACTTAAATTTTTAAAGGAATTTAATTAAAATATTAAATTTTGCTTTTTGCATTTAAAGTACATAGCATCCTCTGAATTTAATTAAAATATTAAATTTTGCTTATTGAACTTAATGTATATAGCATCTTCTGAAGTTGCAAGTTACATTCAGTCCAAGGGAGGCACACTCTGTAATCTGAGAAAAATTAGAAAAAACGGTCTGAATGAAATGGGCAAGTTTCAAGGCATGCCCCAAGACGCATCTCCTTTTCCTCTGGGGTAGCAGAACTCATTAGCTACAGCCTCCAGTATATGTGTGCAAACCAAAATATTCCATTGGCATATTAGTGCAGCAGTGCTCATATGTTAATAATCGTCCATCTTTCTTTCCTCAAGCCCACGCTGGAGCGTTTCTGCATGTAGTACCAGAAATGCCAAACCTTTCCCTCTGTGCTAGTCTCCTGCTCTGCACCTTCACTCTGCTCACTCCAGGTCTGCTATATACATTTTAAAATATATAATCTTCACAAAACCCAAGACACCCTCAATCCTTCCTCCATGGGGTAATGAGCACCAGCCCTGAACTGAGGGTTCCCTTTTGTGCCACTCTCATCTACAGAGTTCCGCGTTAAAGTGGTGATTCCTGGTCATGTCTTGGATGTTGAATCCCTGGTTTTTCTATTACTTCACTCCTGTTTTTAACTTCAGATCTAGAAAACTTCTACATGGCTCTTGGCTGTGCACCATTTCTTTGAACACAAATAAATGGCAAGTGATATAATCTTACTCATCAATTTCTGCTTCTCTTCCTGTCTTTTGGGTCCAACCCAGACAATCATTGTTTGGAAAAAATGTTATAAAGTGATTTGCTGCCAGTTTTCTTCCAGTTAGTTTAAGAATTTCAAGTTTTACATTTAATTGTTTGATATATTTTAAGTTGCTTTTTGAATAGAGTATAAGGTAAGGTTCATTTCAGTCTTCCATTTAAGAATATCAGAAGCAGAAATATGGACACGGTATATACTCACTCATATAGACATATAATATAGGATAAACCTACTAAAATCTGTACACCTAAAGAAACTAATCAAGAGGGAGGACTCTTACTAAAATGCTCAATTCCTATGCAGAAAGGCAAAGAGGATGGACATCAGAAGAAGGAGAAAAGAGGGAACAAGTCAGGAGCTTGACACAGAGGACCTCTGAAAAGCTCTGCCCTGCAGACTATCAATGTAGATACTGAGACTTATGGGCAACCTTTGGGCAGAGTGCAGGGAATCTTAGGAAAGAAGTGGGAAACAGTAAGATCTGGAGAGGACAGGAACTCCATAAGGAGAGCAACAGAACCAAAAAAATCTGCACACAGGGGTCTTTCCTGAGACTGATACTCCAACCAAGGACTATGCATGGAGATAACCTAAGACCCCTGCACAGATGCAGCCCATGGCAGTTCAGTATCCAAGTGGGTTCCATTGTAATAGGAACAGGGACTATCTCTGACATGAACTGATTGGCCTGCTATTTAATTACCTCCCCCTGAGGGGGGAAGCAGCATTACCAGGCCACAAAAAAAGACAATGCAGCCACTCCTGATGAGACCTAATTGACTAGGATCAGAAGGAAGGAAAAGAAGTCCTCCCCTATCAGTGGAGTTGGGAGGGGCATGCAGGCAGAGGGTGGAGGAAGGGAGGGATTGGGATGGGAGGAGGGAGGGAACCAAGGGGGGGATACAAAGTGAGTAAAGTGTAATTAATAAAGAAAAATAAAATAAAATAAAAGAATATCTAGTTTTCCAGAATCGTTTATTGTTCTTTATTCAATGAATATTTTTGGTAACTTGGCTGAGAATCAGTTGGTTGTAGGTGTGGAGAATGTTCTCAAGGATCTCTGCTTTATTCTTGCTCTGTTTGTTTTTATACCAGTACCCTGTTGTGTGACTGCTGTAGCTTTGTGGTGTATTCTAAAGTGAGGTAGTAAGAGGGCCTGTCTTCTGCTCATGGCTTACTTTTGATCATCATAGTTTCTCGCACTGCCATATGAGCTTTTAGGATTTTTAAAATTGTTTTATAAAGAATGCCATTGATACTTTGCTGGGCAGTCATTAATTATGGTTTGCTTTGGGTAATTTGGATACGTTTGCATGTAATATGGATACTTTTAAAATTCATGAACTTAAAAGGACTTCTCATTTTGTATGTGTGATGTGTGTTTTTAGATTTTTTAGCAGTACTTTTCAACTTTTATTAAAAGCCTTTATTTAATCAGTTAGGCATATTCCTAGGTGTCTCATTTAGACTGCTCTTGGGGCTTGAGGGGCACATCCTTCCCATTTTGGAGGTATCAAAAACATCAATGTCTGTTTTTCTGCAATAAGAGCCAAGACTACTTTTTCAAGTACTTCCTCAGTTTTACATTTGGTGAAGCCTCTGAGTATAAACTTGCTTCTACATTTTCCCCCTTATACATAACAAACAATGTAGATTGCTTTGTTTGGTTTTATTTTATTTCAGTTTTATTTGCACATTAAATTCTGAAGTGTTTTTACCTGAGGATGTATTTATCTACTATTCAAGAACCCTTTGAAACTATTGGTTTCTCTAACATAAATACCTCAGTAGCACTAATAATTTGCTTTATAGAATGTTGCCTGTTGTCATAATTTCAAGACTTACTACACTAGCGGTCATCAGAAAACTCGGCTCCATCCCATTCTGTAATAGGAATTGTCTAAAGTGCTTTCCTGCCTAGTTTCAGCTATCTTCATATCTAAGCAGCACACATTGTTCACTAAGAGGAAAATATTAATTTCTTTATTGCCTAATATCCCTATGTTGAACTTTGAAAACATTGAGCACTGGTCATTTAAAAAATAATTATACAAATAGAGGTTGTTTCAAGTCAACTTTTTCCAGTATTATTTTTAAAACCTATTGGTTTACCTTTGTTGTTAATTTTCCTTTAACACTGACTAAATATAATTTAGAATAGATTTTATTGTTTTCCTTGCCCCCCTTCTCTGGCTCTTTTATGTGCATTAAATTTACTCCTAGGCAATATGAGAAGCATAGTGCCTTCTTTAACTGCTGCCATATCCATGCCCTCCTCTTCCTAGTAGTGATGACCACGGGTAGATTCCAGACATGATTCTCTTCACATGAAAGTTTTTTGGTTGGAGAAATTACTGAGCTCTCTGGGTCTCAAACATACAAAATTTTTAACTTATTTTTATGTAATTAATAGTATAACATATGTGAGCAGATGTGGCAAAAATAAGCTATTTTAATGTCACTCTACATTATCTTAAGTAACTACCTTCATCTTTCTAATGGTGACCATTAGGATGGGAGATTTGTTGATATTGGTCCAAATATTTTTGGTAATGAACCTTGAACTTGTAAGTGGATGTGGGCATAAATGTTAATGAAACTAGCTACTGTATTCCTGATAGATGCTCTTTTTGTTCACATAATAGAAATAACAACTCAAGGTGCCATGAAGAACAACGTCCTCAATACGAACTCAACGGTGCCAAACCTTCCAGTTTCAAATGCTACTTTAACAGCACCAACTTCCCAGCACAAAAGTGAGTATGAAGATTAGTAGCTCCTCGGCTGTCATACTGGGTAGGACTAGCCTCAGAATGTTTTCTATCCCACAGTTTCAAAAGATCCACACTCCACCTGTGCTTCCTTCTACTCACCATCAAATAAGAGAACACTTCGTCTTGATTGCATTTTTAACATACAATCTATTTGCAACCACAATGGTATGGATGCCAGTAGAAATTAAGATACGGTTGAGTAGTTATTTGCTAAATCATTTGTCTTCATGAGGACAGTCACTCAGCAAGATACACAGCTCTGATAAAATTATAACATTCTCTCAGAAAACAACTCACTGAAAATTATTCATGAAGCTATAATGTGAAAAGACATAACATTGGAAGAAACTGAAAATATTCACATGAAGAAAACAGAAACAGAGAATGTCTTCAATATATTGTGAAAATAAATTAAATCAAATTTTCCAAACTCAGGAAAGATTGAAAGATTTAATGTTTCCTCTTTAAGATCTAAAACAAGGCAAATACATTCCTTCTTATTGTTTCCACTAAACACTATAGCCAGAGGCTCTAAAGGATTGACAAATAGACAAAGAGCACTATTCAGGTATAAAGGAATAGGTAATATTTATTAGCATATGGAAAAGTTAGTTAGCTAGAAAATAAAACTAACAACAAAATTATAGTAATCATAAAGTAACTTTAACACAAAATGCAAGATATTAAAATCTTATTTTCTATTTTAGTAATGTCCATCCAAAAAAATTAAAAATTATTCCATATAAAATAATGTCAAAAAGTACAAAATATTTAGGAATAACTTCAATGACGCAAATGCAGTGCCTCTCCCCTAAAGCAGTCGTTACTCTATTACGTCAGTATCTACATAAGTGGACATTTCATATTCATGGACTAAACGGCAGTGTTTTGAAGAATTCTTCCAAAACTGATAAACAATTCATTAATAATTCAGCAGAATATCAACAGAATGACAGAAATATTTCTTAAAAATTTATAAATATCCAGAATTAGAGTTGAAATGAGAACATAGACTTACCAAAATGCTTTTGACAAAGAACAAAGTGAATGGATTTGTATAACTCAATTTCTAACTTTATTCTATAGATCCAATAATCAAATTTGAACATCAGGGCTATTTTGCTTACTGAATGAATCATACACAAAATATGAGAAAGTATTATCCTGAGCAACCCTGTCCCCTGATTGCTGGTTGGCAAAGCTCTGATAGTTCGCCTTTCATTTTAAGTTTATGGCTGACGTTAAGAACTTAAAAGAGTATTTGGTTCTTTTGCTCTCCTTGTGGAGCTCCTGTCCTCTCCAGATCTTACTATTTCCCACTTCTTTCATAAGATTCCCTGTACTCTGCCCAAAGGTTGGCCATAAGTCTCAGCATCTGCTTTGATAGTCTGCAGGCCAGAGCCTTTCAGAGGGCCTCTGTGTCAGGCTCCTAACTTGTTTCCTGTTTTCTTCTTCTTCTGATGTCCATCCTCTTTGCCTTTCTGCATAGGAATTGAGCATTTTAGTAAGAGTCCTCCCTCTTGATTAGTTTCTTTAGATGTACACATTTTAGTAGGTTTATCCTATATTACATGTCTATATGAGTGAGTATATACCATGTGTGTCTTTCTTCTTCTGGGATACCTCACTCAGGATGATCTTTTCCAGTTCCCACCATTTACCTGCAAATTTCATGATTTCTTTGTTTTTTATTGCTGAGTAATATTCCATTGTATAGATGTACCACAATTTCTGTATCCATTCCTCAGTTGAGGGGCATCTAGGTTGTTTCTAGCTTCTGGCTATTACAAATAAAGCTGCTACAAACATGGTTGAGCAAATGTCCTTACTGTGTACTTGAGCTTCTTTTGGATATATGCCTAGGAGTGGTATAGCTGGATCTTGAGTAAGTGCTATTCCTAGCTGTCTGAGAAAATGCCAGATTGATTTCCAGAGTGGTTGTACAAGTTTACATTCCCAGCATCAAAGGAGTCTTTCCTGAGACTGATAATCCAACCAAGTACCATGCATGGAGATAACCTAAAACCCCTGCACAGATGTAGCTCATGGCCGTTCAGTGTCCAAGTAGGTTCCATAGTAATGGGAACAGGGACTGTCTCTGACATCAACTGATTGGCCTGCTCTTTGATCACCTCCCCCTGAGGGGGGAGCAGCCTTACCAGGCCACAGAGGAAGACAATGCAGACACTCCTGATGAGACCTAATAGACTAGGCTCAGAAGGAAGGAAAAGAAGACCTCCCTTATCAGTGGACTTGGGGAGGGGCATGGGTGGAGAAGGTGGAGAAAGGGAAGGATTGGGAGGGGAGGAGGGAGCTGCAGAGGGGATACAAAGTGAATAAAATATAATTAATAAAAAATTAAAATATATATAAAAAAACAAAACAAAACAAAAAAAAAGAACTTAAAAAACCTGAGACTTCCCAAAATTCAGTGAAAATGAAGGCACAACTTACCCAAATTTCTGGGATACAATGAAAGCAGTGCTAAGGGGAAAGTTCATAGCACTAAAATTCTCCTGAAAGAAGTTTGAGACATCTCATACAAGCAACTTATCAGCACACCTGAAAGCCCTAGAATAAAGGAAGCAGACACATCCAAGAGGAATAAACAATTGGAAATAATCAAACTCTGAGCTGAAATCAATGAATTAGAAACAAAGAAAACAATTCAAAGAATCAATGAGACCAAGAGCTGGTTCTTTGAGAAAATCAAAAGGATAGACAAACCCTTATCCAAACTAATTAAAAGGCAGAGAGAAACTATCCAAATCAACAAAATCAGAAACAAAAGGGGGGACATAACAACAAACACTGAGGAAATCCAAACAATCATTAGGTCTTACTACAAAAGCCTATAAGCCACAAAATTTTAAAAATCTAAATGAACTTGACAATTTTATCGATAGATTCCATTTACCAAAGTTAAATCAAGATAAATAAGGTAAATAGATTAAAGGTAAATAGATTAAATAGTCCTATATCTCCAAGGAAATAGAAGCAGTCAGCAAGTCTCCCCTCCCAAAAAAAAAAAAAAAAAAAAAGACCAGAGCCAGATGCTTTCAGTGCAGAAGTCTACCAGACCTTAAAAAGAAGAGCTAACTTCAATTCTCTTCCAACTATTCCACAAGATAGAAACAGAAGAAAAATTACTAAACTCATTCTGTGAAACTGCAGTCACCTTGATACCTATACCACATAAAGACCCAACAACAACAAAAAAAGAGAACTTCAGACCTATCTCTCTTAGAAACATTGATGCAAAAATACTCAATAAAATACTTGCAAACCGAATCCAAGAGCACATAAAAGATAGTATCCACCATGACCAAGCAGGGTTCATCCCAGGCATGTGGGGTAGTTCAATATACAGAAATCCATCAAAGTAATCCATCATATAAACAAACTGAAGAGAAAACCACATGATCATCTCCTTATAAGCTGAAAAAGCATTTGACAAAATCCAACACCCATTAATGTATAAAGTCTTGGAGGAGATTAGGGATACAAGGCACGGGACAGGAGTCTACCACAGAGGTCCTCTGAAAGACTCTACCCAGCAAATTATCAAAGCAGATGCTAAGAATCATAGCCAAAGGCTGGGCAGAGTGCAGGGAATGGTATGAAAGAAGGAATTTTATAAAAAAAGACCTAGAGGAGACAGAAGCTCCACAAGGAGGGCAACAGAATCAAAATCTGGGCTGATTTCTGAGACTGATACCCCAACCAAGGACCATGCGTAGAGATAACCTATAATCTCTACACCTGCACAGGTGTAGCCCACAGCAGTTCAGTGTCCAAATGAGTTCCCTAGTAAGGGAAACAAGGACTGTCTCTGACATGAACTCAGTGGCTGGCTCTTTGATTACCTCCCTTGGTGGTGGAACAGCCTTACCAGGCCACAGAGGAAGATAATGCATCCAGTCCTGATGAAACCTGATAAGTTAAGGTCAGAGGGAAGGGGAGGAGGACCTCCCCTATCAGTGGACTTGGGGAGAGGCATGGGAGGAGATGAGGGAAGTAGGGTGGAAATGGAAGGGGAGAGGGAGGGAGCTACAGATGTGATACCAAGTGAATAAATTGTAATAAATAAAAAAATAAAAATCAATTTTTTAAAAATATTCAAAAAATAGATTAAAATTATACTGAAATCATAAAAAAGAAGCCTTATGTTTCTCAAGTCATGAGTATAGGATGGAAGTATTTGTGTCTTAAGCAATCCTAAAATCTAGAGAAAGGGAGGTATTATTTAGGAGATAAGAGCTAATGAACCTTGTTACCTAACTTCCTCTACAGAAAAACAAAATCTCCATTTTTAGCATTCTCTTTGAATCACATTTATTTCTCTCATGCTATTCTTTCATTCTGTCTGTATGAGATAAGCTCCTAAAATTTTAGAATTTTAAAAACAGAAATCATCATCAATTCATTCCTCTGAAATAACAGTGAAAGGCACACGGGATTGTTGAATGAATTTTTTCACTAACACTTTTTCGGATGAGCACCTGTGTATTGAACAATAACTGCAAAGAAGCAGCCTAGTGGCAGGTGAAAAAGACAGCATAGTAGACAAACATTAACCGGGTACTAACAAGTCTGTGTATTATTTATAATAAGACAGAGAAAGAAGTAAGTGGTGATGTGGCCAGTTTCCCTGAGGTCAACAAAACCCTCTTAGTGTCATTTAGTGGGGAGAGCTGAATAAAGGGGAAATGAGCCTATGATGCCCACAGAAGAGAAGCTGAAAACAAACATATAGAGTTTATGTTGACTAACAAAGAGTATGCCTGGTGGTAGAAATGAAAGGGACTTTTAAGGTGGCCTTGGAGTAGGAATCAAGCTCTTGTCTATACAAGGCCAAAAGACTACAGTGGTATCTAATGAATAACAGTACGTGGTAGGGAAAAAAGCAACAGTGTGATCTTGTTTATATCTTCAAAAGACATGAAACTATGAATGTACAAGAAGAAATCATCGTGCTAAAGTTCATAAAATTTGTCTGGGCAATGGTTTCTTGCATATGACCATAAAATCACAGATAACAAAATAAATCACCAAAAAAAAAAAGGACAAAGCTGTTATATTTTATGAAACTAAAAACCTTCTAACTGGAAATGACCATGCATTTAAGAAGTTAAGATTCTAAATAAATAAGAATTCCGACACCTCAATAGCAAGAAAACACTGAGAAAATGAGCAAAATACTCAGTCATTTCTCAATAAGAGAATAATAATGGCCAAAAATCTACACTCGTTTTAAATCATAATGACATAAGACCTCATATTTTAGAATATCTTTTATTAAAATGATGAAAAATGTTGATGATAATGTGGAAGAAAAGAAACCTTGGTAAATTGTTGGTGGGAATAAAAATTAGTAAAAACACTGGAAAACCATATGGATGTTTCTCAGAAAATTAAAAACAGACCTAACATATGATCCGGTAATTCCACCTCTCTTTCGCTCTCTCCCCATATATGTGTGTGTGTGTGTGTGTGTGTGTGTCTATGCATACGTATATCTGGGAGACATATACTTATATCTGTGTTTATTGGAGCCACACTAAAAATAGCAAAGGTGGAGAACAACCATCATCCCCCATCACCAGATGATAGATAAAGAAAGAGAACATGGTGAAATGTGTATAAAATCGAAGAGTACTGAGACTTTACAAGGAAGAAAAACATACCACATGAGACAGTGTGGAAGAACTTGAAGGTCACTGAGCTATGTGAAATAGGCTTGGGATGGAAATACGGACGTTTCATAACCTTGCTGATGTGTGGAATCTTAAGAGCTTGGCAGTACAGGCCTGAAATCCTAGCTACCTAGAAGGGTGAAACAGGAGCACCTCACCTTTAGAGTTGCCAGGGTTACATCATTAATTCAAGGCCAGTCTGAGAAACTTAACAGGACTCTGTCTCAATGTTTTCTTTGTTTGGTTGGTTTTAAGATGAACTCACAGCTTAAGGAACTGGAGGTGGCAGCAGTGTGGAGAAGATATGACCATGTTCTGGTTAGACAGCGAAAATCACTCCTACGGCTTGCTCTTACACTATGCCACCGTTGTTGAAAGGGTAGGGTTGGAAACTGAGACTAGATTTTACGAACTGTCATCACAGTCCAAGCGGTAAATCTGTGGAATAGCCTTTCTGTGCTGCGCACAAATGTCAACAGCATTGCATGGCGTGGTGCTTGAGAGCATGCATTACTCTCTGACTTTCGTAGATCCTGTATGAAGGGATGTGGGCATTTTGATCATGTCATGAGGGCAAGAACATAGCAGTGGGAATGTGTGGAAAAGGTGACTCTCCATCCTACAGCAGAGAAAGAATGAAATCAGAAGTTGGCATGAGATCAGTGACCAACTTTCTTAAGCAAGACTCTGTCTGACTTCTATCATTGCCCAAAATGGTGCCAGCTGGTCACCTAGTGTTTATGTAATATATAAGCTTTCGAGGGGATGCTTCATATTCGGAATATACATGTTCAGAATATAGCATTCTGCCCCTGGATCACAAGGACAAAATGACTTAAGTCCATCTCCAATCTATTTTTTTAATTGATACAAACCAGAGTCACCTGGGAAAATAGACTTTCAGTTGAGGACTTGTCTCCATTTAACTGGCCTATGGGCATCTCTGGGGAACAATTTTCTGATTGAAATGGAAGGGTCTAGTGCACTGTGGGTAGAACCATCTCTGCAAAGGTGCATCTGGGCTTTATAAGAAAAGGTGAGCAAGCCAAGGGAAGTGAGAACCAAGGGTTTTGCTTCAGTTCTCCAGGTTCCTGCCTCCAGCTCTTGCCCTGTCTAAAATTAGGAATTAAGAATGTTAATGTAATGAGTCTCACCACTTCAACAGAGCGCTCAAGTCCAGAGCAAGCAGACATGGAGAGAAATAAAAAATACGCTAATAAGAAAGAAAAGAAAACCCAGATTCAATTTGAGAGGTTTGTGTCTATATATTAAATAATCCTAAATATCCCACAAATAAGAACGAACTGAAACAAGAGCTAGGATGAATAAATGAGTTTAGCGGATGTATAGGCCACAAAAATCAACAAATAATAATTATATTTTGCACTGATGACTAATGACCTCTAGAGGAAATTAATACAATAAAATAATTTTAGTATATTTACAATAACAAAATACATAGGAATAAACTTAACCAAGAAAGTTTTTACTGTTCTCAACTGTTCATTGAGATATTTAGACTTTGAATCTATTTAATTTCAGTGCATGATTTTTTATTTGCAAGTATTTTATAATAAAATTTTGATTGAAGCAATATTGAAGTCTGATACTCAAGCCTGTAAACACTGCTGAAAGAAATTAATCTGGTGGATAAACAAGAAACATTGCATCTCAACTCCAGAAAGCAAATGATCTCCGTATAAACAAGGGCTCTTTACTATAATATAACAAGGTCAAGGTTAAAAAAGTCTCAACATGTTACATAATTTGTCAAAAAATATCCAGTATTGCATTTAAGCCAGCACTGTAGTGAAACCTGTAACTCCAAAATGCATGGGAGGAAAACGGTGGTCCAGATTTGATTGTCTAAGCAAGCAATCTCAAGAAGCTGGAGTACAAAAAAAGAAAACAGAAGATAGAAACTAATAAAAACAAGTGTGAAATTAATGAATTAACACAAAACAACAACAATATAACAATAAAATATAAAGCTGTGGATCTGAACATAACAATAGAGGCTGGGGAGAAAATAAAGAAGAGAAATGCTACAAAGAAAGCCTCGAAAAACAAACAAACAATAATTTCTTAAGTTTTGGGTTGAGTAAATGTCCTTATCTAATGGTAAAACATCTTCCAGGTGTATGCTCAGGAGTGGTATAGCTGGGTGTTGAGATATGGCTACCATCAGTTTTCTGAGAAAGCGCCAGGTTGATTTTCAAAGTGGTTGTACAAGTTTGCACTCCCACGAGCAATGGAGAAGTGTTCCCCTTTCTCCACTTCCTTGCCAGCATGTGTTGTCACTTGAGATTTTGATATTAGCCTTTCTGACAGGTGTAATATGGAACCTCAGACTTTTAATTTGCATTTCACTGATAACTAAGGATGTTGAGAATTTCTTTAAGTGCTTCTCTACTATTCGAGATTCCTCTGTTGAGAGTTTTCTGTTTAGGTCTGTATCCCATTTTTAATTTTTATTTTATTTTTATTAATTACAGTTTATTCACTTTGTATCACAGCTGTAGCCTCCTCCCCCAACCCCTCCCAATCCCACCCTCTCTCCCTCTTCTTATTCTGTGTCCCTCCCCCAGTCCAATGATAGGGGAGGTCCTCCTCCCCTTCCATCTGACCCTAGCCTAATGAGGTCTCATCACGACTGTCTTTCTCTGTGGACTGGTAAGTCTGCTTCTCCCCTCATGTGAAGGTGATCAAAGAGCCAGCCTATGAGTTCATGTCAGAGACAGTCCGTATTCCTATTACTGGGGAGCCCTCTTGGACACTCAGCTGTCATGGGCTACATCTGTGTTGAGATTCTAAGTTATTTCCATGCACCGTCCTTAGTTGGAGTATCAGTCTCACAAAAGACCCCTGGGCCCAGCATTTTTTTATTCTGTTGCTCTCTTTATGGAGCTCCTGTCCACTCCAGGTCTTTCTATCTCCCCGTTATTTCATAAGATTCCCTACACTCTGCCAAAAGTTTGGCTATGAGTCTCAGCATATGTTTTGATACTTGTTGGGTAGAGTTTTTCAGAGTCTCTCTGTGGTAGGCTCCTGTCCTGTTCTGTGTTCTCTCCCTCTTCCAATGTCCGTCCTGTTGCCTTTCTGAATGAAGATTGAGCATCTTACCCAGGGTTCTCCTTCTTGATTAGCTTTGTTAGGTGTACAGATTTTAGTATGATTATCCTATAGTATATGTCTAATATCCACTTGTAAGTAAGTATATACTATGTGTGTCTTTCTGCTTCTGGGATACTTAACTCAGGATGATCTTTTCTAGATCCTACCATTTGCCTACAAATTTCATCATTTCCTTACTTTTATTTGCTGAGTAGTATTCCATTGTGTAGATGTACCGCAATTTCTGTATCCATTCTTCAACTGAAGGACATCTGGTTTGTTTTCAGATTCTGGCTATTACAAATAAAGCTGCTGCAAACATGGTTGAACAATTAGGAATAGTGCTACCTCAAGATCCAGCTAT
>NW_026596095.1:24457097-24494034 GCF_907164565.1 Psammomys obesus
ACAACGGAATACTACTCAGACATTTAAAACAAGGAAATCATGAAATTTGTAGGCAAATGGATGGAACTGGAAAAGGTCATCCTGAGTGAGATAATACAGACCCAGACAGAAACATATGGTATATACTCACTTATAAGCAGATTTTAGTCATATAGTACAGGATAGAGTCCAATGGCCATCTTAGGCTTCATGTCAGCCCACTAATAAAAGGTGTGGGGGATATCTCTGACAAAGACTATGTTGCCTGCTTTTTGATCATGTCTTCCTGATGAGACTTCCCTACCTGGTCACAAGGGACTAAGATGGACTCAGTGAATAGAGGATCTGGGGTGTCCAGGTCCTCCCCTATTCTGAGGGATAGGTAAGAGGGGAGGCAGAAGGGAGGGTGGGACAGGGAGAAGAGTGAGGGGCATATGACCTAAATGTAAATTGAATTAATTAATAAAAAAAATAGTAAGTTTGGGGCCCCAGTGACCCAGATATATATAATAGAACTCATGGAAGAAAGAGTGAGAAAGGTGGACAGAAAAATATTTTGACAATGTAATTAAAAACAATTAACCAATAGAGTCAGGAAGCATGATAAGCATAATATTAAAATTAAAAAAAAAAAACAGGAAAAAAAAAACACACCAAAGATAAAAAAAAAAAAAATCTTAAAATAAGCTGTTGGAAAAAAATGGCACATTAAGTAAAAGGAGCACGGGAAATGACAGCAGAGCTTCTTCAGGAACAATGCCTGCCAGAAAACAACCAAGAACATCTTCTCTACTGGAGAGGAAACTGTCACCCTCCTGTTCTGCGGAGACTTTCACAGACGTTCCGAGCTGAGCTGAGAAACTTCATTATGAGAAAAGACATTCAGCAAAAGAGAAATATCACCCGACAGAAATTTAGATCTAAATAAAGGAAAAGAGTGCTGAGAGTGACAAGCTCATGGGTAGATACAAAAAGTTCATTTTAATATCTGTTAATTACAATTTGTAAAAAAAAAAAAAAAAAAAAAAAAAAAAATTTTTTTTTAATATTTTTTAATTAAAATTTAAAAAAAAAAAAAAAAAAAAAAAAAAGCTTGGTTCTTTTTAACCCTGTTTTAGTCTCTTCAATAGAGAGCTAATGGTTCGATTAAAACATAACAAGAGCATTTGAGGCATGGGCATGAAATAGACTTAATATATGGAACAACATAAATCTACATAAATCTATGAAAACAACAACATAATTTTCGAGATGAGAGAAATGACTACACAGTTGTAAGATCAATAACGAAATGATTGTAATCAGAAAATAAAGCTCAGTCTGGGTCTAGAGATATGCCTCAGCCCAGAGTACCAAGGACCCCACTTTCATCCCCAGCACCCACATCAGCCTGCTCACAACTCTACAGCTGCAGAGGTATCTGGTGCCCTCCGCTGGCTCCCTGCAGCACCTGCACATGTGTGCACATACCCATATACAGACTCGTGCACATACACACAATTAAAAATGTGTTTTTTTATTAAATGCTCTATCCAAAATAAGGTAATAAAAGAAGAAAAAAAAGAATAGACAGGGAAGTAAATACAAATGTCAGGCTCTTCAGCTTTAAATCAAGTACAATAGTGACAGAAATGATATCCCATGAAATAAAATGGCTTTAAACATTTCTCTTATGAGTCTTAAACTGTGGCTGAACTACATGCATAATTTAAAACTCTTTAAATATAAGTTGACTGATAGTTTAAAAATGGAAAAAGACATCCCAACATTGCAAAAAGTTGTGTTAACATCAGATGAAAATGGCTTTAGGATTAATAACTTATTAGGGTTAAATAGGGTCATTTCAACCCAAACCACTGCAGCACACTGAACATTCTGCCAGTACTTTATGAAAAGCTCTAAACTTTAACATCATTAATGACAGATTGCTTAGACAAGAAGCTCCATGATGCGTATTAATCCTAGGCTCTTGCTAAGTAGGTGGATAACGTGTGTGCATCTCTTCAGTAAAGAAAAGATTTCCTAACCCACAAATGCCCTTTACATTTCAGTAAAACAAAATTAAATGCAAACTATCTACAAAAAGTAAATCCCTTGGTATAGAAACCAGAAAATATGGATGAATGGCTATCCCAACTTTGAGAAATTAGCATTAATTAATTTACATTCAGAGATGTTTTAGCACGTGAATCATGACACACAGAATGTGCTGCACCCTACAAAGGAGAATATTGTACTAGCTAGCGGATAGCTAATGGATGCCATTAATGAGGTCTTTCCCAAGTCTAAATGAACTCCGGTGTTTTCAGTAGGTTGCCATGGACACTCCTCTCTGACGAAAAAAGCCATCCACCATGGCTTGCATCTGTGTGTGAACAGTCTGTGGTCCCTGAGTCCCTTGAATGAAGGTAGAAAATTTCTGGTTTCCCTCCTTCACAAGGCTTAGAATATCCCACTGAAGAAAGCTTTTGTTTTTAGATCCAGTGAAATATTTCATAATTCATATTTCATAACTTGGATATGTGAACCACTGGAACAGAGGTTCTCAACCTTCCTAATGCTGTGACTCCTTAATACAGTTCCTCGTGTTGTGGTAACCCTCAACCATAAAATGTCTTTCGTTGCTACTTTATAACTGTAATTATGTTACTGTGATGAATCATAATATAAATATCTGAGTTTTCTGATGGTCTTAGGAAACCCTGTGAAAAATTCGTTCAACCCCAAAAGGGAGTTGGGAACCTCTACATTAAACACAGTTAGTTTTCTGAGGGCTGTTGTGGCAGTGCTGTATGTACTACACAAAGTTCTTACAGAATCATAATAATCTAACTGTGGGGAAAAGACTTGATATTTTCTTCCAAGATTTCTTAACATACAAGTATCAAATTGGTATATCTTTAGGTTGTATTGTGTTGGGATGTCGATTTTTAAGGTTCCTCTTTGAGTTATTGACTTCAGTTAATTATAAAAAAAAAATTGTTGCATGAATATTGCCCTGAGATTAGGACAGAGATTAAGCAATTTCAGAAGTTGCCATGTGTGTAATTTTGCCATTTTGTACTACATACTTATATGCAACGGCAGACTTAGCACTGACAGTTATCAAACCAAGCATCAGCCAGCTGAAGAATGCTGAAGATATTCTTCGTCATTCAGTACTAAAGATGTAACTCTTTACGTAAAAATAAACAGGAAAGTCCATCTCAATAGCGTAAATATGCCTTCATATTCTTAATTATATGTAACATATATTTCTATATTATATATAAATCATTAATAATCTATACTATAACTGTTATGCATTTCTACTTTATAATGATAACATTTATATACAATAAATAAATTACTAAATAAATTTTCTTATCACATGATTAGTCATGATTTATTGTGTAGTTTACCTTTATACAAAAAGAAGTTGATTTAACTGAGTAGACTCAGTTGTTAGAAGTGCTACTATCTGACCATGATAATGGGCTACACCAAAGTCTTTGTTCTTCAAGGCTCCACACCTGTCTTAAAGCAAACAGTGGTGTCTCTGATCATGCCAGGAGAAGGCTGGGTTAGTGGTTATGAGCAATGATTCTCAATTCAAAATGCCTTTTAATAAAAATAATTTAAATACAAACATTCATTTGTGTTGTGGCCTTTGGTCAGCTCTGAATCTCCTCTGAGCCTTAGGGTTTTCATCTAGAGAGTAGTTAAAAGATTAAATCTGAGATGGGAAAATTGCTCACTGAGTAAAATACTTGCTGTGTAAGCATGAAGACCTATGAACAGATCTCCAGTGCCACCCTAAAAATCCAGGTATGGCTGTATACACTCTAACCCAGGGCTGGGAAGCAATGGCAAGGTGACTCCCTGCACTTCCTCATCGTCATTCTAGACTCCCAACATCAGCCTCTGGACTCTGGACAGACACATGCAAGGACAAGGACACTGTCACACACTGGAACACACACACACACATACACACACACACATACACACACACACACACACACACACACTGCATTCCTCATAGTCTCTCCCATGAACATTAAACTGAAAGGAAATAACATGCTTATTGACAGTTCCCTTCCACCCATCATAGAAACTCTATCACATGCAATGCTATTGTTCCACAGTTCAGAAAACATTAATTTATCTCATTGTCAATACAGAGTCAATGTTAGTTTATAAACTGTGTCATTCATCTATGTCATTCCCTTGAGGATTTAACCATAACTTTCTTCCTCTGCTAGTTAGCTATTGACATAATTTGCTTTGTGGGTACAAACAGGAGGGATCTGCAGAATAATAGTTTTAGTCACATGCCCCAGTTTAGACAAACCAAAATAATCTCATGTCCATGTCCATTGACTTAATGTCAGATGATAGAGTAATAAAATGCAAATTGGTGATAATTTATTTTACAGTAGAAATAGACAATCATATCTAAAAATAGCTCTATACATTCGTTCTCCTGCATTTAGTATCGCATTTTATTTGCCACTATAGTTTCTTATCTGGAAATTTCATCCTTTCTACGAAATATGCAGCGTCATTTGCTGCATTACTGGTAAAGCTTTCTGATTCAAATGATAATGTTTAAACTTAGCTTTAGAAATATAGTTGCAGTTTTTCAGACACAGTTTCATACTACCAGATCAAACTCAACAACAGACTTTAGCAGTTCTGTCTTCGACTGATCATCCAACTGTGAGGATATTAGCAAAAGCATCCCATGTGCATCTGAGGTTTGATTTTCCTCACTTCCTCTACAGATCTGAGTGTGGCCTTCTGATAGCACATATGTGTCCTTACAGTTATAAATAAAAACTAGAGATATCAACATTTAGCCATATGCCATACTATTTATTTTTACTGAGATTTTTATATTCTCCAAATTAAGCCTAGGTTTGAACGTTGTGTTCATTTAAAAACAGTTTCTTGTCTTTAGACTATTCCCACTATTTTAAGAAGAAGGGAGCACACGTTCCTTTTTGCTCTTTGTTTTTTTCCAGAAAGTGCTGGAGATCAGATCCAGGCATTGAGTGTGCCAGCCTCCAACTTCTGATTTACTGAGAGAAAGTCTCACTATGGAGCTCAGACTAATCTCAAACTTGTGATCCTCCAGCTTCAGCATTTCAAGTGCTGGAATTATATAGGCTTTTGCCACTGTGCCCAGCCATATTCTGTTCTTGGCTAAAATTCTGACATATGTAGAATTTTGTCCTCAGCGTTTTATTCCTCCTTGTATGCATATAAGTATGGGCCTGGACCTCAGGCTGTCTAACATAATGAGATGAACTGATGTGTTTCTTTGCATTTAAGCAGAGTTTCAGGGCACAGTTAGACTTCTTACCTACTTTACAGTCACATAAAATTATTATGCATCTTGGAGGCTAAAAGAAATTCAAATAAAGGAGAGTCTGAAGGTTTTGTCTGATGTAAGCTTAAAATTTTTCATTTTCAAATAAGCCTATAGCAGAAAAGGTTGTGACCTGATATTAATAAAAGGAACAATCCTAGCTGCTAATAAATATTTTAACTGCATCTTCCAAATGCAGCATTATGCCACTTTCAAAAGTATTTTAATTAGTTATCAAAAGAAGGAATTAATTATATCAGACTCAGACTTAAAATGTTTAAGAAGAGAAAAACTATCCACTTTAATGAGAGTAGATGGGTTTAGAACCAAAGCCCTGGATTGTCACTATGGTTCTACCTTTAAGGAAGCAATTTGATTTCTTTCAGCTAATACCTGCAGATCTGCAAAATGGGAGACCTATTTCTCATAAACATCAAATTTAAAATTTGTCGTTCTTTTCCATTTACTAGAGACATAGTATGGCACAACCTAGGAACGGGTACGGGAATCACAGATCTATGGAAAAAATCTATTCTTAGACGGGTGCAATCCATGAGAAAATATGTTACTGTAGTAATAAAACCGAAGTGGGAAGGGTATGCAGAGACAGTTCAGTGAGGTGGCTTGAGAGAGCCCTGAGCCACAGGGAAGAACAAGAGAAGCCCAGGTCTAGAAGAAGGCTGTGTCTTTGAGCCTTTGATCCACCAAAACCAGGTGCAAGGTGGGGTAGAGTTAAAGAGAAAGCTGATGGGTCAGAGACCTGAGGAACGAGGTAGGGTTCCTGATTTTCTCTGAAGACCGGCCCGTCGCAGTAAGGAACTGGAGGTCCTGGTAAGTCAAGGTTAGCTTTTAAGAGATTTTCCTGGGAGCTATTGGGAGCTAGCAGGTGTTGGAACAGATTGGAGTTTGGAATAAACTTTTAACCTTAGTGCTTCAGAATATACAGGAATAATTAAAAAATCAAAAAATTTAAAAAGGGAGATTCCAGAAGGGCCACTATTTTATGGCTTTAAGCAACTGAAAGACAATGGTCGCTTGCATTGATCCAAAAAGTGGATTGGAAAACACCACTCAAGGATACTGTCTGAAGTGTGTTGAATTTGAATTAGTAAGGCTGGCTGTTGAGTTGTGTATACACAGGAGGCAAATCATTTGTGAGTGTTGTTACTAGACTTCTATTTGTCTTGGAAGAATATGTCTATATTTTTCACAAAGCAAGTACTCTTTGTGGCCCATGTCTTCAAAGTCACTGAAGGGACTTTTTATGATGACTCTGTAAAGTGACTATCCTTCTACCATCTTTCCTGGACGGTAGCCACCATCCAGGAATCCCATCAGTTTTTAGTATATATGTCTGCCTCTTCTTGCATCTTTCCCAAATGATGTATAGGGTCTTAGTAGGACAGTAGCACAAGATAGCCCCCTCCACACAGGAATTAAAGTACTTATGGTTCATTGGGTTATACTTAGGCATCCCATAAATTTAAAAAATGACCTGGGTAGAGTCTTAGTAAGCTAGAGAAGCAACATAGGACCCCATGTGTATTTCTTTAAATAAAGTTTTGTAAAAATACAATGGTAGTCTTTCTTTGGTATTGTGTATGACTGAGTTCACGCTGCAAAGCAGAGCTGAGAAGTTGCAACAAACACTTCGTAGTACACAAAACCCAAGAAATTTGTTCCTTTAGGAGGAAGTTATAAGTACAATGATTTCTACCTGTGGCGATGCCATGATGAAAGTGTTGTTTAAAAAATAAGAAAAGGGGAAGAGACCAAAAAGTTAATTGATTCTTGCTCAGTGGTTTTCTGCAGTCACAAACATCCATGGTTCTATTATCTGTGTGACAAATGAATCCAAAAGAAGTTGACGTCTATAAAACTTACCTCTGAAACCAGAGGTGAAAATCAGATACCATATTCAACATTTAATTTCAGTGTTTTTGTTTTTTCTCGAAAGCTGAGAATCAGAGTTCAATCAAAACAACAAAAACATCAGGTAAGTCCATTTTTCTCTTCTAGGAGTATTCATCAGAAATATGCCAAAAATGAGACCACATAAGTGGACATATATGTACATGTATATGTGAGCTTGAAAGCACAGTAAAATAGAAAATGATACAAGACAGCTAAATGTTAAGAGGTTTTGAGTTTAAGAAGCTGAAACTAGGAATACCCAATGTATGCCTCAGGACTATGATAGAGGTAAGTAGAGCCATTCCCAGGAAAGCAACCACAAATATCTCTGCACAGTTCTGGCTATATTGGTCAGTGTGTCCTTTCAAAGGAGTACAATGTCTTCACCTACTTTTGCACAAAATCTGGTTCAGACATCCAAAAGCATGTTGCAAATAACAGTTAAAACCTAAAATGGTAACATCAAGAAGTTCCCATGTCTGGACACCTGACTTTTATTCTGAATAAACAGCTAATAGGAGAGGAACAGGAATTTGCAAAGAGATCCTTGGGGTGAAGAAGATGGTAAGGCTGAGTGCTATTTGACCTTCTGCATCTGTAGAGGATTGGAACCTTCACTCTTTCTTCCTGTCACTAATAGAGATGACAAATCTTGAAGGTTCTCATTCCTTGTGCCCTTTGCTTATACAAAATTAGAAAATGGGACTGAGATGGCTCAGTGAGAGATTTCTGTATAAGATGAGAACATGAGCGTGGTTGTTAATGGAAATAATTATATGGTCAGAAGACAGGCTTGTACTTTCTACTCATTAGAATAAGGTGGTTTATAGGAGGTATCTGCTTCATGCATGTGCAACACGAAGGATTTGTGTATTGTATAGCAGGAGAAAGTCAAACTTTAGCTGACAAATTATATCTTTAAAGGATTCAAACTGAATATGATGCAATAACAAATATGCAGAAAAGTATATTCAATCAACTACCTCCAACAAAGACACTCAATAAGCATTTGTTTTATATCCATTAGGTATAACACTAAGAGAAATTTGGAACCTACCATTGAAAGGCCACTTAGGGCGATCGGTCAATATTATAAATAGCTATAATAACCTAGCAGTCAGGCAGATATTTTAAAGTGGTTCATTCCCAGTGAGCTCCAGGCAACTTTTTGAATGGGCAAACATACTTTCTGAACAAAGAGAAGAAAAAAAAAAAAGAGTTCACCAAAGAAATGACCTTCTAACTACCAGATTATTCTATGCATTCAGAGGAGTTCAGATCTGATGGAGACACAGAGGGAACCATTAAAAACTCATGTGAGCTATTGATTCCCCAGAGGTACAGACACCATCGCATAACAACGCAATTTTAAGCAATGCTGGAATTTGCCTTTTCTTAGCCTTATTCTTAAAACTGAGCTTTCTAGTCCTTTGTTAAGAGAACTCATTCCAAGGGCCCCTGGTAGATAGACCACACTCCAGTGAATGGCCCTACGCCCGATTATTGGCAGCACAAATTGGACTCAATGGTTATTTTAAAAAGAAAAGAAAAGAAAAAGAACACAAAGTTGGGGTGGGGGGATGAGGAGGTGGGGTTGTATCTGGAAGGAATTGTGTGAAGGAGTAAATATTATCAGACTACATTATATGAACTGCTAAATATTAGTACTTGCTCAAAAGAACCCTGAGTAAAAGTGTGTGTCTCATTATATAGGGGGAAATAAATATCATTTGTTATTAATATTTTGTAAAATGCAACTACATTAGTGTCAGTTCTCCAGGTAAATATAGCTAATAGGGCATGTGGATATAAAGCTATGTTAGAAGGATTTGGGGGCCTGAAAGTTTATGTGACCCTACAGTGAGCAAGCTGGAGTCTCAGGCAAGCTGATAGTGTACAGCCTCAGCTCAAAGACATAGAAACCAGGGAAGTTGATGGTGTGGCTTCAGTCAACACAGAAGCAGGCTTGAGGAGATGGGTCAGCGAGCAAGGCATTTGCTTCACAAGTGTTAAGGATCTGAGTTCAGTTTCCCAGAAGCCACATAAGAACAGATGCAATAGTGCGGGTCTAACCCCAGTGTACTTATGGTGTAATGGGGGCTTGACACCGAATGATCTCTAGAAGCTCGCTGGCCAGTCTGAGACACACAGCAGCAAAGCAGGATGACCTTATGGGTAACTATTTACAAGCAAATAGAATAGTCTTAGTTAAAAATCTATTGATCCTATGGCAGAGGAGATAGAACATGGAAATATTTTTAGAACATATTTAATTTACACTTTGCCTCTCTTTACTTATGGTCAGACATATTACTTGACCTTCCTGAGTCACTGTACTTTGCATCCTTAAGACGCAAGATTAAACATACTTTCTTAGGGATAAATTTACCTTGCACATACTGAAGTAATAGTATCCTGCTTTGTTTCTTCTTGTATCTCATGAACAAGTTCCTGAAATTTAATAACTGTTTAAACTAGATCAGGAAGGGGAAATCCTACCTCAGTATCAATTTCTATAGAGTTGTCTAAAGTAAATAGGTATCAGGTCACAGTTATTTCTGGGTGAGAGTGTGTTACTATCTCAGGAAAATCACATTGATATCTCAAAGCAAAATGAAGGACGTGTAGGATAAAACTTTGACATTGCTGTAGGAGTTAGCCCAGTTCAGAAAGGTAAGCTCTGAGAATAGACATCAATGTCAACCATGAAAAAGAAGAAAAACTTTCATCTGCTATTAGATCTATTAACTGGACAGAGAGTTTCACCATGAACATATGCACATAAGAGCTAAGGCAAAGCAAAGAATCACGGGACAAGAATCTAAGATCTTAGAGCTAGAGGAACATGTAAAATCCTAAGGATCCTCTCATCACATGCCCATGTGAAAACACAGCTGTGCCAGCCACATGAATAGCATTCACTATCCGAACTGTGGATCTAGTTCTTGTTATAATAAATCATTTCATGTCTGATGATGAAAGCCCAGCATAGACTCCATCCTTTTCTTGGGTGTCTGAATGTTCAACACCCATCCTTATGCCACCTATACTTGTGGAAGTTCTTGTAGTCTATTTACTTCCTCCTTTTGCCTTGGTTCTCATGTCTTGATCCTGATTATATAATATATGATATATGATACATGATACACGATACACGATATATAATATATAATATATAATTAATATATAATATATAATTAATATAATACATAATATATAATACATAATACGTAATATATAATACATAATACATAATATATAATATATAATGTATAAAATTACTGAAGCTTCTCAAATATTTCCTTTGTTGTAAAGAGTAGCTTATTCATAAGATTTCATAAGAAGCAGCATAGACTCTCTCATTATGACCCTTGGAATACATTTATGCTTGTTCTTTCTCCCTAGTTTCACACAGATGTTTGAGCTGTGCACCTTGCCACCTGTCTTTGTTGCATCTTACACTCTGCTATGCTCCCTTCAATATTTACCGCTATTTGTGGTTATTATTGAATGGATACAAAAAGACACAATTTAGCATGTCAGCATGGATGGGGAAGATCTCACAAAGTCTCAGTCTCAGATAAAGAGCACAAATTCTGAGAGGGAGAGAATCAGTCTTCGCCAAGGACAAGACCTCTAATTTGATATCTAATACCAAGTGGTCAAGAGTAAAAAAAAAAAAAAAATACATATAAGCAACACTAAATAGACTCAACAGGTTGTATTTATATGTTTACACATATGAATGAAAATATATGAAAGCAGGCTGCAGAGAAAGAGCAGAGATGCCATCAGACAGCAAGAGTGGGCAGGAGAGGACAGCTGGGTGAAAGCCTCCTTGATTGACATTCATGCTTAGGAAGTTTTAGAAAGGACATCAAGGGATCCTCAAGCCCAAAATTGTCTTAGGTGTTCACGGCTCTCAGGAAGTGGTGGGCATTATTGTCCCTGCCAGGCTTTCTGCAGGCTTGGGGAATCAAAACCACCTGTATTTCCATAACTTCCATCCTTTGAAGACCATTCTTCAACTAAAGCTCAGATTTCTTAGGACATCAGTAAGGTCTCCTGTTAGTAAAGATCCCAATGACTTATGAACATCACAGAAAAAAAACATGAATGGTGCTGATCCCAGCACTCTGGAGGCAGAGGCAGGCAGAGCTACACAGTGAAACCTTGTCAAAAAAAAAAAAAAAAAAAAAAAAAAAAAAAAAAGTGCCTGTATCAGCACCTATGAGGAAAACGTGAATGCATTTCAATAGGCAAGGCTCTAAGAGAGCATGCTTTACATAGCTTCCTCTGAGTTTTGACCTGAAATTTATAAACCACATTTAAATTGTGACACAGTGCCTCGATAGTTCAACAACCGTAACAGTCACAAAAATCAGGGTGGAGGGCCAACCTGTATGATCTAAGACTGACGTGTTTTCCAGCTTCCCCCACTCCTGACTGGAGAGAAAAAAAAAATACCTAAAAACATAAAAATGTCTGAAAAGTCCACTTACATGCTTATACTTTGTATTTTTGAGAGAATAGTAAACTGTTTTTAGTAGGAAAGTTCATCTTTCTAAAAGGCATAATCATGCAATATAGCAATATCATACAGCATATATTACAAAATATTACATAATTTAAAAGAATTATACTAGGATCAGTTATTCTCCCAGACAATTTAAATTTACCCTTACTCAATCTTCAAAGTGATAACACAATGTAAAGCGATCTCAACCCACTTACATGTAAAAAAGAAAAATCAGACAAAAAGAGGTTAAACGACTTGCCACGCCTCCACAGGAAGTAAGTTTTGCAGTCAGATTTCAGCTCTGCCACTTGGCTTTCAGAATCATGTTCTTATCTACTGCATTATTCTTTACTTGTACCTTCTCTGACAGTGTTATTTTGGTAGAAATCCGGGGTAGTGCATTTTCAACACAATGGATGAAAAATATGAATCAGAACAATAACAATAAGAACAATAGGAATCCCTCTGTTAGAGTCACAGAAAGAGTATTATTAGGCTCACAATTTGTGGGTTCATCTAAGTACCATAAATCAGCAATATATGATCATGCTAAAAGTCAGGGGTTCTCGAATTGTCAGGTGCCAATATAAGTCATAACCAATATTTTTAATCTGAAAAAATAACAGAAATGTAGATACCAAATAGTATTAAATCCATCACAGATAAATGTGTGTGTGTTGAATTCAGAAAAGATTTCTTAAGAGTTCCACTTACAAGAAAAACAAAAACCAAAACGTGGAAGTTTCTGTTTCAACAGCACTGACCATTTGATAAAGAAGGGTTACCGTGACAATCTTCTCCTGGGTCACAGCAGTAACCACGGGCCCTGGAGAGTCAACTCACTTTAACTTGGAAAGCTTGGGCTGGTGTTGATTGAATCACAAACAATCGGTCCTAAATCAGCCTTTGGCCTGAACATGAGGAGGTAATGAGGGTGGGTACGGAGTCTTGAAAACTAGCTGTTGGTAAATCCCAAGACCATTGATTATTCACTCAGTCATCTTGTCCTCTACCTAAGAGACTATCCATCCCTATATGGCCCTTGACACAGAAAAACCCAGCTAATGGTGTGGCGCTTTCAGCTAGCGCCTACTCTTTCACTTAATATTCCTTTTTTTTTTTTTTTTTTTTGCCTGCTTTGTGCACTAGCCTGACATTTCTCTTTGTTCTTATGGGCATGTATCTAGCTCCCTCCCACAGATCTCTTGCCTGGCAAGCCTAGAGTAGACACTCAACATGATTCTTTCCCCCACAGAGCATGCAGCGTGTGCTGTGCTGTGGGTGGCAAAGGAGAAAAGAGCCACGGCAGCCTAAAAATATCAACCTCTCTGGTGCAGTCATGCATGGCCTCAACGCTCCTAAGGAGGCTTAAGCAGAGTGGATGTCTCGGTGTAGGGAAATGGTCAGTCTTGCTTGAGTGCACACTGGCTGGGACAGGAGCTCGTGTGACTTATGGTGAGAGTTAGGACTTTTGCACTCGGGGAGCTTCACAGGGAGATGAGGCAGAAGCTGTGACACAAATGAGAACTTGGTGCCACAAGAGACAAAGAAATCATTTCCAGAAATTCCAGATTACAGTTTTACTGTCATTTTATAGTATGATGAGTTTGTAAAGCATTCAGTGTTTGTATTTTCTTGTATTTGGTGAGATGCCATGTATTGTGTTACATACAAATAAGCTATGCTGTCTTATATTTAAATTTTTAATTATTTTTATTCATAATAAAAATAATATGCTCTGATTGAATATGGAAAGGACATTTTCCTTAAAGGGAAAATGATCATGGTCACTAGAGGAAATACAAATCAAGCAGCCATTATTCTATGGAAGAATTCCATAAAAGTGCAGAGCCTCATAGAGGGAAACCACAGAGTCTCCATTGGCTCTCTCCCACGTCTCCTCAAAGCCTAACAGCAACCTTTTATCTTCAGCCATTGGGAAATATAAAATCTGAAGCCCTCTGCATTTATATTTATTTTAAGCATGTGCGATGGACAAAACACCATTTCCCAAGATGTAAAGTACGTGAAATGTGATTAGTGTTTAAGGAGATGTGAATCTCACAGGACCCTCGTGCTTTTGGTTCTGTGCACTATGTGCTAGAGTATGAGACATGCTCAGATTTCCTTGGCCAGTTTTTCTCTGGATGACACAATACTGATATCCAGTTCATTTGATGCCAAAGTCAGTCATCTTTCCAGGAGAAAAATGTGAAGCCAGGTTCAGTATTACCATTTCATATATTCTCTAATACAGAAATAAAAGTGTTTCCCGGTTTTTTTTTTAAGAGGGCTATTTAAATCTACAAAGAAATCTAATATGAGGACTCAATGCTTAAACTGAGTCTGGGTTTGTGATTTTCCTATAGTTATCACTCAGCTGCCAGATGCCTTGCCAAAAACCACTGTGTCACCCTCAGCACCCCCAACAACTGCAATAACCATCTCACAGCCTCAAGGTATGATTTTTGTGAATCTGAATGGAAACTTTTTCTACTTTACTGTCTTTTAGGAAATAAACACTATCCATCTTGATTTTTGAAGCATACTCTTGCAGGGTGAGGGACAATCTTGCACTGGCAACATCACAACTATAAATCATGGCTATTTCCTTAAATAGGAGCAGAGGGAAGGTTATGTGGATTAACATATTTATCAAGGTTGACTTATTTGTTTTCTTTCTCAAAATAACAGACACTGATGATGGGAAGATTACAGCTACTCCATCAGCCACCCCCTCTTATTCCAGTGAGTAATCTGTGTAGCTCCGCTCATGGAAACAGACATGCCACATATGTAAATGACAACAATGAAGGAACGGGGTCGTAGATACCCTTTTCCTAACTTTATTCAGCATGTAGTTTCATTATAATCCGAACTACAGCCTGCTTTAAAAATTCCTCATGAATCTGATCTGACCACATCATGGCCATTTTCTTTCTTTCTTTTTTAACCTTCTTGTTTTTCTTTTTCACCCTTGTCCAAGTGATAAGCAATTGCCAGAAAAGATAAATAATAGCTCTATGGAACTGTACTTAGCTAAGGCAAAATCTCCACACTAACAAATTTTATCTAAATCATAATACTGTATGCCTTCAACATATTCATCTTCATCTGTCAATTAAAATATTCTTAAAGTGATTAAATTATAAAAACAATGTTTTTTTACCTTGATGGAATTTTATCATATCAATGGCAATTAATTTTATTTTAGCTTAAACATACATAGGCACTATAAAATGTGCTATGTCTGAATAAAGAATGTTCAATAGTTCTCCTAGTAATTAACAGTAAGATGAATGCATGTCAAGTTGGAATTACAAATAATTATTTTTGGTTTCAGTAAAGAGCATTTCATTAAATAAGATATCACAAGAAAAACTGACCCATTGATTAATGGCATATTCATTTTGAAGAAGTAATAATGTCATTCAAAATCTATTTTAAAGTGTGTTGAAACATTGATTCCTGATAATGAAGTGTAAAGTACCCTATTGATGAGTTGAAATATTATGACCCCTGGATAAATACGTGAAAAGCATAGATACAAGTAGATGGGGGGGGGGGACCTTCCTCTCATTCACAGCAGCAACACACCCTTAAAACACATGCACACATGTGCAGACCTAACAATTTCCAGCTGTAATTTAAGACTTTCTAAAATGCTGTCCAATCAATCTACTTATGCTCTTTTTTTTTTAAACACATTTTCAATTTTTAAGGCAACATGTTGCAAAAATAAAAGTTTCAGCCTTACGACCGGAACCACCCAGTGAGCTGCATCCTTTTTTCAAGTAATTTCATTGTAAAATACAAAAGAACATAATGAATGAGTGTTATGTCAACTCTAAGCTAGAGAACTGCTGTCTCTACTCTCCTCTTTCCTTACTCCACCAGCCTCCAGGAAGATGGGAAACCATTCTTTTGAGGTTTGGAAGTTTAAGAAAGGCTACAAGAGTGACATCAAGTGGATATGTCAGAAATGACAAGCAGAGCAAACCTATAAATCATGTAATTATTGCTTGAGACGTACTAGTGTTTTGATAGAATGTTGTTTCAAAAAGAAAGCATGCATATTTTACCTAGTGTCATCTGTTTGTATGGAATCAGCAGCTCTCCAGCTGATGGTGTCCTCTATACTTTTCAGGTATTATTTTGCCTGTGGTTATTGCCCTGATTGTTATGACACTCTTGGTGTTCACTCTGGTGGGTTTGTATCGACTGTGCTGGAAGAGAGATCCAGGTAAGTAGCAGCCTTTTGTATTGTTTCATTTTGTTTTCCCAAAAGTAGAATGGGTGGTTGCTCAATGCAACCTTAAACTTAAACTGTCAAAAGGAGAAGAATTCTCGTGAAGATACCGTGTGGGAAACGGAATATCACAGAGAACAGAGGGAAGAGGTGGAAAAATTCTCTGCTGCTGTTCAAAGGAGTGATGGTTAAGATCTGTTCATAGAGTAAATATAGATCAATTCTTTTTAATGAAATAGCTTCAGCTGTGAGGACAGTAGTCAGGGATATCTGCTCCAAAGATGGTGTGCAACAGGACACGTGATCTGGAGCGCAGAGTAAAGAGGGGCCTGTGGAAACTTAGTGTAGAAGCCCATGCTCTCAAGAATCAGCCTCTGGGATTATTTCTCCCCTTGGAAGCTCGGCTTCTTTCCAACATAGGTATCTTCTGTGGTGGTATATAGTTTATCCTTTCTTTAGATAAACTTGCTGTTTTAGAGTAGATTAATATCTCAAAGTAGATAATTTGTAAAGATAAAATATTCCCCCACCTAGAGTTCATAATCACTGCAATCAACAATCACCTGTCATCATAATCAGCTTCGCTTAGAACAGTATATTTGTCTCAACTAATGAGCCAATGTTAATAAATTGCTCTAAACAAAAATCTCTATTTTGTTTATGCTCCTGCTTTCTTTACTCTGTTGTTTTCCTAGCATACCAGCAATGCTATCTTTTGACCTTAACTCTTTAGCCACACACCTTCCTCTGCTTGCTTAGCACAGCTATTCCTTCTGCCGCATTAACTCCAACTCATCTGCCCATTCCAGACCTCTGCCCTGGACTTGCTATGAAGTCCAGGTTTTCAGATACTTGTCCACACTTGCCATTTTCCTTGAACATCAAACTTACCCACCACTTGGCTTTTAAAACACACTTGCAACTTACCCTAGAGGAGCCAACGAACAATAATACATTGTACCTTTGATAGCATACCATTTCATTAAGCATAACACAGCATACCTTTAATTTTTAATTTTTGCAAAATTGGGTGACAGCTCCATGATTTAATAATTTTTCTTTACTTTCTCTGTGCCTGTATGGCCTTGAAAGCCCAGTAATAATTGTCTTATCATAAACCACATACAGTTCACGTTGCATTATGCTGGATATATCTAGTAGACTTTCTTCTATTTTTAAAATGTCCAGTGAAATAGATCTTCCCTTTGTTTTCATTCTAACTATTTCACTAAAAAATTCTACCTAAGCCTCTTAAGCTACTAAGAAGGTAAAAGGCGCTTATTTTTATATGGCTTATAAGCTGCACAGTTACTTTCCTCCCCCAGGACACTAATGAATGTGGTTTGGGTCAACCGTTGACTGTGAGTCTCACAGGAAGCTGGAGCAGATCATGGCAGCCAAAAGAGAAGTTAGCAGGCCAGAGCAGTAGCATTCATTCAAGCCCTGGGTGGGAAATAAGAAAAACAAGCAAGCAAACAAACAAAAAACAGTGTGCTTTCCTGTAGAAATGAGTGCACGAACCTCCTAATGTCAGAAAGATACTTTCTTACCCAGTTTCCAAAGAGAAAATAGTACTTGGCATAAACCAGCTCTCTCCCCACCCCCGTTTTTAAGCTGCCAATCCTATTTCTATGGGAATACAGGAATCACAGTTGAAGCCTGTGGGTGTTGAGTTTATGGAATGGATAAAAACTAATATACTAGATCCACGTATAAAAATACCAGTACTGCAAAGAAATTTTTTAACTGGAAAACTTTGAAAATGCATGAGGTTAAAAGACATTAATTTTCTATTAAAGCAGACTCTAAAGGAATAAATCCCTATCACTCTACAGTTATGCTGGACATGTATGGTATTCTAAAAACCAAGTGTGGAAATTATATAATCAGCCAAATCTATTTGGTTACTTTCAGCTTTGTTTCCACACAGAATTTCAAGCATTGTTATCATTAAATTAGCACCATTAAACACCTGCAGTTAATCACTCTTAAAGTATGTGGAGGAGACTTCATTACATTCAGAAAATTAATAAGCCCACTCTGCTCTCTGGAAGACAACATGAATCAGAAATTGGAAATTAAGCTTATTTGAATAATGTTTACCGTAAATTGAGTTTTAAGACAAGCATGGTATACATGCAGAAAGTTTGTTGGAAGGCATCTATCTGCTAATTAACCCACTTACCACACAGTAAGGGGAAAAAATGCTAAAATAGGCAGTCAAATATTTATCAGCTCACTCTGAAGAGAGGCTAATATCACAGGTGATAGTTCATTTGATGCTTATGGTAATAAAAAAATGTTGCTGGAGCCTACTGATGGGGAAAACATGATTAGACATCATTAATGAGCAATATGGTACGATGGGCTAATTTAGGTAATTAGAGTTCTAGTTGGATGTCTTGAGTTGGGCAACAGAAAGAGAAGTAGCCTAAATATTAATGTTATCCAAAATCTTTAGTAAAAAAATAATAACACTCAAAGGCAAAAGAGATATACTCAAGAGGCCTATCCCAACGATGAGCTAGATTAGATATGAAGAGAAACTGACACAGGAGCCAAATGGAATGGAATGGAGTCAGGGACAAAACAAGAGTTAAACAGCATTCCATTTGCTTCATGGAGGCCATGACCTTTGCGTATGAACCATTTTCAGAATGAACCCAAGGGGTTTCTATTGAGCATGTGAAAGTTTAGCTGCCTCAGTGGCACTTCAAATGCCATTCTTAAGAGGCTGAAATCACTAGGGTACAATCCAACAGAAAGGCCATCTCCGTTCTCACTCACCACAAGCACAGTGATTTGTCTCCCAATAAAGAGCATTGCATAAGAGAAAAATATAAAAGTCTATTCTCCAGTTGAAAAAGGCAACTCAGTAGATTGAGAAGTTTCTCAGAGATATCAAATATTTGGGAGTGTCCTAGCGTTATGTGTGATAGACAAATCTAGATGGCACATTCTCAAAGTAATGTGATACTATACGTTAAAAATTAAATTGTAATTAAGTCACTTGTCATTTATCTAACAAGGACTGCCCTGTGTCAGAATGAGTGTTAACTATGCCTGAGAGAATGCCTGTGGGTAACAAATTCAGGAAGAAAGCTCAGCTCTCAGGTTCACTAACAGCATCTTCTTTTCTAGGCACACAGGAAAACGGAAATGATCAGTAAGTGGAGCCACCTAACACCCTTCCCCTCAGAACTTCTAATCCTGTCATTTGCATAGAGAAAAAATGTTTGAACTCACGCTTACACTTTATGTATTTTTATGTATTTTTTATCTTAAAAAAAAAAATAGAGAGAGATTACCATACACAAGATTTGGGTACGTGTTAGAGCAATTTAAAGAGAACAAAAGGAGATTACTTTTAGGCATGGATAAACTATGAGACAGAAACAACAACAGCAAAAAGATGAAGAAAAGATTAGGTGGAGGGGTGAAGGATAGATACAACAAAGCAAACTATACAAGCCACACCCAGCATCTTAAGATAGCTTTTCTGGTGAAATGCTCAACATGTTCACCACAGCTCAGAACTGGACCTGTCCTTACAGCCTCTGAGTAGCTTTGACTAAGCAGCAACGCTGCACCGCTTTGACTGTCAAAGCAAGCAGAGGGGCTGGTTGCAAAACAAGCAGCTATTGCAAGCGAGGGGTTGATAAGGCAAGATTGCAGTGTGTTCTGTGTTCGTGTTAAAGAGCAAGAAAGCCGTCATGTTCTCTTTTTTTTTTCACCTGAACGTGCACCCAGTATTTATAGAAGTGGTGTTTTTTTTTATTTTTTATTTTTTATTTCATTACATTGTCACTATTATAGAAATAAAAGCTTTTGATTACCCATGCATCTTACTTACAAATGGAGGCTCTCAAGATGTCTAAGGAAAGGAGCTCTGTTTTAGGAATTAGAATCTGAGAGGCAATCTAGGAAACTCTCTTAAAAACAGTTGGTTCAGACACTGCAATCTTGAGATCTAATAAGAAATGAATATCCCTGGAACTCACTATCTGAACAGGAAGTTCACAGATGTTTCTGTGTCTTCTACCTCATAACTCAGCACTGGAGAAAAAGACAATTTAGATCTGGTCACGTTCATCTCCATGATACCAGAGATGTTTAACTAAAACAGATGGCGCCACTGTGACAGTGACGGAAACTGCCATCTTTTGTCAAAAAGTATTGGAAAAGGTTGCATGGTGCATGTGTGTTTGTAACGAAGAGTCACAGAATTTGCCATAAAAACTTAGAAAAGCAACTTTGCCTGTGCCTTGTCTTCATTCTGTGCTACATTTGCTTCCTTGAGCATGACTATAGTGCTAACTTAAGTATTTCTACATCCAACAGGCCTCAGTCTGATAAAGAGAGTGTGAAGCTGCTCACTGTTAAAACCATCTCTCATGAGTCTGGTAAGTTCCTACTCGGTTCGGAGATAAATGGGTAGATGGAAATCCAACTACAACAATGGGTTTGGGTCACATGAAAGCCAACTCAAAGCAGAACTTCTTGAGAAATAGTTCAACTGTAGCTCTCAAGACATACAAGGTCCTGCTGTGAAGAGGAAATGATCTTAAAATGTCATTTTCATAAATTGGGGTCTTGGGCCTTGCGGTATTGAAATTGCTTTTGATCGATGTGTAGATGTGTTCTAATGAATGAGTGGTGACTGGACACTTCCCATTCTGAAGAAAGATCGTAATGTTTACTAGGATTTTAAAAGTTATTATTGATGTTTTGTTTCATTTTTAACAATGTGTGTGTGTGTGGCCATTTGGAGTCATGATTTGTCAATTAAGATGTAAATAATGGTCTATATTATTTCACATAATTTTAACTAACCTTCCCAAGAAACATAAAATAAATTTTCCTATTGATAAAATCTACATTTGTACTTCTAATTCCCTATCTTTTTTCCTATATTTTACTAAATTTGAATGTGAAATACTTGAAAAATACAGATGTGATTTTCTTCAGATGTATTTGCATCAAGATCAATAATGAATGATAAGGAAGCTTGTTTTAAAAAAATTGAATGGTAATTTTCCCAGTATGTAAAGCATCAGTATCACCAGACAGAGAAATCAGAAACAACTTCTAAGTTTTACAAAGTGATCCGCATAGCTCTAACTTAAAGATCAAGTTGCATGATATACCCACCACATTCAGTCTCCAAAACCTGACTTAAAAAAAATGGTTCTGGGATGTAAGTGTTATGTCCAATGAGCACTAGTGTGAAGAGCTAGGTGATAAACACTTTTAGTAGCTTAAAAAATATTGCAAAGCAAAAGGCTCTAAGTAGTGTCCCAAACTAAACGCAGATATTAGGAGATTAATGTTGTTTCAATGTCATGGGGGATCCTCAAAGCAGAATAAAGTATCATAGAAAAGCAGAGGGCTGGAGGAGCCAGAGCCCCCAACACAGCACAGATATGCCTTAATCCTCTCTCCCCTTCCCCTCCTCCCTCCATCCTTACTGGAGATAGAGCCCAGAGCCATGCTAAGCAAGCACTCTCCCTTTGAGTAATAGTCTCAGCTCACCGTTTTTTAAAAGAGAGATCTGGTTTTTGTTCTTGCATCTTTGTGCATGCGTTCATGTTATGTCTGCTGTTTTCTCTCTCAGGAGTAACCCCACCTATTACGGGGCATAACAGCAAAGCTCCTCCATAGAGTGGTGTGAATCCATGCCCACGATTTCCATGGCCACTCAGCAGCTACAATTATGTAGCCCAGTTTGTTCCTCTGAGCAAAAGAAAAGAGTAAAAAAATTGAATAAGTAACCTAAATGTGCTTTAGTCAGTACGTGAGGAACTCCAAGACGGTAACACCACTAACCATGAGAAATTCTCAAGAGTCTGTCTGTGTCTGGTCACAAAACATCACAATGATTGCACGTGTTGTCCCGCCCTCCCTTAGGAGTTTAAACAAATGCACTGCAGTTTCCTTGGCTCTAGAGCTGGGGCTGAGGTGTTGTTCAGGAACTAGTGATATCTGCAAGGAGCAGGCTGTGATAAAGACCACCTGAGGTTATCCCCCACTCATTTCTAGGAAAATGACACCTCGCACTAGGCTCACGGGTTTCTCAAGAGAACATGACTTGGCCCCCCAAAATGAAACCTTCCAGAGTTCTGTTTGGCAAACTGAACAACAGATTTGGTTCTCTCACACTCAGATGGTACCTGAAACAGCAACTGAACTTGATCATGGTGGATATATGACCCTCAACCTGACAAGTACCTTTGCTTCCTTCAGGCATGGTCAGAACCCAGGTTGAAAGCAGAAATATTATCTTGGGAATATTAAGTAGTCTCTAGTACTTCTTTTTCTTCCCAGTTGGACTTGGGAAACACACTGCTTTCAAAATTACCCCAAAGGTCATCCAGTTGATTACCATTGGAAAATGCCTCAATGAGATAGAAATTAGTAATTCTGAAAAGATTTTAACAGCCTAGAATTAAGAAGCTAAGCATAATGACCTCAAAAAGGTCTGAGTTTTGATGAAAGTCTATTGTTATCAGGACTTGGTGGCTTCTTTAATGTCCCCAATCAAATGTCTTCCCAATTGCCTTTCAAACTTATTCAAATACATCTTCTTTATAAAAATCATTCCCACCACTTATAAGAAGCTTCATTTTTAAAATTATTTTGCATTTGTCTCAGGAGCAATGTTGAAATCTTTTCTAAAATTTAACTAGAATGTGGAATGACTGAGTTTAATACAATTTCACAAGTTTAGCTCAACTTTTCTACCATCACCCGTATAATCATCTCAAAATATTTAAATTAAAAGGTCATCTGATAAAGGATACATTAGGCCACTCACAAACCATTGTTAAAGACTTCTACAGCATACATTATTTATTTCAAAGTCTAAAGCATACAGTGTTAGTTAACATGCTTAAGCGGGAGGACAATAAAATTGGAGTTTCAGCAGCATAAACGTCATTGTTTCACTATAAAATCTCAGGACTTTTATCTCAAAAGGAATTTTGTTAGGATAGAAGCCAACAAATGTTTCCAAGAAAAGCAAAACAAAACAAAAACCTCTAAAGCCTCATACTTTCAAGAAAAATTACAGTGCATGCTAAACTACTTTTCGATATTTTTAGTTTCTAGATGCTTCAGGAATCCTGGTTAATTTTTTTTTTTTTGCATTTTTTCCAATGTTAACACTTTCTTATCCATAAATATTCCTCTGGATGATTCCATTAGATCTGCTCTTTGTCAGTCTGCTGCTGAAAAGGTAGTTCATACATGTTTAAAGGTAGAGCTTATCTTCACATAAAAGAAAAAAAAATGTGCTCCTGTGCAAGAGACCTATGCTTTCAGAACAATGTGCTTGGCTTTTGTAGGAAATCTAGCCAAGTTAAACACCACTGTGTCTAAGTGCAGAATATCTGTCCAAAATGATTGGTTTAATGGGATTCTCAGACTATAACTCAAAGACCATATATTTCTCTTCACTTTTAGCATACAAGGAAGGGTATAAGAAAGTTAAAGAAAGTATTAGATCACATTGTGTATAAAAGCAAACATAAAAGTAGATAACATAAGTTTTAAATTACATATGAAGTACAAGCTTGATGCAACCACTGTTGGCCTTTGGTATCCTATTGCCTTCCAACTGCTTCTTATTCTTTAGGTACACAAATGCATTCTTTTTTTTTTTTTTGTCACAGCATGTTAGTTATTTTCTATTGTTGTGATAAAATACCACAACCAAATCAACTTAAGGAAGAATGGGTTTATTTTAGCTTATGGTTCCAGAGGGAGAGAGTCCCTATGGTGGAGAAGGCATGGCAATAGCAGCAGAAAGCTGACCAAATTTTTATGCATAGAAAGAAAAAAAAAAAAAAACAGAAAGTATGGCAAGGCTATAAACCCTCAAAACCCATTTCAGTAAAATATTTTCCCAGCAAGGCTCCTCCTCCAACTCCATAAACTTCTGAAATAGTATCACCAAGTGAAGACCAAGTGTTCAAACACATGAACCTGTGAGGGACATTTCTCATTCAAATCATTCCACACAGGTATCATTATTATAATAACTGTTAGCCAAATCATGCTACTGTTGAGTTTTTCTCACATTGTCCATTTCTGACTGGACAGAACTTAAGGTCAGTATTAAGAATTGTACTGAATTCTTATGTAAATAAAAACATATTGGATTTATTTCCTACTCTTCTACTTCACAGTCATGGGCTTCAGGTAAGTATGTGCCTTTGGCAAACTGCACAGGTGCAAAGAGAAGGTTGTAGTGGGGCTGCAAGGGCTGTCACATTGTGCAAGCAGCTCTTCCAGCATGGAACCCAACTGGGAAGGGTCCCAAGTCAGTCTTGTAGCCCTCTGATACTATTTATTACTGCCACACCTGTGAAAGTAGCTGGTTCCGTATACATTGTCACCAGAAGACAGGTGTGTTACCCACTGGCAGATACCACTAGAGTAAAATGATGACATGTATCCTCACTGCTGGCGACTTTTACCCCTATTGCTCCTATAGAAAGTGATGGTGCTAAACCTTGACCCTCCTTGAAGGATGCAGGTCAGATGAAACACACTAGTCATGAACTCAGTACCATGCAAAAACTTCTCTGGAACTCTTATCCTCCCACTGCCCAGGTTCATGCCTTTACCTTAATATACTTAATACTATAATATCACTGAGCTGCTGAGGGATATCACCTATATGCCTCCCCGGGTGTCACAAAAGTGGTCCTGTTGGCTTATAAACTATTCCTCCAAACTGTCCACTGAATTATTTAATTGGAAAGACCAAGAGTACCTTCTTGATAAAATGGCACTTTAAGTATATAGTGTGGGTATACCAGGGAAAACCACTTCCCTCGTGTAACAGAAGAGTCAATATGAACCTCCTGGTGTGTCTGTTGTTGTGTTCTCCAGTTACACACTCTCACCTCCAGGTTGTTAGTTAGCAAGGCCTTTATAGAGTGAAAATAGGAGATGGCCAAAGAAAGCTCATAAATCTTAGTAAATAATTCCCAGGCAAAACCAAAAAGTGAGCTGTGGCTTTAATGACAATCTTGGAGAAAAGTTGAACTTTTCCTGAGTAAAAGAAAATAGAGGAAACTTTATTTTCATACTTTGTATCTCTGACTGCATAGATCAAACCTATCTTCTGTTCTCAGGCGAGCACTTGGCACAGGGGAAAACCAAGAACTGACACTGTGATGGACCCTCCCTACACCTGAGCAATAAATATGTAAGTATGCTAATTCCATTCACAGAGATACAAATTTATATCTGTTTCCTCATCCTGCTCTACCACAGATTATTTTTTTTATTTTTTTATTAATTACACTTTATTCATTTTGTATCCCCCCATAAACCCCTCCTCCCCTCCTGATCCCACCCTCCCTCCCCTTTCTGCATGCATGCCACTCCCCAAGTCCACTGATAGGGGAGGTTCTCCTCTTCTTTCTGATCTTAGTCTATCAGTTCTCATCAAAAGTGGCTGCATTGTCCTCTACTGTGGCCTGGTAAGGCTGCTCCCCCCTCAGGGGGAAGTGATCGACGAGCAGGCCAATCAGATTATGTCAGAGGCAGTCCCTCTTCCCATTACTATGGAACCCACTTGGACACTGAACTGCCATGGGCTACACCTATGCAGGGGTTCCAGGTCATCTCCACGAACAGTCCTTGGTTGGAGTATGATTTTCTGGGAAGTTCCCTGTGTTCAAATTATCTTGTTCTGTTGCTCTCCTTATGGAGTTCCCGTGCCCTCCAGCTCTTACTATTTCCCACTTCTTACATAAAATTCCATTCACTCTGCCCATCAGTTGGCCATCAGGCTCAGCATCTGCTTTGACAGTCTATACTGCAGAAGCTTTCAGAGGCCCTCTGTGGCAGGTTTCAAGGTTGTTTCCTGTTTTCTTCTGGCTTTCAGAGGCCCTCTGTAGCAGGTTCTGAGATTGCTTCCTATTTTCTTTTTCTTCTGATGTCCATTCTCTTTGCTTTTCAGGATGGGGATTGAACATTTTAGTTAGGCTCCTCTCTTTTGCTTAGTTTGTTTAGATGTACAGATTTTAGTGGGTTTATTCTATATTGTATGTTTATATGAGTGAGTATATACCATGCGTGTCTTTTTGGTTCTGGGACAACTCACTCAGGATGATCTTTTCCACGTCCCACCATTTACCTGCAAATTTCATGATTTCCTTATTTTTCATTGCTGAGTAATACTCCATTGTATAGATGTACCACAGTTTCTGCATCCATTCTTCAGTTGAGGGGCATCTGGGTTGTTTCCAGCTTCTGGCTATTACAAATAAAGCTGCTACAAACATGGTTGAGCAAATGTCCTTTTTGTGTACTTGCGCCTCTTTTGGGTATATGCCTAGGAGTGGTATGGCTGGATCTTGAAGAAGCGCTATTCCTAGTTGTCTGAGAAAGCGCCAGATTGATTTCCAGAGTGGTTGTACTAGTTTACATTCACACCAGCAGTGGAGAAGGGTTCCCCTTTTTCCACAACCTCTCCAGTATGTGTTGTCCCTTGAGTTTTTCATCTTGGCCATTCTGATGGGTGTAAGGTGAAATCTCAGGGTTGTTTTGATTTGCATTTCCCTAATGGCTAATGAGGTTGAGCATTTCTTTAAGTGCTTCTCTGCCATTCGATATTCCTCTACAGAGAATTCTCTCTTTAGCTCTGTTCCCCATTTTTTAAGTGGATTACTTGGTTTATTGCTTTTCAGCTTGTTTAGTTCTTTATATATATTGGATATGAGTCCTCTCTCAGATAAAGGGTTGGTGATGATTCTTTCCCAATCTGTAGGCAGTCGTTTTGTTTTGGTGACAGTGTCCTTTGCTTTACAGAAGCTTTTCAATTTCATGAGGTCCCATTTATTGATTGTTGCTCTTAGAGCCTGTGCTGTTGGTGTTCTGTTCAGGAAGTTTTCTCCTGTACCAATGAGTTCTAGGGTATTCCCCACTTTTTTTTCTAGCCAATTTAATGTGTCTGGTTTTATGTTAAGGTCTTTGATCCACTTGGACTTCAGTTTTGTGCAGGGTGATAAGTATGGATCTATTTTCATTTTTCTACATGTAGACATCCAGTTGGACCAGCACCATTTGTTGAAGATGCTATCTTTTTTCCATTGTACGGTTTTGGCATCTTTGTCAAAAATCAGGTGTCCATAAGTGTGTGGGTTTATTTCTGGGTCTTTTGTTTGGTTCCATTGATCCACCATTCTGTTTCTATGCCAGTACCATGCAGGTTTTATAACTGTTGCTCTATAGTACAACTTGAGATCAGGGATGGAGATACCTCCAGAAGATCTTTTATTGTAGAGGATTGTTTTAGCAATTCTCGGTTTCTTGTTATTCCATACAAAGTTGAGAATTTTTCTTTCCAGGTCTGTAAAGAATTGTGTTGGCAATTTGATGGGAATTGCATTAAATTTGTAGATTGCTTTTGGTAAGATGGCCATTTTTACTATGTTAATCCTGCCAAGCCATGAGCATGGGAGATCTTTCCATCTTCTCATATCTTCCTCTAATTCTTTCTTCAGAGACTTGAAATTTTTTTCATACAAGTCTTTGACTTACTTGGTTAGGGTTACACCAAGGTACTTTATGTCATTTGTGGCTATTGTGAAGGGTGTTGTTTCTCTAATTTCTTTCTCAGCCCTTTTGTCTTTTGTATACAGGAGTGCTACTGATTTTTTTGAGTTAATTTTGTATCCAGCCACTTTGCTGAAGGAGTATCAGCTGTAGGAGTTCCCTGGTAGAGTTTTTGGGGTCACTCATGTATACTATCATATCATCTGCACATAGTGATAATTTGACTTCTTCCTTTCCCATCTGTATCCCCTTGATCTCCTTCAACTGTCTTATTGCTCTAGCAAGGACTTCCAGCGCTATGTTGAAGAGATATGGAGACAGTGGGCAGCCTTGTCTTGTCCCTGATTTCAGTGGGATTGCTTTAAGTTTCTCTCCGTTCAGTTTGATGTTGGTTATAGGCTTGCTGTATATCGCCTTTACTATGTTTAGATATGTGCCTTGTATCCCTGATCTCTCCAGTACTTTAAACATGAATGGATGTTGGATTTTGTCAAATGCTTTTTCAGCGTCTAGGGAGATTATCATGTGGTTTTTTTCTTTCAGTTTGTTAATATGGTGGATCACATTGATGGATTTCC
This sequence comes from Psammomys obesus, assembly GCF_907164565.1. Taxonomy (NCBI): domain Eukaryota; kingdom Metazoa; phylum Chordata; class Mammalia; order Rodentia; family Muridae; genus Psammomys; species Psammomys obesus. The sequence goes on from NW_026596095.1 coordinate 24,485,261, forward strand.
GTATATTGAACCACCCCTGCATACCTGGGATGAAGCCTACTTGGTCATAGTGGATAATATCTTTGATGTGTTCTTGGATTCGGTTTGCAAGTATTTTATTAAGTATTTTTGCATCAATGTTCATAAGGGAGATTGGCCTGAAATTCTCTTTCTTTGATGAGTCTTTGTGAGGTTTAGGTACCAGGGTGACTGTGGCTTCATAGAATGAGTTTGGTAATGTTCCTTCTGTTTCTATTTTGTGGAATAGTTTGAAGAGAATTGGAGTTAGCTCTTCTTTGAAGGTCTGGTAGAATTCTGCGCTGAAGCCATCTGGTCCTGGGCTTTTTTTGGATGGGAGACTTTTGATGACTGCTTCCATTTCTTTGGGGGATATAGGACTATTTAATTGATTTACCTGGTCCTGATTCAGCTTTGGTGAGTCAAATCAATCAAGAAAATTGTCCATTTCATTTAGATTTTCAAATTTTGTTGCGTATAGACTTTTGAAGTAAGTCCTAATGATTGTTTGGATTTCCTCAGTGTCTGTAGTTATGTCCCCCTTTTCATTTCTGATTTTGTTGATTTGGGTGGTGTCTCTCTGCCTTTTAGTTAGCTTGACTAAGGATTTGTCGATCTTGTTGATTTTCTCAAAGAACCAGCTCTTGGTTTCATTGATTCTTTGAATTGTTTTATTTGTTTCTAGGTGATTGATTTCAGCCCTGAGTTTGATTATTTCCAGCCATCTACTCCTTTTTGGTGTGTCTGCTTCTTCTTTTTCTAGGGTTTTTAAGTGGGCCATTAAGTTGCTTGAATGAGCTGTCTCGAATTTCTTCTTGAAGGTACTTAGTGCTATGAACTTTCCTCTTAGCACTGCTTTCATTGTGTCCCACAAGTTTGGGTATGTTGTGCCTTCATTTTCATTGAGTTCTAGAAAGGCTTTAATTTCTTTCTTTATTTCTTCTCTGACCCAGCTGTCATTTAGTAACAAGTTGTTCAGTTTCCATGTGTGTGTAGGCTTTTTGCTATTTCTGTTGTTGTTGAAGTCCAGCTTTATTCCATGGTGATCAGACAGGATACAAGGGATTATTTCAGTCTTCTTGTATCTGTTGAGGCTTGCTTTGTGACCAACTATATGGTCTATTTTGGAGAAGGTTCCATGAGGTGCTGAGAAGAAGGTAAATTCTTTTGTGTTTGGGTGTAAAGTTCTGTAAATGTCTGTGAGGTCCATTTGATTCATGACCTCTGTCAGAGATATTGTTTCTTTGTTTAATTTCTGTTTTGTTGACCTGTCCTTTGTTGAGAGTGGGGTGTTGAAGTCTCCCACTATTAATGTGTGGTGATCTATATGTGGTTTAAATTTTATCAATGTTTCTTTAACAAATGTGGGTGCTCTTTTATTTGGGGCATAGATGTTCAGGATTGTGATGTCTTCCTGGTGGAATTTTTCCTTGATGAGTATGAAGTGTCCTTCCTCATCTCTTTTTATTAATTTTGGTTGAAAGTCTATTTTATCAGATATTAGAATGGCTACTCCTGCTTGTTTCTTGGGTCCATTTGCTTGGAAATTCGTCTTCCAACCTTTTACCCTCAGGTAATGTCTATCTTTGTGTCTTAGGTGTGTTTCTTTATGCAACAGATTGCTGGGTTTTGTTTACGTATCCATTCTGTTAATCTATGTCTTTTTACTGGAGAGTTGAGTCCATTGATGTTGAGAGAGATTAATGACCAGTGGCTGTTAGATCCTTTGAATTTGATGTTGGCTGTGTTCATAAGGTTGTGTGCTTGGTTGCTTTTTGTTTTGCTGTAGTAAGGTTAATTATTTCCTGTGTTTTCTTGACAGAAGCTAATTTTCTTGGGTTGTATTTTCCCTTCCAGTGTCTTCTGTAATGCTGGATTTGTGTGTAGGTATTGTTGAAATTTGTTTTTGTCATTGCATATCTTGTTTTCTCCATCTATGGGGACTGAGAGTTTTGCAGGGTATAGTAGCCTGGGTTGACATCTGTGTTCTCTTAGGGTCTGCATTATATCTGTCCAGGCCCTTCTGGCTTTCATAGTTTCTGTTGAAAAGTCAGGTGTGATTCTAATGGGTTTGCCGTTATATGTTACTTGGCCTTTTTCCCTTGCAGCTTTTAGTGTTTTTTCTTTGTTCTATATACTTACTGTTTTGTTTATTATGTTGCGGGAGGATTTTCTTTTCTGGTCAAATTTGTTGGGTGTTCTGTAGGCCTCATGTATCCTTATTGGCTTCTCCTTTAACTTGGGGAAATTTTCTTCAATGATTTTGTTGAAAATATTTTCTGGGCCTTGGAGAAGGGAGTCTTCTTTTTCCTCTATTCCTATTATTCTTAAGTTTTGTCTTTTCATATTGTCTTGGATTTCTTGGATGGTCTGTGTCAGGAACTTTTTGGATTTAACATTTTCTTTGACAGATACATCGATTTCTTCCATTGTATCTTCTACACCTGAGATTCTTTCTTCCATTTCTTGTATTCTGTTGGTTATGCTTACCTCTGTAGTTCCTGTTTTCTTCCCTAAATTCTTCCTCTCCATTATTTCCTCCATTTGTGTTTTCTTTAATTTTTCTAGTTCTATCTTCAGGTCTTGAGTTGTTTTGTTTACTTCCTTCACCTGTCTGCTTGTATTTTCCTCTTTTTCTTTTAGTTCCTTCAACTCTGTCTCTTTTATTTCTTTCAGTGATGTAATTATTTCTTCTCTGAAGACCACAAGCTGTTTGGCTGCATATTCCTGTATTTCTTCACGGATGGCCCTAATCTGCTTGTCTTTATCTTCCTCCATTTCTTTACGGATAGCCATGATCTGTTTGGTTTTATCTTCCTCTAATTCTTTACGTATTTTATTTGTTTCCTTTATTATCCTCTTCATCAACATAGATGTAAGGTCATCTTCTTGATTTTCTATTATGCTGCATTGTTCAGGGCTATTCGCCCCTGGATGGCTGGGTTCTGGAGATGCCATATTGCTCTGTCTTTTGTTGAGCCTTTACGCTGACCTCTACCCATTGGGCTGATTTAGGTGTTGGCTATTGGTTTCTGTGCTTCCTGGAGGCCTGAGGTAGGGAGTATCCCCTTGGCCGGAAGATGATTTTTCCTGAAGGAGTCCTTCTCTGCTTTTTGGTTATGGTCACTGTATGGCCAGTGTTTCTCAGGAGTTGCCACTGCTCACCTCAGGTTTATAGCCCTGAGTAGTAGCTGTGGTCTATGTTAGGCAAGGGGGGATCTCCTCTTACCCATAGAATTTCTCAAGACAGCTGCCCCTCTGCTGGGTTTCTTGTTATAAATTTAGTGTTCTGCTGCTCACTAAATTTCCATGTACAGTCTTCTTGAAGAAACTGCTGATTCCCTAGCTGTGGGGTTTTCTTCCAACAGGGAAACTCAGTCTGTTATCCTGGGGCGCACAGTTCTGTCCGGGAAAGTGGGAGGTGCACTCAGCAAGTCTCTGGGCCAGAGGCTGATTGCTCCGCTCTGGACCTGGAGAATGTGCACCTAGGTTGAGTTGGCGCCTGGGGGCACTGCTCTGGTCTGGAGGCTGGGTGCCTCACTCTGGACCAGAAGCTGTGTGTCTCTGTCTGGGATGGCAGCTGCAGGCACTGCTCTGGTCCAGACGCTGTGGGTGCAGCCCCCCTGAAGGACCAGGGATTCCCATTGTTTTGACAGTCCAGCCAGGGACAACTGGTTGATCCCTGGCACAGTATCTGAGGGCTGCTGTAATGGCTCTCTGGCTTTTGTAGGTCTGAGGATGCAGCTGTGTGTCCCAGTGCCCTATGGGAACTCAATAATGGCAGCAGAGCACAGCGCTCCTGCCTGCACTAGAGTCTGCGTGAGTCCAGGAAGTGTTTTGGTGCTGCGTGTCCTAAGCGTTAGAGCTGCTGACCCCCTCTGCTGGGGGTTTCCTCCTGCCAGACACACGCAGTCTGGTGCCCTGGTGCCCTGGTGCCCACAGTTCTATCTGAGGCGGCGAATCAGGAGCGCAGGCAGGGCTCCGTGCAGGCGCCTGAGTCCCGGCTCTGGGTCCGGGCTGGCTCTTGGGGCACCCGCGGAACCCGAGTCTTTTCCAGGGGATGTCTGGGTAACCTGAGGTCGGTCCCGATTGTTTCCTGCTCCGAGGGGTTATCTCTCGACTGGGAAATCCAGTCTATGGTGCTGTGGGCCCACAGTTCAGTCTGAGACAGTGACCGGATCACACTGGCGTGTAGCTCTGGGCTGGCGACCAAGCGCCTGGCGGAACCGGGATCTCTTCCGAGGTTTAGCCGGGTGAGTTAAAGCTGATTGAATCCCCCACCATGGGGTATCCTCTCACCTGTGAAACACAATCACTTGTGTTTTATGGCCGCGAGTTCTGATTGCTGGTCACTGTGCCAATCCTGCTGTGCTGCTCCTCAGAATGAGAGTCCTCCCGGCGTCGCCATCTTGCCCCCTACCACAGATTATTTTATAGATGTTCAAACCCTGAACATTTAATGGTTAGTGTCAATGAGAGCATCATTGACTGTCTAAAAACAACCTATAAGAAAAGCTGCCAGAAAAATGACTGCTGTCTCGATTGTAGAACATTCTTCCCGTGGCCCTCCCTACCTGTGTAAAAGGGATGAAACAGTTTAGTCTTCCTTCCTATACATGACACTTACTTGTGAGTCCAGTTCTCCTGTGCCTGGGCTAGGCAAGGTTCCATAGAGTAATGACAACTTAGGAGACACAGGAACAGTGCTGATAGACCTGTAGTTTATTGCAGGGGCACCATACAGAAACTGCATGGATAAAGATGGTCCTCCCTGCCATACACTGGCTCAGAACTGGTGGTCCAGCTCCATTGAAGAGCCACCCATTTTCCTGATCTAGGGACCATACCATCAAGAGGCACTTTCTCTCTGGATCTAGGAACCATATATATGTGCACAAAACCATTTGAACCAAGTGTTGAAAATGCAGTCTCAGTTAAGGTTTCCTAATTCTCAACTAATCAAGAAGATTTGTTTTTACTACATGATCAGCTGAGGAATGCAACCCTTCTACTAACTCAAGGAGACCAGATAGAAATGATAAATTTCATGCTACAATAATTGTTAATCCAAAAACAATGAAAATACTCAGAAGCATTAATTACATGCAACTTTTAATCAATATATTCCTCATCTGGACCAGGAGCCAGGGCAATGCAGATTCCTTTCTTATTCCCCTTCAAGGCTGCCCTGGACTCGCTTCACAGCAAACTGCCTTTGGCTTTCCTAGAAGCAGATTAGAAGATTTTCTGGGGTTGATTTGGGTTCTTATAAGAAGCACTGATTAAATTCTCTCACAATTAATGTTTGGTATTTTATAAAACATATGAAAATTATCTTTCATAGCAAACAATAAAAAGCGAATGAACCAATAAACACTTAAATGTCCAGCACTGGCCTGACCAAGCTGGTCATCACTCTGAGTAACATGTCATTGTTCAGTGCACTGCTTGTGACGACTGCCCAGCTATTATTATGGTGTCTCTGTTGTCTACGGAGTATATAATGGTGCCCAAGCTTTTTTTTTTTCCATCAGGAACAGAAGACAGCAGCAGAGATGCCCATCTAGGTTCAGAAATCATCATCCTCATCACCATTATCATCGTCATCATCCCATTGTCCTCTAGCATGTTACTAGATGTATATTGCAGTGAAAGGAGTTATCCTTTCTCCTTCCTTTTTTAATGGTCACTTTTGGGAGCTCAGTTGGATAGTCCTGGAGTGGTACTGTGTGATGAATACATGGGAATCAATTCATGAAAAGAAGGTTTTCTTTAGTAGCTGTAGTTGCCTTTCAACCCATGACCTAGTAAAGGGATATTTTCTTACTTACAAAGTACTCAAAATGTGGAAGCCAATTGTCTAGCTTGGATAAAAACAAACTCTCTTCTATTCAGACGGGTGGACAAGAAAGACAAAGTTGTCTGGTCCAGGTAAATTTAGTAAAAGAAAACATTGTCCAAGCTGGGGATATCATCAAACTCAATAAAGTGCTTTCCTTACCGTGCACAAAGCCATATAAAACCAGACATGGTAACACAGCACTGCGGACGTAGAGACAAGAAGATCCAAAGGTCAAGGTCATATTCAGACACATGACATATAGTAAGGTTGAGGCCTGCTTGCTTGGCATGAGGTTGGAGACAGAGACAAAGACAGAGACAGACAAAGAGGAGAGACAGACAGACAGACAGAGAGAGCTCTATCAGCATTGTCCCTGTGTCCTGGAGGTTGTCATTACACTATGGAACCTTGCTTAATCTAGGCAAGGAGGACTATATGACTGTGTTCATGAGAAAGCATGACCCACAGGAAGGAAAAGTGAACTGTGTCATTCCTTAGACAGGTGGGGTGGGCTAAGGCAGGGAGGGAGAGAGAGGGAGAGAGAGAATGAGAAAAAGAGAGAGAATTATTCAACTCCCATTTAACAGGAGGCCTTAACTCTACCCAAAGAGCTATAGGTAACTAAGGAATGCTGAGAGCCTGAGAAAGTCTTTTCCAGGGAAGAGCACACCAGTTGGTTATTCAATATGAAACTGTCATCTCTGGAGAATGTGCATATAAGTAACGTTATCTAGACTGAGCCAGTTGTACTTACAGATTTAGTGATACATTAATACTCATATACATATATACCTTTAACAACAATGAATGAAGAGGCCACGGACTTGAAGCAGAGGAATTGTTTTAACATTGTAGTCCGCGGAGATGGCGCCCTGGTCAACTGCTTCCTGCACTAGTGTCAAGATTTCATCATGGATTCCCTGAAGCCATGTAAATGTGTGATAAGGGTGGCAAACCCTTGTAACCCTTGCTCTCGGAGGCGGAAACAGGCTGTCCCAGAAGCAAGCAAGCTAAATAGCCCAAACTAGCCAAAGCGTTGAGTTGGCTTCAAGTGAGGCAGCCTCCGTCAATACGAAGAGAGTGATTGAGGCAGCTACCGTCAACCTCTGGCCTCCACAGGTGCCTGTGTCTGTGTAAACATGCCTCAACATATACAGCCACACCGTACACAACATACACATATCATACACACGCGAAAATATATTCTTGAGCTAGGATTTCTTGTCTTTTGATTTGCAAAGCTACATAACTCTTGTTGCACTCACTTCTGACTACTTTTGGGATTGCATAACCAGATTCTGAACAGATCAGAAAGGAGTGGGAAGAAACAAGTTTGACATCTGCCAATTGTACCGTCTATTTGCGTTACTTTCTCTTCAACATACATATTTCTGTCACTGTGCTTAGAATTTAATAACCAGTGAGTAATTTCCAGGTTGTCAACTAGAAATCAGATATCAGTGCAGAGATTCAGAATGAGTTGGAAGGAGTTCATCAGTATTATGGAAGGAGCTGAGAACTTTCTGAATCAATGTGCAACAATAATGTGCAAACAATCACTTACATTCAATTTTTTTTTCCTCAAATGAATGTTCTAGTTATATTCAGTGCTTTCTGTCTCGTCTACTGATTGTCTAAATTTTTTGCAGGTATTTAGATTTACTGTGAATTGGCAGGGCAGTCAGAAACTCTAAATGACTTTTCACCCTTGAATTCCACTAGAAGAATAACATTTTACATAAGAAATAAGAAAACAATTGTAGAAAAATGCTGTCTAATCAGTTCAAATCCATCCTACCATCTGCTACATTTGTAACAATAAGAATGTTGACAGGGCTCCAGATAATAGTGCCTTTACACTACTAACTCAGTGTCACACTGGAGGATGTGGTAGTCGCAGTTCTCTAGAGAAATGGAGTCTCTAAAGTGAATATGTAATCATAGGACATTTGTTAGGTTAGTGTACTCAGTGAGGGCCGGCTAGACTAACAATGGCTGCCTTCACTCTGGACAGACTGAGAACTGGCAGTTGCTCAGTCTGGGAGGGTGAAGGCCTCTGCAGTCCCAGTCTGGCACTGAAAGCCTGGAGGGTACCTGGAGAGCTACTGTTCTTGAGTCCACACTGGATGCTTAAAGAAGCAGGAAGCAGGGCTCTGGTTGATCACTGGGGGAGGCATCAGAAGCAGCAGCAGGAAAAGCCAGGCAAGCAGGCTAAGAGCACAGCTTTGTTTTTCAGCTTTCGTTGTATTTGTATGGCCGCTACAATGTGGAACCCTGATTTGGAGTGGCTCTTTCCATTTCAAATGTGAGAAAATCCTTTACAGGTGTGCCTTCTGCCTCATCTCTTAGTTACCTGATACCAGATTCAGTCTAGTTGACAATCAAGATAACCAACACGGGGGCCATAATACTTATTTTAGCTTCTACTTACCGTCTATAGTTCACTTTGATCCCAGGTGTGAGAAGAGTAGTTTTTAATCTCAAAATAGATGGCTCCGTCCTCAAAAATAGCTGTTTCATTTTTTTGTAGATTTAAAAATCTTTTACTGAGGTTTGAATGTCAGTATAATCAAAGAACCAAAGCTGCATGAGATACTAGTGTATGCATTTTTTTCTTTACATGATAGTACTCCCTGGCAGGTAAAAATGTATCCTGTTATTGTTCACTCTATCTATTCTCATATATGGATTAGCAGAGGTGGCATGACTGCAAGGTAAAATTTGTTGTCACATAGAGGTCCTGTTAAGGCCAGAGTCCTTATTTGCGCAGTGGTGGTTTCATAGATATTTTTATTGAAGCAATACTTTGACCATATACATCTCTCTATACCCATCTATTTATCCTCCTCTCCTCCTTCCTTCCCCTGTATAGCCTTGCTTTTTTTCTCATGTATGTATGTATGTATGTATGTATGTATGTATGTATGTATGTATG